>NC_050578.1:162709403-163038403 GCF_011100635.1 Trichosurus vulpecula | reverse complement strand
CGCTTATTTTCTTAAATTACATTTCTTTGTTCTGTTTCCCAGAGTAAAGTATGTAGCCAGGTGCCTGTAAGGGTTGGAGGTTTATTTGGTTTGGAGTAAAACAAGAGCAGAAAAAGGAGTGGGCATTCAATCACTCCCTCCTCTGGCCACACTCCCCTTTGGAATGTGTGGGTGCCAGACTTTTTCTCTTCATTCTTCCTCTCCTTCCACCAGGCAGGACCTTCTCTCTAGTTGATCCTCCTCTCCTCAAAACGTTCTCTGTACATGCATGTGTGGGAAAGCAACCTTACCTACATAGTGCCACCCACAATAGAAGTGGTTCAGATTTCACATAAGGTAAGGAAACCCTGATCCAAATTTTCCCTGTTGCTGGCTATTCATACAGAATATAATTCTAAAAATATCAATAATTTTCTCATTTAGCTTGGAGCCCCCACTTGGTGGCAAGATAAGAACTCTTCCCACCCTGACATTTAGCCAGAGAAGGTCTGTCTTCTCTGTTTTTTTGTCTTTATTGTACCCTGCTTTACGTTTTACAACAGAACACAAAACAGGAAGGATTAGACTCTATCCTTTATTGAAACTGGCTGTGGTACTAATTAAGATGGAAAGTATAAACCAACTTTATAGAGTTGGAAAATTTTGGAGGATGAATGTCGAGCATTCCTGGGCAAGTGGAAGGGGAGATGAGAGACTACCACTTTCCCATATATTCCCTGTTTTCCTTAACGGAATATTAGCAATCAGCAGTAGCCCAAACAACAATTTCTTCAGTACTTTTAGGCTGCTTTAGCCCCTCCTTCTCACTCCTTGCCCTACCTCTGGCAGCAGCCCATTGTAGTTAAGACTGGTGTAACACCAGCCTCTAGATTCCCTTATTATCTTGACTCACTATCACTCACTTCACTAATGGAACTACTCTTTTTCATAATCAAATTGTAGAGGGAGAAATGAACCAAGGGATGTAGGAATCCCAAACCAAAATTCCCAAGGCAAGGCCACCTGGAATGAATTCGCAGACCCAAACATTCTTTAAGTCAAGGAGGCAAAGATTTATTACCCTTTAAGTAAATAAAGCAAGCAAGAGTTCTTAGGGAACCTGCAACCATACAGAGCTACAGGGAAACTTTTAAGTACAAGATTTAGGGATGAAACCTGTCAATCAGGTGTGTTGAGGTGGGATTAGGGAGTGGTCAGGGCGTGATTAGGGGTTGGTCAGTTCTTAAAGGAACATGTACTTTTTGTATCTACTGTGCAGGTATCTTACCCAGAGTTCACTGGGAAATAGCCCAGGGCGGGGGGGGGGGGGAGGGGGCGGGGCAGGAGGAGGTGTGGTTTTGCCTGTGAAACCAGGAGTTCAGGGCTAGCTGGAGATACTGGCTAGGTTCCATCAAGTGCCTTGTTAGTCAAGATTAATGTAAGGGAGTATACATTTGAACTATGTCTAGGATACATGTTAGACTCAGTTTATGGTCAATTATCAGCATCTGGGAATCAAACTATAATTGGGCATAGCTGCTTACTAAGGAAGAAGCAGAGATAACTTTGGGGCACACTGCCCTTTAGCTAGAGAAAGGCTGCCTTGGAAAGAATATGTTTGAGAACTAGGTGTGTTCTGAAATTGGAATTCTGCCACAGGCACAGGCACCCAGGCAGAGGCTAAGGGGAAATGTGATGTTACAATTAGGGTCCAAGCACAAGCACCCTATCAAAATCAGGAGTTCATCATCTTCCTTCCCAGAATCCTGCTTGCTTTGCCCTCTTGACAGCAAACACAAAAATTCAGTTCTGACCAACCAAACTTCATCTTCCATTGTGAAATTCTCTGTGTCAAAGAAGTACTATGGATTACAAATTGCATAAAAAATACATTAACTGGAATCAGTGAAAACACATTCCACACATTTAAAGAATTGTCTGCTATTGTTTTCAGTTAAATATGCAGAGTCCCTTGGTTATAACAAATTCATACATGTCAGGCAGCTTCTTTGTGCTGCACAGTGACTTTAAGGGGAATAGCCTATAATGGAAAAAAGCTAGAGAAGACTTCGGATTTACCTGTAAAAAAAAAAATGGAGGAGGGGGTGAGTAGTGAAGAGAAGGGAAGCATTGATTACAACATTATTTGTCCTTTAGAGCCTTGTCAATGGAATACTGCATATAAATTAAGCTGAAACACTCAAGTATTTGGGGTGATTTTTACTAGTAAGTGTACCACCAAATTTATTACATACTTAAATATATTTTTATATATATAGCCTTGAGACTATGTTGTTTTGACATTCTATAGAGTCAGAATTTTAAATATGCAAAATGCCACAGAAAAATATTGTAAATCCTTCATTGTAGAGGAAGTAGGCCCATGATAAAAATTTTAGAGCAATATTTAAGTCTCGTATAGTTTTTTAAAAATCAGTTTCTTTTTATACATCTTTTTACATAACCCATTTTCCATGCTCCATTAAGCTGGACTACTCACTTGCCCCAGAACACTGCCTTTACCTTTTGGTTTCTATGAGATTCTCTATTCCTGAAATGTCTTTTCCTTATGCCTTTAGATATTGAATCCCTACCCATTCTTTGGTGTGGAGGAAAAAACATTAGCCTTTGAGTCAGAAGATCTGGTTTCAAGTCCTGGTTCTGCTATTTACTGTGTTGGGAAGTCTCTTCATTTCTCTGGTCTTCCTTTTCCTCAACTGCAAAATGAGGGTATTGCACTGGATGACCTCTAAGACCCCGTTTTGACAGTCCAGCTAGCAGCTGCTGTGGGGAGTGTAAAATCAACAAGAACCAGCTTACAGAGCACTGCAAAATCCCAGATTCTTTTGATCCGCTTTACTAAGGAAAGCAACGGGGTTAACAGGCTTACTTTAATTCAGCATACAAATACCATTCAATTAGTTTAGGGGGAAAAGCCAGCACCCTGAACTTCAGAGCAAAAACAAACAAATTATAAACATTGACAGACAGACCAAATACAATTCATAGTAACCAACATCTGAGTTCAGCCCGGGAGCTCATAACAAGGGCTGGTCCTGTGTCATGTGCGCCACCACTGCTTGCGGGTCAGAGCTCCGAAAAAGAGAAAGCCAACCCCTGGTTTTATATCTTTTTCAGGGTCAAGGGTGAGTCACACATGCGACTCACCCACGTGACCTAAAATCATCACAAAGAGGCAACTTAAACTGACATGGTCTAAAAGCCTCTGATGTCCCAAACATGCCACTCAAACCAATGTAAACTAGGCTGAGGCAAGGAGGTCACCAAAGACTCCCAATCTAATCAAGGAAACAAAGGTCAAACTCTTCAAGGGCACTTGGTTGGACTGAGTGCTAAGAGCCCATTTTGATTGCCGACACAGATGCCGTCAATCTAATTCCACAATCCTATAATGCTGAAAGAAATATTTTGGAAGGAAAATTCCCCTTGATGTAGTAGAATGAGCAGATTTGAAGTAAATATTTTAAAGAAGTATTTTATTAGGTAGAACTGGTTTGGATATTAAGACCTATCTCCTATTGCCTATAAATCAGACTTATTCCCCAATAAAATAGCATATCTGCTGATGTTTAATTATCACCTTTGGGCCTTAAAACATTTTATATGCTCTCAGAGTCAGTTTCATATGTTGGTTAGTTTTGCCAAACTACTTTTGTTTCTCTTTTTTAAATCTTTGCCACAAGGGATGATTCTCTTCCTAGGAGGTTGAGGAAATGTATTTTGAAATGAAGATGATATCTAAAGCTAGCCATATATTTTTCAGTTTTAAAATGTAATAAAAAGATAAAAATTTTCTTTAATTTAAAAGTAAGGTCAATCAAAACCAGAGACGTGCTTATGATGAGTCACTAATGTGTAGAATGCGATATTGGGATAAGTACATTGGTTCTTTGCCTCTGGTCTATCTGCAGTTTTTGTGTGGAACTCTAAATATCTCAAGTATGGTGAAGGGCAGAGGTTGTCCATAGTTTCCCATGACTGTTATAATTGTGAACTTTTTGTCTTTATGAAAAAATTCCCTTTTTTTCTTATAGCTCTAATTAAGGTTTGGGTGGGCAAGTGGCATTTTGAAAAGTGAGGCAACTTTCAAATCCATTATTTATAATTAATTTACTTGTCCCTTTTCTCCTCTAAGATTTCCTAAGTTGTATATGACCTTGACATTCTATAAATTAGCTTCCTTATATTTAGGTGGAATTATAAAAATTGCAAGATAATCATTCTTATACCTATCCTATTATATTCTATGATCTTAAATTTAATATTAGAATCAAATGAAAATGACTTCTTTTAGAATATCTTCAATTTTCTTAGTGTTTCTGTAGTTGATAAAGAGGACACCTTGTGTAGGTGGTGAAATTTTATTCTCAAAAATATAGATCAGGGACGTCCATGTTTTGGGTAGCAGCCCTGAATAATTTGTACAACCTTTGGGCAAATTTACTACCTTGGACAAATTTAAGACTGAAATAATTGGTGACAGAATGGGGGAAAGGAGAGTTCTCTCAAAGGTTCATTTTTCAGAGGCATATTTGTTTGGATAGACTTGGGGTGAAGGAACAGCAAGAGAAGGTGAAAGACCTGTGGAGGAGAAGGAGGTGCAGAAGGAGAAGGACATAAAGAGGAAAAGGCATTCAGGTAAAAGAATAAAAGACAAGGAAAGCAAAATAAGTTGGTAAGGCACAGGAAAATAAGAAAGGGGAATGGAAATTGGGTAAGATTGTATCAAGGTACTAAGAGTAAAAGAAGATGCTAATAAGGTCAGGAAATTAACATGTTCAGAGAAGAATATATCCCCTGAGCTGTTGTAAACAGATGTTCTTCAGGAGAATTACTAACCAGAAGGCCAAACACTGAGCGGTTTTATGTCTAGCAAGTATAATGACAAGGGAGAACTTTGCAGTGACGTATATCAACTGTGATGTTTTAATTTCTGTCAAGCCAAGTGACTACTATTTTCAAAATACAGAATAGTCTCCCTTTTAGAAGACAAGGTTAAAGGGCTCAAGGAGACTCTCCAGATTATTAGGTAGAACAAAGTATTCCTTTAAAACAAACAGTAGAGGGCGGAGCCAAGATGGCAGCTGGAAAGCAAGGGCTAGCGTGAGCTCCCCACTGAGTCCCTCCAAAAACCTATAAAAAATGGCTCTGAACCAATTCTAGAACTGCAGAACCCACAAAACAGCAGAGGGAAGCAGGGCTCCAGCCCAGGATAGCCTGGATGGTCTCTGGGTCAGGTCTGTCCCACACGGAGCTGGGAGCTGAGCGGAGCAGAGCCCAGTGTGAGTGGCACAGACCAACCAGACCAGGAGCCGGGCGGAGCGGGCCCTAGCACCCTGAATCAATGAGCTGTGGCAGAGGGACAAACACTTCTGTTTCTTCCTGAGTGTGGACTTTTCACAAGGGCACTTCCTGTTTACCAGCTTTCTCTTTTGATTTTTTTTTAACCATGTTGGAAAGGACTTTGGCTTAGGATTGTCCCTCTCCATCCAGCAGATAGGCTGGCACTGCTCCTTTGGGATTTTTTTTTCATTATTCTTTTGCCGGGTATTTCTCTTTTCATGCATCTTGATAGTGTTTTTCATCTGACTCTTCTCAGCATGACATTGTTTATGGTAGAATTTGGCCTTTAGACGAGTCATTTTCTTTGCTCTCTTTGAATGTTCATGAGCCTGTCAGCATTCCTTCTTTCTCCTCTACTCTTGGTAATCCAAATAGTAGCCATACCATTTTCAATGTAACTCTACATATTCATTTTGTGGCATGGGGACAGTGGGGGTGGAGGGGTTGGATGGGAAACAGGAAAAAGAGCTGCTGAAAATACCTTCAAACTTCAGACCCTCTACCATTAGCAGCAAAAATTCTTAAATATTTGCATATTCCTGATGGAGATGAGATCTGAACCCCTGAAAGGAAAAGACTGTGTCTTTGGGAGCTAATCCCTAAAGCCCCTGAACCAAGTCTCTGGCATTCTTTTGAGGCACCTGGCCCTTCCCAGTCAATAATCCTTTTAACTGCCACCTCTCTACTCCTCCCTACCTCCACCCTTAATCCAGGTCAATCCTTCATTCTGCTACCTCTGGTCCGACCCAGGCTATTCACCACTCCTTAACCCCATCCAGATCTTCCCACAGTCTATCTGTATAAAAGTATCCACCTTGCCCCCATTATGTTGGTCTGATTCTTTAAATCCCGCCTGCTGGTATTGGTGTCACAAGTGCTCAGATTCTTAAAATCTGGCCTGCTTGTACTGGCGTTACAAATAATGCAAATTCTTAAAATCTCTCCCACTTTTATTGGTGACACAATGTTGACCTGAAAGTTTAGTTAAAGGAGGCAAACAAGCTAGGTGACATGTAAATTCATATTGTCTATTCCCTTAAAACTAGCAAAGCTAGCTTACTTATATGTATAAGGAGCCAGAGCATAAATTCTGACTATATGAATACAAGGAATACATTTTTAGAACAGTCCCAACTCAGCATGTCTGTGCTACTCAATTTATAATCTTCATGTAGGTTTAATCACAGTATAAGAAGGGAATTTCTTAATTGGATAGAATTGTAAATACAATAAGAAAAGAGAGTTGACAAAGTGTCAATTGAAATTATGATGCAGGACATCTGTATTTTCTTTACCATTAACATACCATAACATATGTCTATAAAATATTAAGATAAGAAAAAGTCCCATTATTCAAGATAATGTCTTGGGTTAAGGGTCTCATCCTTAATGGCCATAGACAGAGGAAAGAATGCCTTAAGTCAGCCCCATCTGGGCTTGTTGACATAAGAAGAGCTATTCTCTGAGTTTCCTCTAAGAACAAAGAAGCTGTTAGGTCCAGGCTTTTCTTCTGGTTGATTAGTTCAGGTTCTGGCCTGTATTGAAGTTATTAAATTGATATTAACTGATTATCACACAATAAACCTTGTCTCTGACTGAAAGAAGGCTTGCATGGTCAGATTCTTTAAAGGCAGATCTGTGTCCTTTGCCCTGTCATTTCAGGGTTCTAGCACCCTTAGAATGCAACACTTGCTGCTTGAGAGGTTTGGGGGAGAGGGGAGACTGGCAGGGACCAGTGGGAATGTTACAATTAAATAAACAATATTTATTAGTCCTTTCGGGGGAAAGTTAAAACATCAAAAGGGAGATGAATTATACCTGTTTATACTCTTTGATTCCTGAACCCTGTTATTGGCAAATTTTAGTTATCTACACAATGTGCTAAATATTGCATAACTAGAGACACTCAGGTTGACATATTTTCTAAACAAATAAATCTTCTAAATAAACCATTCAGTCGAGCCCAGGAGCCAATAAATCAATAAATATTCTGCTCAATTGACTGGTTATCAGTGTCCATTTGCAGAGGTATACACTTAAATGTACAAATGGTCATATTGGCCCTTCCTAAACATTATGGAGTATTTAGGTCCAATTGAATCCATTGAGTCTAATAACTCTAATTTGAACTAAATAGTGGAATTAAATATTTCCCCAAATGAAGACTAGTTCTGGTGCCTCTATTTGATTTTCAAAGTTAACATAGTAAAAATTTTAAAGCATTAATGTTCCATAAATTGTTTTCAATTTATCATTGTTTTGCTTATTCTTTGTTTTATAAATCAGATTAATTTGGCATTTATATTAACATTATCTCTCTTTAAAACTCTATAGAGGAACTTCTGGTAGTGTTGCAGTTTCATGATGTGTTGGGGTAGAATTGTCTCAAAAAGTTCAAAGTCAGACCACTTCTAATCCAAGTATAGGCATTTATTGAGATTGACGCCTCTCATGAAGTAGGCTAGGTTCCAACAGGAACCAGCAACTTCAGAGAAAGCAAGGTAGATTTTTGTAGGGTAAAGATGCAATTACATAACAGAAATTATGAATATTTAAAAGGCAGGAGGGGTTTGTTAAGGGATAAATTGGTAATAGGGGAGGGGTCCCAGCCACAGTGGAACTGTGTATGCGATTACCCACAATGCACACAGAAAAACCCATTTTGGGGGGTTTATATGTATCATAATAATATTATAATAAGACTCTCTGCAGCATAAGTTCACCTAAAGGACAGCTTTTGCTATTACTGCACAGGTGCATACTTAGGGAAAGTCCCTTCCATTGTTTTGGGGTCCATATCCTGCTTGGGCAACCTGGTGGTGCTGCTTTCTGATTGGCTGGGTATTGTGGTCCTATCTAAGGCTAGATGGATGTAGTTGTGGTTGAGTGCATGGACACACCTGCTCTTTCCGTGGGAAATGTGAGGAATGGGTCTGGGGCAGTGGCTAGCTAGAGGCAGTAGCTGTCCATCACATGGACATGCCTATTGTTTCTGTGAGAAATATGAGTTCATGGACCCATCTGTTGTTCTGGTAAGCAGTGAGGTATGTATAAAGAAGCTAAGCTATTGAGTCTGGGAGGGTGGAGGAGAGTGGCTAGGTAAGGCAATGGGCCTGCTGTTCAGTGGGGCCTATAGGGAAGTTAGAATACTGGGGCTGGGGGCAGCTTTATTAGGATTCCATCAGTAGTACAACAGGATTAGAGGTTGTATATAAGACCAGCATCCCTTCATCACTTTAAAACAGTGAGAAATGTGCCAAATGAAATAAAAGAATAACAGCCAAAGCTAAGGAATGGAAAGAAATCATCGTAAGGAAAACTATACAGAAAAACTGAGACTAAAGAAATGAGTGAGCAAAAAGTCTCCTAATATAATGAAAAAAATACTAGGGAGTTAAAAATGCAAGGAGAAATTTTGTATGAAGAAAAAAGGAATGATAATTCAATAACTAAGTAGAACCTCAGAAAAGAGAATGGGAGAACTCCAAAACCAGTGGTATGCTCAAGTCAGCTCTAATTGGCTTGAAACAATTGTTAAATTTTCAGTGTGAACATTTAACTCTCAGATATTGGCAATTGCTACGAACTAGAGCTTGATTTATTTTTTTGTTGATTTTCTAGACTTAAGTGTTAATAGTTCAGATTAAAGTGTTGAGAGAAATGATTATTTTTCTATTATTAGCAACTAATTTTTAGAAGGGTTTTTCTCTATTTCCTCATTCAGAGAACAGTCCTTGAAGTCTCTGAAGGACAAGGCTATCTATAAGATTGGCCTAACCTTCTGGGCAGGACCCACCCAAAAAGGAGAGCTTACTTCTGATGAAAGTGTAAATAAAATTTCAGCTAGATGAATTCTAGCCTAAAAGCATTAGGTTCATGCCCTGGAAACTCCCGCATTGATCTCAACTTAAGTGGTCTGAGTGGAGTTAGATGCCTTTGTCCGGCTAGCTAGAGGCAGCTGAATCTCCTCATGGCACATTCTCAGCAAGAGGAGCTGAAGGCTTCCAGCCTAAAATTCAATTGGGGGTGAAATGCTGATTAATAGGCTTCATAGTCTACCAACAGCTAGGAACCATGGGTTGAAATCACCTGGAAAGGTAACACCAAAGAATGTCCATTTTCAAAACAAAACTTTCGAGCAGCCAGGAGGAGACAACTCACTTTATAAGCATTATTCAGCATTTCTCATCAATTATGATTGGAAGAAAAGACTGGGATATTTTGTACTGAAAAGCAAAGAGCTCAAGCTCAGGAAAAACTTATTTTGCAAAGCTGAGAATAATATGTTAAAGGTTTAAATGAGTTTTTTGAAGACACCTTAAGAACTTACAAAATTTGTCTCAGAATTGAACTTTTTTCAAAATGCAAATGCAGTAGAGAAAAGAAACTTAGAAAAATCCAATTAGGTTGAAAGGGACTAGGTATATAAATCTGGAAAGGGAAGATAAGACTATTGTCTCTTGGGAATACCACCCTTGCTGAGGGGCATGGAGGAAAAAAATCATCCTGGGCTTGGATTCCTGGAATGGTATTTATTATAAAAGGAGATGGCAGTAGGAGAAAAGGAATTATTCTGTCTTGAAATTAGTGAATTGTAAGTATACATCATTAAGACATGAGAATGGGAGGGAGAACCTCATAAACTACATTTTTATCTAGGCAAGGCTAGGGAAGTATGTTCTGTAGTAGTAGAATCTGAATAAAATACTCAGGAGCTGATCTGGAAAGGAAGAGTAAAGAGGTCTTTCTGGAATTAAGTTTGGAGTTGGGGAAAGGATTGTTTCAAGTAAAATCTTTTGGGTAAATCTTTGCTTAAATTTTTCTGAGACTGAGGTATTCCAAGAGGCATAACCCTATAATATCATCAGAAAAATATTGTTAAAAGGATGGGCCATTGTTGTGGGGAGATGATCCATATTAATAAAATTATTGTAAAATTTCTCCAAGGTAATCCTTCTGACAGGCAGCTAAGTGGCATAATGGATAAAGTGCTAGGCCTAGAGTCAGGAGGACTCATCTTTATAAGTTCAAATCTGGCTTCAGACACTTACTACCTGTATGAACCTGGACAAGGCACTTAACCTGTCTTTGCCTCAGTTCCTCATCTGTACAGTGAACTGGAGAAGAAAATGGCAAACCATTTCAGTATTTTTGCCAAGAAAAATCCAAAACAGGGTCATGAAGAGTTGGACACAACTGAAACAACTGAACAACAATCCTTTCTGACTCTTCCTGTTGAGTTGTGGACCAAGGTCATCATCAATTTTTAGCGTCTGTCCAAAATATTTGTACAAATAAATAGTTCTATGCATTGTCCATTTACTTTTCATAGTTATATTTACATTTCATATTTTGGACAATAGGCATTCTTCACTTAGTTTTTCATGTGAGTGTAATTGGGCAGAACATTTTTTAGTGATTATGGATGTCATTAAGAAAGGCTCTATATGTTCTAGATCTCATTTGGTAAAATGAACATAAGATCATCTGAAAAGAGAAATACCTGGAGCAGAGGTATCAAACACATGCCTATGGGCAGCACTCCTAAATGCACCTGAACCAGATTAAAAGGTAATTGGGAAGGCAGGGCCAAGATGGCAGAGTAAAGGTAGGGACTTGCCTGAGTTTTCCCCCAAACCCCTCCAAATACTACACCCCCACTTAATAGTATTTATTTTTTTTCAATTACCTATAAAGATACTTTAACATTCACTTTTATAAGATTTTGAGGTCCAAATTTTTTTCTCCCTTCCTCCCTCCCTTCCCCAAGATAGAAGCAATCCAATATAGGCTATATATATACAATCATAATATTCCACATCAGTTGTCTTGTGAAAGAAGAATCAGAACAAAAGGGAAAAACCATGAGAAAGAAAAAAAAAACCAAAAATAGTATGCTTTGATCTGCATTCAGACTCCATCGTTCTTTCTCTGGATGTGGATAGCATTTTCCATCATGAGTCTTTTGGAATTGTCTTGGATCATTGTATTGCTGAGAAGGGCTAAGTCTATCAAAATTAATCACACAATGTTGCTGTTACTGAGTACAGTGTTCTTGGTTCTGTTCACTTCCTGCAGCATCAGTTCATGTAGGTCTTTCCAGGTTATTATAAAGTCTGTATCTTCTCCATTTCTTATAGCACAATAGTATTCCATTACATTCCTATACCACAACTTGTTCAGCCATTCCCCACATGATGGACATCCCTCCAATTTCCAATTCTTTGCCACCACAGAAACAGCTGCTATAGTCATACATGTAAGTCCTTCCCCCTGTTTTATGATCTCTTTGGGATAAACCCCAAAACTCCAGCTTCTAAGATAAGAACTCAGTATTTGACAAAAACTGCTGGGAAAACTGGGAAATAGTATGGAAGACACTAGGTATAGGCCAACAATCTTAGACTGTATACCAAGATAAGGTCAAAATAGGTACGAGATTTAGACATAAAGGATGATAACATAAGTAAATTAGGAGAGCAAGGAATAGTTTATCTGTCAGATCTATGGAGAAGGGAAGAATTTATGACCAAACAAGAGATAAAGAACATTATGAAATGCAAAATGGATGTTTCATTACATTGAATTAAAAAATTTTTGCACAGACAAAGCCAAACGAACCAAGATTAGAAGGAAAGCAGAAAGCTGGGAACAATTTTTACAGCTAGTGTTTCTGATTAAAAGCCTCATTTCTAAAATATATAGAGAACTGAGTAGAATTTATAAGAATACAAATCATTCCTCAGTTGATAAATGGTCAAAGGATATGAGCAGGCAGTTTTCAGATGAAGAAATTAAAGCTATTTATAGTCATATGAAAAGATGTTCTAGATCACTCTTGATTAGACAAATGCAAATTAAAATAACTCTGAGGTACAATCTCATATCTATCAGATTGGCTAATATGACAAAAAAAGGAAAATGACAAATGTTGGAGGGGATGTGGGAAAACTGAAGCACTAATGCACTACTGTTGTAGTTGTGTATTGATCCAAACATTTTGTAGAGCAATTTGGAACTCTGCCCAAAGGGCTATAAACTTTGATCTAGCAATACCAAATACCTTTAAATAATGATGCTAAACAAATTCTAGAGTAGCAGAACCTACAAAAATACAAAGTGAAATGATTTTCCAGCCCAAGATGATTTAGATCAGCAGGAAATGTCTGTTGCACTAGGGTGAGAGAGGAGTGCAATTCAGCACAGACCAGGACACAGTAAACCACAAGCAGGCCATTGAATCAGTGGCAGCAGTGATGTTTTCCAGAACTCTCAGCCCACAGACACCAAGGGCAACAACAGAAGGTCAACAGGAAAGTCTGTTGCACCTGGGTGACAGTAGAGCACACTCCAGCACAGGCTATGCCAGCGCAGACCCAGACCCAGCAAACCAGGAGCAGGCCTTGGGAGCCACTGACTCAGCAGTGGCAATAGCTGCTCCTGGAACTCTCATCTCACAGATGGTAAGGGGGTCAAAAAACTGGTCAGAAGGGGATCATAGGGGTCTTTTTGCTAGCACTGAGGCAGGGCTCTGTTGTTTTGTCCTTACTCAGATCTGCGTTTCAGTCTTGGGTGGCAGTCTCGGGGTGAAGAGGAGCACTAGCATATCAGAACTTGTGGCCACAGTGGAGCAGGGACCCTTCTCACAGTTCCAGGGCAGAAAAGAGTGCTTGTGATCACTCACAGACCAGAACACAGGCCAGGAGAGTAGTACATACCTTTCTTTAGATCATACCACCTTGGAAGAACTGAAAATTTACAGGTCCCTAGAAGTATCTCTGAAAACAGCTACACAAAAGCCCTGAAGCTTGGAACATTGTGCTCTCAACCCTGGAAGCAGAGTCCTACTTTAACAAAAAGTTAAAAGTCAAGTAATAGGCTGGGGGAAATGAGCGAACAGAAAAAAAAAAATTCTGACCATAGAAAGTTACTATGTTGACAAGGAATGTCAAAATACACACTCAGAGAAGATAACAAAACTAAAGTTCCAACATCCAAAGCCTCTAAGAAAAATATGAATTGGTCTTAATATCCACAGAGCATCCTTCTTCCATTTGGACTCTGCTCTGGACATCCTTCATGATAGTGGTGGCAAACACCTTTGGAAACACATGTTCCTTTATATAATGCCACGATTGATATTAATAATCAATGGGCAGAGGGCAGAGCCATGATGGTGTTGTGAAAGGAAGGAACTACCAGAGCTCTCTCACAAATTCTGTCAGATATGTCTAAAAAAGTGAATCTGAGCAGATTTGAGAGAGTTAGAAGCCACTAGTAGACTGAGAGGGGCAGGAATGCTGGGCATGTGGATTGGCACCAGACAAACCAACCGGGAACTGCAGAGGAATCCAGTCAGCATGCCAGTCTGGGAGGTCTCTGGGTAAGTGAAACACCGGAGCAGGAACAGGCTGCAGGAACAGCAGATATAGCTGCTACGGCCCCGATCGAGCCCCAGGCCTCTCAGCCCAGGATGGGAGTCTGTTGGAGTGCAGAGCCTGTGACCACAGGAGCAGCTAGCCTGGAGGCCTCCAACCCATAGTCTAAAGGTTTGAAACACGCCTTCTTGAACTTCTGGGAGCCATGGTGTTCAGGTAAAATGGCTGTAATACCTCCCTTGAATAAACCCAGAGACCACTACCTCAGGAGAAACAGATGAACCAGAAGGTGGGCTTCAGTACTGAGAGAAGTTGGGGAGAGGGCCCTTCCTGTGGTGGCAGAAGGAAACTAGTGCAGGAAGAGAGGTGTCCCAGCGGCCTTCACCTCAGCAGAACAACGAGAGTAACTGAGCCCCAGGGGGTGGAGCTAATGTCAATGCCAGGACCCCAGACTTGGCTTTGCACAGCCAGAGGAAGTGGCAGACACCAACACAGACAATAGCTGAGACCACCCCTGCTGTAGAACAGTCCTGGGGAAGGGGAGACTTTCAGCAGCCAGACCACCTCTCCCCCACACCTCATGAAACCAGAGGTCATCGAACATAAAACCAGTGAGCAGGCCCACAGATTCCAACACAAGAAACTTGGGACAGAGCCCCAGAAACAGTGATCCACTTTAGAAGCCAAGAGGAAAAAAAATAATCAATGGGCAGTAACCAAAGTTATCTGGAAAATTTTCCAAGGAATCATATAGAAGAAACTGCATTTTAAAATATAGGTTCTCTTTTTGTGGAGGGTGTTATCAAATTCTTCATTGAATTTTTGCAGCTCAGTATTCCTTGCAGTAGATGTTGTTTGTACATGAGCTACAATCATTCTCATGTTTTTGTATATTTTTTTGCAATTGCTTATCACGCTCTACAATACAAGATGATGAAATAATCTATGAGATAATGTTTCTTGTTGCCATTGGATACATGATAAAACCAACTGTCTTGACTTTTTTATTTATATCTCCAAGGTTAACTAGTGAGCCATGCTTCCATTTGGCTTATTTATTTAAAATGTGAATAGCAAAGGGAGAGAGCAGATAGACACATACACAAACATTTAAGGTTGTGACTTGAAGGTAAGTAGATTTGAACTTGCCTATATAAAGGAAGATAAAAATGAGAGTGGGGAATTAACAAAAATATAGAGGAAATAAAGAAAATTATTAGAAACTAATATATCTGATTATGTTAAAAAACTAAAAACAGAAATGAAAATTTGAATAAGAAATAAATGTGCTTCTAAATTTTAAAAAAAGCAGGAATAATATATACCGATAACATATAATTCAGATCAGTTTTAAAATGAATCAAACTTTTAAACATTTAAATAACAATTCCTGTGCTACACAGTTTGCAAAAATGGAGAAGCAAAAAATATAATCAAATGCTTTTTATGATACAAATGTAGTACTAATAGAAAAGAAAGAAAAAAATAAACCAGTATCATTGATTTTTTTATGCAAAAAATTAAAATATTAGCAAAGAGGTAACAATAATAATTTACTATGAACAACTTAGATTCATAGTGATGAGGTTTGGGATTGAGGCGTGCTCGAGACCCCAAAATACCAAAATGCCAGGTCCTGCTCAAATGAATTCGACTCAAGCCTTCTCGCAGCCAAAGGAAAACAAAGTTTATTACAGATTCGCCATGTTGGACCAGATATTTATCAGGATGACTGGAGATGACCCAGGATGCAATGGGGGACCCTGGCCCTTTTAGGCTAAGGCGTGTGAAAATTTATTTATTATCATTAATATTTGGAGAAATGCACATTAAAACACCCTGAGGTTAATCTTACATCCATCTTATTAGCAATAAAGGGAAAAAAAACTATTCCTTGCAAAGGCTAAAAGATAGTCATACTCATGGAACTGAATTAGATTGATTTTGGAAAGCAATTTGGAATTATGTAAGGAAAATTACTAAATTATTCAAATCCTTTTAGTCACGGGAGGTCATGTACAAGGAGGTCATTGACAACAAGGAAAGATTCACATATACAAAAATATCCATAACAGCATTAGAAGAGAAATCAAACAGGAACAAAATATATTCTCAGTGATTGGGGAATGGCTTAGCAAAGTGGTGTATATGTGAGAAGACTTATATGAAATAATTCATAGTTAAGAGATTAGAGCCAAAAGGATGATGTGCATAAGGGCTAAAATCAAGACAAAACTAAAAGGCAGGAAACTCAAGTCAAATAGAATAGGAAATGTTGGTAATACAGTGCCATAGTTTTTGTTGTTCAGCCATTTTTTGGTGGTGTCCAACTCTTCATGACCTCATTTGGGGTTTTCTTGGCAAAGTTTGCCATTTCCTTCTCCAGTTCTTTTTTAAAATTTATTTATTTTATTTTTGGAGGGGGTGAGGCAGAGCAATTGGGGTTAAGTGTCTTGCCCAAGGTCATACAGCTCGTAAGTGTGTCGAGTGTCTGAGGCTGGATTTGAACTCAGGTTCTCCCGACCCCAGGACTGGTGCTCTACTCACTGCACCACCTAGCTGCCCCTCTCCAGTTCTTTTTTACAGATGAGGAAACTAAGGTAAACAGGGTTAAAGTGACTTGCCCAGGGTCACACAGCTAGTACACATCTGAGGCTAAATTTGAACCTAGGCCCTCCTGACTCCAGACCCTCCTGACTCCAGGCCTGGCACTCTGTCCATTACACGGCCTATAGAGTTGAAGTTAGAGTGCACATTTTTTTCTGTTAATAAATTACAAAAGTTGGGCAGCTAGGTGGCACAGTGAGTAGAGCACCGGCCCTGGAGTCAGGAGGACCTGAGTTCAAATTCTGTCTCAGACACTTGACACATGTGCTAGCTGTGTGACCTTGGGCAAGTCACTTAACCCCAATTGCCCTGCCCCCCAAAACAAAAAAAAACCCAGAAGCAATAATAAATTACAAAAGTGGAAAGCAACTATTCGGTAAAATCTTTACCGAATCTTTACATTTAGACCAGATCAATACGACCATTTGCACATAGACATGTCATTATGAAAATGCACTGCTTTTTACCTATATACCAAATAGTGTCTAAGCTTCAAAAGGTCTTCCATGAGAAATGTTTTATGAGGGAATTAATTTAACAGGAAAGAAATATTCTTGACACACTTATTTCTCTCTGGTACTTCACACAAGAAGAATGACTCACACAAATAGGAATGTAGGTAGTTCTGAATTTCAGTTAAGTAGTGCTGCCACAGATATTCTTAGTATAATTAAATTTTACCTTTCGATTAAAAAAAAATCTTAAATATTTCATGTCTTTCAGACATAGTTTCAAATATTGACTGAAAGTTTTCCAATTGATTTATTTTGGGAACATACTGATAATAAAAATTTTACTTCTCTTTATAAATTTATAGCACAATAACCCTACATGTTTTAAGGTGCTGTTTTGTTGAAATTAATTGGGAAAATATGAACTACATATTTAATGTTCATTGCATGTTGTCCAAAGTTAAGTACTTAACAAACATCACTAGATAAGGAGTTATCAACTTCTCATTCATCAACCCCCAGTGACCCTGGAAAGCAGAGAGTAACTTCAGCAAACATACCTCCATATACGTAGAAACATTAGAACTTGGTGGAGAATTTTGTTTCAGATCTTACCAGATTCAGTACTAATAATTTTCCCCACTGGAGGTCACTCTTTATCTACATATTACAGTAACACTCTTCGATAAAAGAGACAAATATGGTGGGATGTATAGTTTTGCCCTATGAACAAACATTAGGGTAAGCAAAGCCTATATTTAGAATTCAGTTCCCATAGACTAAAATCTAATAATTAATTCACATAGTCAAATTTTTAAAGGGATTGACCAGTAAATATATTTTAATTGACAATTGAGTTATCTTAGAACAGAAGGGTTTTTTTGTTTTGTTTTTCCACTTAGTAGTATTTTATTTTTTCTAATTATATGTAAAGATAGTTTTCAACATTCGCTTTTATAAAATTTTGAATTCCATTTTTTCTCCCTCCCTTCCCTCTCTCCTCACCAAGATGGCAAGCAAACTGATATAGACTATACATGTACAGTCATATTAAACATATTTCCACATTAGTCATGTTGTAAAGAAGAATCAGAGGAAAGTGGAAAAATCATGAAAAAGAAAAAACAAACAACAACAAAAAAAGAAAACAACATTTTGATGTGCATTCACACTTCATTGTTCTTTTCTCTGGGTGTGGATAGCATTTTCCATCATGAGTCTTTTGGAATTGTCTCAGATTATTGTATTGCTGAGAAGAGCTAGGTCTATCAAAGTTGATCATCACACAATGTTGCTGTTACTGTGTACAATTTTCTCCTGGTTCTACTCACTTCACTCAGCATCAGTTCATGTAAGTCTTTCCAGGTTTTTCTGAAATCTGCCTGCTCCTCATTTCTTATAGCACAATAGTATTCCATTACATTCCTATACCACAACTTGTTCAGCCATTCACCAATTGACGGGCATCCCCTCAATTTCCAATTCTTTGCGACCACAAAAAGAGCTGCTATAAATATTTTTGTACATGTGGGTCCTTCTCCCCTTTTAATGATCTCTTTAGGGTACAGACCTAGTAGTGGTATTGCTGGATCAAAGGGTATGCACAGTTTTGTAGCCCTTTGGGCACAGTTCCAAATTAGAGCAGGAGTTCTTAACATGTGGTTCATGACCCTGCCCCCTAGGAGCTATGGATAGATTTTTAAGAGTTTGTAAACTTGGATGGGAAAACATTTATGTCTGAAGTTTAACATTTCCTTCAATTATGAATTTTTAAAATGATCTATTTTGGGCAGTCCATCACAAAAAAATGGTTTAAAAACCCCTATTAGAAAATCTTTTCTTTTAAGATAACTTTGTTATATATTTAAAAGCAATAGCAAGTTGTACATAATAGATTTGCAGTTTCATGGGAAATCATCTTTTTTATAATACTATGTTATGGAAGCACTTGTTTTCCATAAATTAAAAATTTTTTAAAAAGATCTTCTAACTGCTGAGGAGTTTTGAAAATGAGGCCCAGAGAGAAGCAGCTTTTCAAATATTATACTTAGTGGCAAAATGAAGTCTTGAATATGTGTTTGACTCCTGATGCTAGTTCAGGAGTAAAAAAAAAAAGACCAACTTTTTTTTTAAACAGATTTGAAACAAATGAACGGGTACAATAGCAACAAAAATTTTTTTTCTAATTGAAGATGGCAAAGGAACCCTTTCAGTTTACCTTTTCATGACTGAAAGAACACCACAGAAGTAGATGCTTTTTCTCAACATGTAGGTTTATCACAGTGTGATAAAAGTGAATAATCTAAGTCACTCTAGTTTTGTTTTTTGCATTGTTCTATGTAGATGCTTGGTGATTTACTTTTGGATAATTTGACCCTTTCTTAAGCCTTATGTGTATCATTGCATTTCTTAGCCAACACTATCTGAATTGCCCACCAAATAGTGCTCTACTTATACCACCAATCCCAACAGGCTTGTAATTTTCTTTCTGGCCCTTGCAGGAGATAGGCTTTCTAAAACCCTGCAGTGTCTCCACAAGCCGCCAAAGAGTGCTCAGCTTGAAAAAAAAATTATCTACGGGATGAAAGAGAATATCACTCAGAATATTTAAATATAAAGCATGCTGTCTATACCTAACTTATGAGTCTCCATACTTCTAGACTATTCTCTCATGTCACAGGATTTATTGTATAAGTCAAAAAGAAAAACATCAAACATTCCTGTCTAGAAAGCATTTGTGTGGAATATCTTCTTTCGGCAGCTCTTTCCGTGTGTGTGCATGGGTATATCTGTGTGTGTGTGTGTGTGTGTGCACGCACTAAACTAAGTGTAGGCATAGGTAACTAGAGAAGGTAAATGTAATGTAATACAAAGAATACTGTCAGGAGACATGGATTCAAGTCTCAGCTTTCATACTTACTTAATCACCATCTATAATGCATCTGTTGGAAAATCATACCTTCTCTGGATCTCAGTTTCCTTATCTATTCATAATGCTTGCTTTACCTACCTCAGAAGGTTTTTGTGAGGAAAGCACTTGGTTTGCCTTAAAGTTATACCAAAAGGCGAGTTATTAATGGTATTATTAGTGTCCTTTCGAGCTCATCTCCACTTGAGTTCCGTCTTGTCTTATGGCCCATTTTTACATTCTGCATTGGAAAAACACATAGACTTCAGCTATTGGCTATTTTTGCTATTATTTCAGCTATTTTCAGTGCTATAGAGCTAGTGCACAAGAAAAGTGTTTCTTCTCCCACCAGATCCTTCACATCCACAGTGGACAAGTAGCACCATTTTCTTTCCTTTTGGAATAAGAAGAGAATTCTATCATCAGTAGGGGGCAGCATTAGTGAGAGAGAAAGCATACTTTCCTTCTTACTTAGGTTTACAGGGATGAAAAGCAAACATGGATTTAATAAGAGATGGAAGGAAGTATTCATTAGTGACTGTGTGCCAGGAACTGTAGAAGTGAGCCTTGCAGAGGTCTATTCTAGGTTGAGAGGATGTTGTAGGGTGAGGAGGCTGCAAAGGCAGAGGTAAATTCCAAGAAGAGACAAAAGCAAAGGCATGGTTTTGAAATCCAGAGCAATGGATTCAAGAAAAAGGAATTTTAGTTATGGTTCTGCTACTAATCCTTTGCAAAGGCTTCAATAAGTCATAACCTCTAAGTTTTAATGTCTCCAGCTAAAAAATGAAGTGATTACGTGAAATTGCCTATAAGATGCCTTTCAGGTTTTTTTTTTTTTAAAATAATGTGACTCTTTTGATGTCTGTGCTCATATAATGGAATTATGCACAGGGCATCTCAGGTCCCCCATAGGACTCTGAAAACTCTACTTACTGGGTTCAGAGTTCAGATATTTAAACCTTCATCTTGAGCCTCTATCCTGTGTAGTCTATCAAAGATCAAACCAGTTTGTGACACATGAAATCATTAGTAAAAAGTATTTAATAAAAATAGGGTGACAAGGTAAATTAAAATCATTGAATTAAAAAACTATAATTCTCTTCCTTTTCCACCAGTGTGTCTCCTAGGGGCCACTGGTTTTATTTTCCAATTAACCATTCTATATCCACAACATTTCTGAATCAGAACACATAAGAATTAGGAGTACTGTAGAAAGAGCTACTGGTTTTTTTTTCTTTTTTGTTTTTTTTTGGTCACCAGAACTGAAGGGCTTTGCAAAGAGAGTTGTTATTTCCTCTTAGCAAAGAAAAAATTGCAGCTGGGTTCCAAACTCTGATAATCATCCATGATCATCAGAACTCAGAACATAGCTGCAAATTTTTTTCTAGTCTTTTTTTCAACTAACTCTCTACCTTTTGGTTAGGCAGCCAGGTGGTGTGGTACTGGGTGTGAGCTGCACTGGATTGGATTCTTTCAGAGGAAGGCATTTGGGAATATCTTGAACTTGGTGCCACTGGCAGAAAGTGTGGTGAAACTGGCAGCAGTGAGCATGGAATACTTCCTGGAAGCCGCTTATACCAAGAGATTTGGGGTAGAGAAAGAGGTTGAAGTGATTGGCGGTGCTGACCAATATCACTCTGTGTGGTCTGGCTGCTATTTCAAGAAGTTCTCAGATCAGTCTATTGGGCCAGAGAAGAAAGAGAACTGCCCCCTGAGTGGGAACTCTGGGAACACTTCAAGCTGTCAGAAACTCTTTGCTGCTCAACAGATTCTACAATGTAGTTCAAACAACTGAGGCACTAGAGGTGTTCCTGGAACTGGCCTTGGCCTGGGGCAATAAATTCAAGCACTCTGGCCATGTGCGTATATGGAGAAGTCACCTGGACCTGCGTTTCCCTTTCTAGGGACCTCACATCTATAGCTGTTGCTCATACCCACACGGTGTTTCTATCTCCCCCATATCTCTCAGAAGAGGGAGGACCAGAAGAAGAAACCTTAGGATGAGGGCCTGGAGACAGGGAATTAGGAGGCCCCTATAATCATCTAGGCAAGAGGGCTTGGGGGATCGGGTAGTGGTATGAGTAGAAAGAGGGTGTTGGATACAAGGTGTTGGAGGTAGGAAGAGTAAGATTTGGATCTGTGGCATGAGGGAGAGCTGAGGATGACACTGAAGCTATAAGACAAGAAGGACCTTTGAGAGAAAGAGGTGTGGGTGGTAGGAGGGATAAGGAAAATAATCTGTTTTACACATAGTGAGTTGGAGATATCTTTGGGGCATCCATATTAAAATGTCCAATAGGCAATTGGTGATGTAGGATTGAAGTTCGTGAGAGACACTGTAGTGGATAATATAGATTTGGGAATCATTGCCATAGTGATAGAGATGACAATGAAATTAATGGGAAGTGACAAAAATTGTTTTTGGGGGGGAGAGAGAGAGACAGAGACAGAGAGGGAGACAGAGAGGGAGACAGAGAGAGAGAAAACAGTACCTTGGGGGTGACACTAAAAGCTAGGGGACTACTGATGCTATTGATAGTGACCCAGCAAAAAGTTGAAAAGGAGTGGGCAGGCAAGTAGGAAGAGAACCAAGAGACAGTAGTGTCATGAAAGACCAGAGGAAAGGGAGTGTCTAGGAAGGGAAGGTAGCCCACACTGTTAAATGCAGCAGATAGGTTGGTAAGAACAGTATAAGGTCTGGAAAAGAAAAGACCTTTAGATTTGACAATTAAGAAATCACTGGTAATTTTGGAAATAGTTTCAGTTCAGTGACTAGGGTTGGAAGACAGATTGCAAAGGGCTGAGAGGTGAGAGGACAGGAAGTGGAGGCGGCAGGTGTAAACATATTTTTCTAGGACATGAAGTACATCTTCATATTTTACAGGCTTTAAAAAGTATGATAAGAAAATAAGAACTGAGCTAATTATATGTCTAGTAAAAGAACTGAGATTACTTGAAGATCATCATTTTTGGTTGGTAAAATTCTAAGTTAGCCTAGAGAAATGAAGCAGATCTGTCAAAAATATAGCATTGAAAATTCTTGATGCCTTCTATCTCTGCATTAACCTTCTGGCCACGGACAGTGGTTTTTGAAATGCTTTTTTTCTTGTTTTTCATCTGCATCTAAGAGATCCTTTGGGGTCAATATCGATATCCACGTATTAATGCTGGTTGCTCAGGCTTATCAACATCATTACCATATGAATGGCAACTCACACTTCCTGCTAATGTGAAAACCTCCAAGGACATCCCAAGGCATGTTTATTAAAAGGCATTCATCTCTCCAAAGCCTTCCTGATCATCTTTGATTTCAGTCTTTGGCATTTACTGTGACAGAAGCATACCAAACACATTGATGTTAAGTAGGATTAAATTTAGGTCCTTTGGAGTCATCCAGTGCAAGGAGTTCATTGCCTGGCTTGAGTGATGATGGACAATTGGATGAGTCAGGCCTGGTCACATGGCCTTGCTTAAGGGAATGTTGCAGACTCTAGCAGAGAAACAGGCCTGGGAGGTCTCTTCAGAAGTAGTTGAAAAAGGGAAAGCTTCAGAAATATTACATAAAATGAAGTGGAAATCCTCTAGCTTTGGGGACCCTTTAGATCACAGCATCATCAGGGAGAGGGAGTTGCAGCTGGCTGCTAACTTCCTCCATCAGGTGGCTTTTTATTTTGAACTTTGCCAAAGGAAGAGCCCCAAATTGGCCACCTGCTCCTGTAGGCAATCTGGAGTTAATAAATAACAGCTGCAGAGTCATATTAAGAGGAATTCTGCGGGGAGAGTCTTTGGACAGTTTTCCAGTCTTGCCACTACTGCTGCCACTAGAAAGCAAGATTCAAAAGGATACAGTCTTTGGAAATAAAATTTGTTCTTTTGTGTTCTTTGCCTTCCTGTCTTTAACTTTTTTTTTTTAAACAATCACCTCCCTCCCCACTAAAATCATCCTTGTGCACTAATCTCACAGAGCACTGTAAGCAACCCTAGGAAAATCTATGGGGAGTTTTAAGCAATGTAACTCCAAGGAAATCACCATGGCTTAGTTCCAATTTTACCTTGTTATCAGACACAAGGAAATGTGGTATAATGTATTGAATGTGAGTGAGGAGGACATAGATTTGAATTCCAATTGAAACCTTTAATAGGTAGGTAGTCCTGAGCATTTAATTTCTCTAGTCCTCAATTTCCTTACCTGTAAAATGGGAAGAAGATTGAATTTAAAGACCACTAGAATCACTTATAGCTTTAAAATCTATGTTAGTTGATCAGCACAATAGGCATGGAAGATTTAGGGTAGTGGAGGGAACAAGTATTTATTAAGCAACTACTATATGCCAGGCACTGTACTAAATGCTTTACAAATATTATCTCATCTGATCCTCAAAACAACCCTGGGAGGTAGATGCTATTATTACCTCCATTTCAAATTTGAGGAAACTGAGGCAGACAGGTTAAGTGACTTGCCCATGGCCACACAGCTAATAAATGTCTGAGAACAAATTTGAACTCAGGTTTTCCTGACTCCAGGCCCAGTGCTCTTGACTTTGTTACCTAGCTCCCAAAATGGCCTTACTTTGTCATCTCTGTGTTTACTCTGTGGTTTCTGAACTCTCCAAGAACCAGTACTCTGAGTGCTCTTGAAATTCAATGGCAAAAGTGGGGTGAACTAGTCCCAGTCATCTAGTTCTGGCTCTGCCAAGGCACTCCCATCACTGGAAGTGTTTAAGCGTTGGCTGGACACTTGTTAGGGATACTGCAGAAGAGATTCCTGTATTTAACACAGGGATGGTCTAGAACAGAAGGTCTTCATCCGGGGTCCCATGGACTTGTTTTAAAAAATATTTTGAAAACTATTTCAATATAATTGGTTTCCTTTGTAATTCTGCACATTTTATTCCCTTAAAAACGTTATTCTGAGGATGGGTTCATATGCTTCCTCAGACTGCCCAAGGGGTCCACAACACACAAAAAAATTAAGAACACATGATCTTGATTAATTCTTATGTCCTTCCAACTTTGAGAGTCAACTATTATGTATTTTGAAGAAGTATACATACATAGACACACAAACCAACCCACAAATAAACCCAACCCAAAATAAAAGTACTTTTACATAAGAAAAATTTATACAAATTAATTTCTAAAAAGTTATAAACAGATTTCTACCTTCCTCCCACCCCCGACTAACTAGCACATAGAATCATAGATTTTGAAATAGAAGAGACTTTAGACATCATCTAGTCTTTTTCATTTTACAGATAAAGAAACTCAATTCCTGCTAGGTGAAATGATTTGTCCAACATCAGACAAATAGTAACTGGCAGAGTTAGAATTTGAATGCAGGTCCTCTGATCACACAAATCTAGCACTCCTTTCACTGTACTATCTGCCTGGAAGGCAAGGTAATTTTACTTTTCATCAAGGTGCAATTTACTAAGTACATTGATTTCAAAATAAATTAGAGAATTCATTCTCTAAAAGAAATATGAATGGTCTCTGGAATATTTCTTCCCATACCACTTCTCTCCTCCATTCTCATGAATAATAGAAAGATGATGGTTATGCTATATGACATTTTAAAAACTCAACATTATGAAACCTTCCCAAGTCACACCAAAGACATATTTCCATTACATTTGTGGTCATGATATTGAAGCTCCCTCAAAGGTCATTGAAAACCATCCCAGTGCTTTTATATTTTTATGGTATATAAAAGTAACTTGATAGCTACAAGAAAAAAATGGCATACAGAAGAAAAGGATTTAAGATACAGGAAACCATCAGTCTTTTCCTTGTCTTTGTTTAACATGCCCAAAGCAGAGTAGTGATGGTTATTTTCCAATGACCTTTTAAAATCTAAAGTCCATAATCTGCTTGAAAATATTTTAAGGAATGAATTTTTAGTAAGGACATGAAAGGACAAAAATATAAATAAAACAAACCAACCAAACAAAATACCCCTACTAAATTATTCCCAGTAGGGAATACAAATAATGATTGTGCACCCATTACCTTTTGTTCTAGACTCTCTAATTTATGATATTGAAGGGCTTTGGAAGGGGAATGGAAGGGGCCATTGACTGCCAAAACTACAGTATTTTCTTTTGGTTTAATATTTTTGCAATCTACTATGTGGGTGTCTCCTTTCTCCAAAAGAAAATGGGGGAAAAATGATAACAATACCAACTGAAACACCAACTGTGTGTCTAGTAATTAAGGTAATTCTTGACGAAATTATACTTTTAATTTTATTTTTTGATTGCAAGTAATTCCAAAGCATACAAACTATATTTTAGTATAGTTTTATAAATCAGAATGATTTTTTCCAAAGTAAATTCAAATCCAAATAGAGACATAGAAAGAGAGTTCAGTAGGTGTAATTGCTTCCTGTAAATACCTGGACAGGAGGGCTATAAAATCGACATCTTAATGCACCAAACCTCAGGATTTAAAAAGCATTCTCCCATTGCCACCAACCCAAATGGCTCAATTATGGGTAACTAGCATAGACAGAAATTGCCATTCATTTTTCTAAGTGTAGCTTTGGTGAATCACAATAGATGGTGCACCAGGGAAAATGGATGGCTGTACCATTTTAGACAAAAACAAGCAAATAGAAGAAGAGAGAAGGACTGGAGATTAATAGCCACTGTCATTTGATGGGGATTTCTGACTGTCCCTCCCATGAATTCTGGGCCAAAATCATAACACAGCATTATATTTGGAATCAATACTTTTACAGAAAACTACTCAGGCTCTTCCTGTAGGTAATGGAAGTCTAGATAGCCCTATGACATGGACAGAATATTATTTCTGGGATCTTATAAATAGAGACAGGAGGTTCAGGTGGGTCAAGGCTTGGATAATGCGTATAATGCCTTGGAAATTTCCTATTCCTTTAAAAGGTGATTTAAACTAAAGGCATGCAGGAGTTGTGATGAGCCCTGAGGTTCTATTAGGGGATGGTAAGGTGCAGGAATGGGAGGGCCCTAGGGTACATGACCCTTCAGGACATCAGTTTCCTCTTACTCATCTCATTTTTGTAGAGGGAAAATATAGTTTACAATGAACATTAAAGTCAGCAGCAGGGGTGATGGGGAGGCAATGAAAAATGGTGGCCATGGCTTTAGATAGGGGGCAGAGAAGGCTGTCTGAATTGGCTTGGCTTTTATGAAAATTCACAAACATAATTATAATTATAGGTTTAGATCTGGATGGGACTTCAGAAGTAATAAAGTCCAAATCCTCTCACTGTATAGATGAAGAAATTGAAGTCAAAAGATATAAAGTCACTTGCCAAGGTCATATAAATAAAGATTCGATCCCAAGTCTCCCATCTCCAAATCCAGCACTCAAGGGGAAATGGTCTACCAGCTGAGGTTAATTTTATTTGTATTTGATTATATTGACTGTCTCATCGTGCTTTCACTCTGCAACCTTGAGTTGTCAGTTCTGGCTACTTTGTCCCAGACTAAGGCCAAGGATGAGCAACCCAATTTGCCATGCTCCTGTCAGCTTTTGCACCCAGTGTTTGTCTTTTTCAGCAGTGAACACAACATGACCATCACTGTCAGGGGAAGTTAATCACAAACCTTTTGGAGCTTCCTTGTATTTGTTGGCTTTCCTGTCCTTTCTTCTCCAATCCCCTTTAACTCTTGGTTTTTCTTGTGATTTACTATACAAAAACATTGAGAGATGTTAATGAAAGACTAGAACCATTAAGAATAGATTCTGTAGAAGAGAACCTATGGAGATACCAGAGATTTTAACATCTTATGGTTTTTTAGAATCCCCCACAGTAACACCAAACCCTCCTAAGCCTGTTCTCCCAGTAGATGAATCCTGCACTTTGAAAACTAGCCCTCTTTCATTCTCTTATCATTCTCCTTATCATCAGTGCTCTTCTCTGAGTCAGTTGAAAAGGAAGAAAGGTTCTGATCAGTTTATAAGAATGTTTATGGCTCAGACAAATACTTCAGTGTATCCCTGTCCTCACTGATGTGGGTATTTACTCCAATAGTGTATATTTTAGCCCATTCGAGCATTGGCATTCTATACATTTCCTGTCCATGTGCTGCCATGTAGCTGTCATTATTAATCAAAGACCAACCTTTAATGTTCCCATGGCTACAAGTGTGGCAACAGGAGCTGTCTCCTCTTGGCTGGCCATCTCCTTTTCTGGATGACATCTTTGATAGTGCTAGCCATCATTGTTGATTTATGCATAGCTAATGACAGAACAGTTTAACATACTATCCCTCCAAAGGGTATATGGCATTTTAAGAGGTGACGATGCAAGGGAATTATGCCTGCTGTTAAGGTGCCAGGCATCAGTGAAACACCACCTCAAACTATCCTAATGAAAAAAAAAATCTGACTAAACATGACCCCTGGGGTGTTGAGTAAATACCAACGTCTGTGGTAGAAAACAGTTAACCTGTAGCCTCTCAACATACTTTTTAGGTTAATTCTGGGAAACCTGTAAATGCTGGTAATGTGAACTACAGACTGCATGCAATTCACTCATTCATTCACTTGCTTATTCAACAAACATTTATTAAATGCTTATTATGGACCAAGCACTGGGGGAACAAAGCCAGAGTCCCAAACAGTCCCTGCCCTAAAAGAGCTTACTCTGGATGTGTGCTGGGCAGGAGGGAAGGGGTAGGGGACAGGCTTTATAAACACAGGTACAGGTACATAAGTACTAATTGTGTACAAAGTAAATTAAGTTGGGCCAGAGGTCAAGATATACCCATGATTTAAGCTTTGATGGAAGTTAGGTATTCTAAAGGCAGAGGTAAGGATGCTGGGCATTCCAAACATAAGGGACCACCTGTTCAAAGACACAGAGACAGTACACTACATAGAAGTTCCAGTAGAAGGAACTAGCAAACCCATCTGGACAGAACATGAAATATGTGTGAAAAGGCAAAGTGTCGTTGGCCTGGAAAGGTAGCCCACTGCTGTATTTTGAAAGGCTTTACATGCTAATAGAGGAGCTTCTATTTTATCTGAGAGGTGACTGTGAACCACTGGAATTTCTTGAGCAAGGGCCAGAATTGTGCTTTGAGGATTTCAGTTTGGCAGCGGGGTAAGGGACAAATTGAAGAGGGGTGAGATTTAAGACAGAGAGACAATTAGAGGGTTATTGCCATAATTTACCAGTCATGAGGTGATGAACAGTTGAACCGAGGCAGTGGCTGTGACAAAAGAAGGAAGAGGATAGATACATGTGACAGAGGTTGCAGAGAGAAAATCTATGAGGCTTAGGAACTGATGGAATATGGGCAGCAAAGGACAATGCAGAGCAGAGAATCACACCAACATTTAGTGCTTGGGTGACTCAGAAATATAACGGTGCCAGGGTAGCTAGGTGGCACAGTGAGTAGAGCTCTGGCCCTGGAGTCAGGAGGACCTGAGTTCAAATCCAACCACAGGCAGTTGACACACTTACTAGCTGTGTGACCTTGGGCAAGTCACTTAACCCCAATTGCTCTGCCTTCTCTTAAAAAAAAAAGAAATATGATGGTGCCCTCAAAAGAAATGGGTAAGTTAGGAAGAGGGGAAAGTTTTAAGGGAAAAAGATAATAAATTCTGTTTTGGTCCTATTGCAATGCCTATGGGACATCTAGTAGGAAATGTTCAATAGCTATTTGGAGATATGGGGCTATATAGGTCAGAAGATTGTCTAGGGCTGGATTTACAGATTTGGGGAATATCTGCATAGAGATGATAATTGATCTTGTAGAAGACAAGGATTTTATACAAGACCTTGTTAGAAAGAAAGAATGAGTGAAGGGTCTCATTTGGTTTCCTCTGTAGTAGTGATCACTGTCTGAGCATGACCAGAGTGGCACATGGAGGATCACGGCAGATAGAGAGAGGAGTGGCCAGACAGGTAAGAAGAGAACTGAGTGAGAGTGCTATCTGTCAAATGGGAGATGGTAGTGTTCTGTGTATGACTAGGATGATTACCAAAATTGTGCTCAGTATCCCCCCCTTTCCCTAGATTCACTTTTGGTTGTTTTGTGGTTGGTCTTTCCATTTATATCATTGTAGTTATTGTGGATATCATTTTCTTGGCTTGGCTTACTCTGCATCAGTTCATGTAAATCTTTCTATGTTTTTTGGTATTCATTACAGTTGATCTTTCTTACAATGAAGTTACATTACATTCATGTACCATAATTTGTTTAGCCATTGGTGTATATAATAAATTGGGGAAAACATTTTGTAAATGTGAAAGGAATATAGATATGTGAGCCATTATGATATATATTTGAGGAATTTTTATTATTGCAGATTCATAAAAAATTAAATTTGAAAGGTACTTTTGATATCATGTAGTGCAACTCTTTCATTTTGCAGATGAAAAAGCTGAGGCATAGAGAGAAGAAGTAATATCCCCAAGGTCACATAGCTAGTTAGCATCAGAGCTAGAAGCAGCACCTATATACATGTACCAGCACCCAGCCAAATGCCATTTCTGGTATGTTAGGACTTGCTTAAAGAAAACAAGCATTGTATCTACTTTTACTTCCCTAATATGTAAAATAAAGCAATTGGTCTAGATGGTTTCACAAGCCCTTTTGAACCCCAAATATAAGATCCTATCATCCATCTAGGGTTCTATATGATCCACTGAGAGACAATGTCACCTGATGGATAGAGCATTGCTCTTAGGGCCAACAAGACCCGAGTTCAAGTCCTATCTCTGACAGATTTAGCCTGTGTGACCTTGGTCAAATAATCTAACCTCTCAGTGCTCCAGGAAACTCTTAAGACCATAAATTGCAGAGAAGGTGTTGATCTGCATTAGTAGAGGGAATTTTCTGACCCAGAACCTACCTACACCAATGAAATCACGTCTAGTCCTTATCTCTATGTTGCTACTTCAAGAAAATTTAATCTCTTATTATTGTACAATTTGATTTCCATGTCAACTAAAGCAAATTGGGTATAGAAAGTAGAGACAAATAAATTTGCCCCAAGAGAGCTACTAATTTTCAATATAAGACTACATCAATTTATTGAAGTATTGCATATTGAAGTATTGCAGCTACGTGGCACAGTGAATAGAGCACTGGCCGTGGAGACAGGAAGACCTGAGTTCAAATCCAGCCTCAAACACTTACTAACTGTGCTGCCCTGGACGAGTCACTTACCCTTGTTTGCTTCAGTTTCCTTATCTGTAAAATAGACTGGAGAAGGAAATGGCAGACCACTCTAGTATCTTTGCCAAGAAAACCCCGAACGGGATCCTGAGGAGTCAGACAGACTGAAATGACTGAACAGCAACAACAAGTTAAGTATCCAGTCCTGTATCTATTTTCATGACCAGAATATCCTTATGTTCTTTTTCAGTTGCAGAGTGGGGTGGGCACAGAGAAGGAGGGCACTGGACATCCTATCCTCCCGAATATCAGCCAGCATATCTCCCCCTCCATTTCCTAGGTTCCTACTCTACCTGGCAGTGTATTGACCCCTGCTTGGCTGCCAGGACATTTCCACCTAAGACTTGGCTTTAGGGAAGAACTACAGAAGACCAGAGCTCGTGATGAGGAGCTTGAGTCTGGTTTATTCCTAGCCTGAACAGAGCAAGACAATCTGCTGTGGGGAGGGCTTGCAGCTGAGGCCTTTGGCACCTCCAACGGAGGCCAATCAGTACCTTAGGACAGGTTTGAACCTTGCTAGCACTAGTTAAGAAAAAGAGGAAGAAAGGAAGGAAGGAAGGAAAGAGAAAGAAAGAAAGGAAGAAAGAAAGGAAAGAAAGAAGGAAGGAATTCAAAAAGAAAACTATAGAAGCAAAGAGAATCAGTATGATTGCTGAAAACCATAGTTTTTTTTTTTGTTTGTTTTTTGTTTTTTTGGCAGGGCAATTAGGGTTAAGTGACTCGCCCAAGGTCACACAACTAGTACATGTGTCAAGTGTCTGAGGCTGGATTTGAACTCAGGTCCTCCTGACTCCAGGGCCAGTGCTCTACTTGCAGCGTCACCTAGCTGCCCCATAGTTTTTTTAAAAGAATATATTTAAATTAAAGAACTTACCTTAAACTAATAGTAAAATTCCCTGTAGATAAGCCAGCTTTGAGATACTTAACCACCGCAAATGAGTTTTAAAGCTTGTCACAACAAAAGTGGGGGAAATGATGATAGATTATGATTCCACTCCAGCTCGACACTGCTTTGGAAGTGTGAAATGTATTTACACTCTGGAAGAAGCAACACATACACAAGTATACGCATCTGCCGCCTGTCTGCTAGCCCAGCCATTTCTCTCACACAGATGAATAGAAGTTACAATATTGGAAGAGGGCTGCCACACATCCCGCAGCTGTATTTCTGTGAAGTAGCAAGGAAGGCTAAGATTCATCTCTACAAGTATTTGTGTTGGGTGCTGAATGAAGAATGGCTCATGTTTGCCCATTAGAATGAAAAGCAAATATCAGAAAAGTAGCCTCTTTTCCCCATGAGGGACTCCGAAGCTATAAATAAGTACATACGGATATACACACAACAAATCTAATTTATCTCATTATATAATAACATCTCAAGATATGTTTTCAAAGTACCAGAAACTAAAATCTTGAGAGGGAAAAAATGCTAGAAGGTAAATGAAAAATTCAGGATATGTTGATGGGACCTAAGATATGAACGGATCAAAAAATTTTGAGTGGGTAGTGAGATAGAAATGAACCAAAAAGGGAAGCACATTAAAAAGAATACTTTAAGAGGTTTTTCTTTTCTTTTTTTTTTATAGAATTGCTAAGTCAGTCCTATTTGAATGCCTCCCTAGCAGTCTACTAAATTAACCCAAACCATATTTCCATTAATTTCCTTTGTGATCAAGATAGCTTCAGTGTCCTAGACTCCTTTGCCACATATTCCAATTATGCTCTTACCAATGACGCCTTTTGGCATCAGCTTTTCTGGTACAAACTTTTATTCATCTCTATATCAAAAACTACTCTCTCAGTGTCTCCTCTGTCCTCTGTTTCTTCATGTTTCTCATATTCTTATACTACTCTTACTTGCAGATGGTGAATATTTTTTTTAACCAGGGAATATGGAAAGGGTTGATGGGATGTCTTATAGGATCATTTGTCAAGGGATCCTATATCTAGAGCTAGGAGGGAACTCAGAAACTATCTAGTTCTAGGGAATTGATAATTTACGAAATTATGAAATGGGGCCAGGCACCTCTGGTTCTTTGGATACTTGCTGGGAAAGACCATGATTGGCAGTGGGAAACAGGGCTCAGCCACACTTAAAACAGCACACACACAAGCTGCAAAAAGTAGGGAGGGATACAGAAGCAGAAAGTGGTGTGGGAACAGGGGATGGAATGGTGAAGTAAGGCAGGCAGTATGGGGCAGATGATGGGGAGGAGAATGGGCAAGCATTATCACTCATGTAACAATGGATTAGAGTTGGAAGCACTAGGGAGTGTGGGCCCAGCGGAGATAGAAGGGTGCTTGGGTGGGTGGGGAGCTGCAGGAATTTTAGATCTCATTTTTGTAGGATTCCTTGGAGAAACAGACCAACTCCTCTATCTGTGCCACCTTAGAGTTAGTTCATTAACATATCCAAATCATCTGACAGTTACCGGTAAAACTTCAAAGTTATATCTCAAAGTCATCAGCCCTTTTTTGATGTTCTGCTGGTCTGGAGCTGTGGAGGTCCGGAACTCACATATCATTTACATATCAGAACCAAAAGGCCTGACAGCAGCACCTAGATGGTTTCTGCTGATTCAGCACATATTGCCAGGATGTGAATTTGGTTAATACATGGTACAATTGATAAATTATGCTCCTTCGATATTTGAGATGTCGAATGACTTCCAGGTTCCCCTTTGCAACTTTATTTCCTGATATTGCCCCTTTATACTGGCTACTTATAAACTGTACTGACTAGAAGAAGGAAGCCGGGAGGTGGTCAGGAAAAACAGAACAAGATACAATTTTAACACAACTAGCCTTTTTGTTGTTTAAACAGAGTTGGAAATAGAGGCTTAGGGAGGTTAAATCACTTGCTTATGAAATGTCAGAATCAGAATTTGAACCCAAGACCTCTGATTTCAAAGAGAGTGCTTTCTCCTTCATATCAGTATCCTTGGTTTTCTGTTATTGCTTTACTCTGGGGGTGGAGGAGCAACAGATATTCTTGCTTCCAGTCCTCACTACAGCTTTTTGTTCCTTGTCATCAAGCTTGGAATCATCTGTATGTTTACAGCTGAACAGAGTTTCATACCCTAAGCACAGTTAAGTAATGATTCAGTGCCAGTTTTTGGGTAGACAGTAAATGGACCCGATCCTAAGGCTGGCATGATTTAGCAAGAACCCAAATGAAGAAAATGAGTTTATCTGTTTTGAAAATGTCACATGGCTGACAAGCCAGTTCAAAGGGAAATGTTTGAATGCCCACTGGGGTCTTCTGACCTGAGAAGGCAGGATTGGGCAAGATTTCATGGTGGAATGGTTAATAGATTTTCTTGGCTGAAATGCAAAACATGAGCTGGGAAATAGTGAAAAGTTAACAGTTAGAAATCTTATAATCCATTTTTGGTTTTGTGGTTAGTCATAAGTTAAGTGAGAATCTCTATAAGCTTAGAGAAACAGAGCCATGTTATTCATTCAACTAACATTTATTAACTATTATATGCAAGAGGCTGTGAACATGACAACACTCAAGTAACATATAACATTATATATGTATGTACATATTGTGTGTGTATACATATTTTACATGTAAATGTATATAATACGTGTGCATCAACTAGTGAAAACACACACATATACATATATGCACAAAGACACACATATGTGGGCATATAGTTATGTGTACATATGTCTATGTGTGCATATATACATACATATGTACAGATATGTATATTATATACATATATGCACACATATGTGTGTAAATAATATTATCATCATTATTATATATGGTGCTAGTGAACTTAGAACAAGTGTTCTTACTAGTTCGTGTTAAAGTAGGTTACAGCTTGGCCTAGAGCTATGATAGTGAAAATTGAAAGGGAGAGACACATCAGAGAGTTCTTGGAGAAGATGTATAAGAAGAATCCATTCCCATTGCTTAATAAGGGCTATTTGAATTAATTTAGTGCTACGTTTAAACCAAATACCTGTTTAGTTGATACCACCTTTAATTGAAGTTAATTCGTTGAAGGTTCATCTCTGCCAGGGTTTGCCTTAAATTTTTTCTCACATACTTTGACATGCCAGATACAACCATCCCCTGCTTTGTAAGTCCTAAGAAGTCCATACCCTGGGACTGGTCTCCTCTTCTTGGTGGAGCTTCAGAATTAGTGCAAATGCCTTAGATCTGTCATTTACCTACCCTAACCCTTCCGCTTCTTGTGGACTTCCTTTTCCTTGGTTCTCTGTTCAGGCTTGTGACCATTGATCTTTCTTGTGGGAATTGACTCTCAGGCAGTTACAGACTCACTTGTAATAGCCTTCATCTTCAGTTAGTTGACTAGCATTTTAAGTACTTAATTTATGTCAGGCACTACGTTAAGTGCTGCAGAAAAGGCAAAAAAAAGAAAAAAAGCTTTCTTTTCCAAAAGAAAGGCAAAAACATAGTCTCTCAAAGAACTCATGTTCTAATGAACAAGACAACATGCTATTAACTTCTCAAATGAGATGATAATGATAATATGCTTCACTCAGAAGGAAGGTACTAGAAGTGGATGGGAAATGGGTACAGGAAATACATCCTACAAAAGGTGGAGTCTTTGACTTTCCATGCTGGTTATCTTTGTTAAAACTAACGGGAGGACTGGTTTTCTTAACTGGACAGTCAGACAAAAAAGTTTGTTATATTGTAGAGCTGAAAAGAAAATCTTCCTCCTCCAGGGGAGTTCATGTGAGCCCTCTCCCTGGTCAGGACACAGAGGCTCACGTATCAGGATAGGGTAACAGTGACAGAAAAGGAAATCAGTGAAGTTGTCTGTGCATTCCATAAAAAGTTGCTCTGCTGAACTCATTTCACATCCACTGGAAGATTCAGCAAGCTAAGCTTGGGGCGTAGGGTTAGATACTATGATACAAGGAAATAACATATGTGCAATGTTTTGCAAATTTTCAAGGACTATATAAATACTAGCTATTTTCAGCTATTGAAATGTTAACTAGTGGCAAGGGAGATTTTCTAATAATTATTTTAAAATAGATATTTATTGATATCTTTTGTTGTTACATCATCTATGTTTTCCTCTGAGTCCCTTTTCTTTACACTTATAAAGAGTTGTCCCTTATAAGACTGTGAACTCAAGGCAGAGCCAAGATGGAGGAGAAAAGGCAGGAATTTACCTGAGCTCTCCCCAATTTCCCTTGAAACAACTTCAAATCATGCCTTGAAACAAATTCTGGAGTGACAGAACCCACAAAAGGATGGGCTAAAATATTTTTCCAGCCCAAGATAACTAAAAGGAAAGATCTGTCTCATGTGAGTAAAAGGAGAACACAGCCCAGCACAGGCAGCGTCCAGGTAAGCCAGCAGGAGGCTGCTAGCCTCAGCACATATTGGCAACTGAGGCCCTGAAGTCCCTACTCAACAGACCAGTGGTCAGCTGTGAGGGCCCCAGCCTTGTGGCGGTGGTCAGGCCTGGAAGGCCCAGAGGCCCCAGTACAACTAGCTAGACTAGGCCAGAGACACCAGTGTAGCAGGCAAGCTGCTAGCCCCAGAGGCCCCAACACAGAAAACCATTGACTAGCTCCCCAGCTCCCAGCGAAAGCTTGGGATGGTGCCCCTTGTATTCCAAGAGCAGAACTCAACTCTAAAAATCATGAAATAGGCTGGAAAATAAGCAAAAAACAAATAAACAAAAAAGTCCTGACCATAGAAAATTACTATGGTGACAGAGAAGATCAAAATACAACAGAAGAGGACAACAACGTCAAAACACCTATACACACAGGCTCAAAGAGAAATATGAATCAATCTCTAGCCCAAAAGCTTCACCTGAAAGAGTTCAAAAAGATTTTAAAAAATCAAGTAAGAGAGGTAGAAGAAAAATTGGGAAAAGGAATGAGAGTTATGCAAGAGAATCCTGAATAAAAAAGAAAAGCCAATAGCTTAGAAAAAGAAAACAGCACCTTAAAAGAAGAACCAGCCAAATGGAGGAGGTACAAAAGCTAACTGAAGAAAAAAATTCCTTAGAAATTAGAATTAGGCAAGTGGAAGTTAATGACTCCATGAGACGTCAAGGATCACTCAGACAAAAGCAAAAGAAAAAAATAAAATAAAATGTAAAATACTTTATTGGAAAAACAACTGACCTGGAAAATAGATTCAGGAGAGATAATTTAACTCTTATTGGACTACCTGAAAGCCATGATCAAAAAAAGAGCCTGGACAGCATCGTTCAGGAAATTACTAAGGGATACTGCCCCGATATCCTAGAACCAGAGGGTAAAGTAGAAACTGAAAGAATCCACCAATCACCTCTTGAAAGAGATCCCCAAATGAAAACTCCCAGGAATATTATAGCCAAATTCCCAAACTCTCAGGTCAAGGAGAAAGTACTGCAGGTAGCAAGAAAAAAACAATTCAAATATCAAGTAGTCACAGTCATGATCACACAGGATTTAGCAGCTTCTACATTGAAGGATCGGAGGGTTTGGAATATTGTATTATGGAAGGCAAAAGAGCTTGGATTACAATGAAGAGTTAACTACCCAGCAAAACTGAGCATAATATTTCAGGGGGAAAATGAACATAGGGGACTTTCAAACATCTTTGATGAAAAGACCAGAACTAAACAGAAAATTCAATTTTCAAATACAAGACTCAAGAAAAGCACAAAAAAGTTAAACAGGAAAGATAAAAAGTAAGTTATTCAATAGGGCTAAACTATTTACATAGCTACATGGGATGATGATACTTTTAACTCTTAAAAGAACTGTATCTTTATTAAGACAGTTAAAGGAAGTATACCTAGACAGAGGGTGTGGGTATAAGTTGACTTTGATAGGATGATATAAAAAAAATTTAGGGGTAAGGAAGAGGATTGCACTGGGAAAAGAGGAAAGGGAGAAGCAGGTGGGTAAATTATATCACATAAAGAGGTGTGAAAGACATATTGCAGTGCAGGTGAAGAAGGGAGGGGGGAGAGCATTGCTTGAACCTTACTCTCAATAAAATTGGCTCAAAGAATGAATAACGTACATTTAGTTGGGTATAGAAAGCTATCTTGCCCTATAGGGAAGTAGGAGGGGAAGGGGACAAGATAAGTGGAGAAGGGGGGGGTGGCTAATAGAAGAGAAGGAAGATTGAGGGAGGTAGTGATGATCAGAAGCAAAACACTGGTGAGGAAGGACTGGGTGAAAGGAAAGAGAGAAAAGTATAAATGGGAAAAATAGGATGGAGGGAAATATACAATTAGTAATCACAACTGTGAATGTGAATGGGCTGAACTCACCCCCAAAATGGGAGTATATAGCAGAGTGTATTAAAAACCAGAATCCTACAACATGTTGTTTATAAGAAACCCATTCGAGGAAGAGAGACACACACAGGGTAAAGGTAAAAGGTTGGAGCAGAATATATTATGCTTCAGCTGTAGTAAGACTGTGAGTTCCTTGACGGCATGGACTGTCTTTTTGCCTTTCAATCTCAGGTGCTTAGGACCGTGCTTGGCATATAGCACAGCCTTAATAAATGTTTGTTGACTTGAAAAAAAAAGGAAAAAAAAGGGCAGGAGGAAGAAAAGAAAAAAATATCAGCAAAACTATCAATATATTTTGAAAAATCTGAAGTTATTTGCATGTTTTACATGTATGAATCCTATACACAAAGGAGAAGTTTTTGTGGAATGATACGGTCAGAAACTGGATGGTAAAGTGTTAAGAAGGGTGTGGGAGGAGAGAAAGTGGAGACATCTATTATATAGATAGCCTTTTCAAGGAGTTTAGCTACAAAAGGCAGAAGAGTTATAGGATAATAGTTACTAGCAGGAATGGAAGGACCCGGAGATGGCTTTTTCAGGATAGGGAAGACATGGACCTGTTGTAAGCAGTAGAGAATGAGCCAGCAAACACTCTTTCTCTCTCTTCTCCTCACACTCTCTTCCTCACTATTTCTCACCCTCTCTCCCCCGCCCTCAATCTAATCTATTGCCAGGGCTTGCAATTTCACTTTTTTTAATATCTCTTAAACATGCCCCATTCTCTCTTCTGATACTGCCACCATTGTGGTACAGTCCCTCATCACCTCACATCTGGACTACTGCAATAGCTTACTGGTGGCTCTGCCTTTCTCAAACCTCTCTCCGCTCCAATCCATTCTCAATTCATCCACTAAAGTGATTTCCTAAAATGCAGGTCTGATCATATAGCCCTCCTACTCAATGAATTCCAATAGCTTTCTCTTGTTTGGCATTCAATGTCCTTCATAACCTAGTCCACTCCTACTTTTCCAGTTCTCTTTTTGCATTTACTCCCCAACATTTATTCTTTTTAAATATACTTGGCTAATCCATGATGAATAAGACATTTCACCTCACAGTTCCTGGCATTTTCTTTGGCTGTCCCCTATACCCAGGATGTTCTCCTTTGGCTCTGCTTACCAACCTCCTTGGCCTCCTTTAAGATCTAGCTAAAACTCCATCTTTTACTGGAAGCCTTTCACAACCCATCTTCCCTCTGTTAAGTGCCTTCCCTCTGTTATTCCTACTAATAATATATATAGCTTTTTTCATACATATTTGCTTGTGCATTGTCTCCTCTATTAGATTGTAAGCTCCTTGAAAGTAGGGACTATCCTTTGTCTCTTTGTATTCCTAGCACTTAGCACAGTGCCAGGTAGATATTAAACAATAAATATTGATTGATTTATAGCATTTGCTGATTTCTAAGGTATAAATGCTCTCACCAAAAATTTAACAATAAGTTCTCTTGAGCAAGTACTGGCTGGCCCCACAACACCCCTAGGAAGAACTCAATGCCTCCCCAAGCCTCCCAACTCTACCCTTATATAGTTCTAATTGTTGTAAAGCTTTTTCCTATCCAAATCTGCTTTTTGCCAACTTCTACCCATTGTTCCTAGTCCTGCTTACTGAGGACCAAGTAGAAAGGACAAATCCTCAAAATAACTTTTAACCTAGCCCCTCCAAAATTTGGTTCTCTAGCATATTGACCCAGACCTGTCTTGAAATTCCTAGGGCCTCATATTGATGACTCACTATTACTCCACAGTCAAAATTCTGACAATGTAATTGTATGTGTTTTTCATTCAAATTACTGGCAGAACTCATAAATCCTGCCCCACTCTGAAAACCTTGCATCCCTAAAAACTGGGAAGAAGATTTGTTTTTTAGCTAGTTTGAACAAATATTACATGTCCTGTATTCACTGAGGGAGTTGCTATATAGCTGATTCAGGTTTCTTTAGGCATTTATCCCTCCATTGCCTTGGCAGACATTTAAAACACCTGCACAAAGAACCACAGGTGATGACCCAAAGAGAAGCCTCTGCATTCATTTTCTAGGTTGCAATTAGTTGAATCATTGCTTCTTACAGTTATATTCCTGAACAGAGTCAGGCTTGGTTTGATTGAAGGGATTGATTTCTTGTAGAACGTAACACAAATCTAAACTTTTCAATTTTTGTACCCCATGCTGATAGCAGCTGGGCCACAAATAAACTCAGAGTTCAGCCATTAGAGTTGTGACTAAGTTAATTACCATCTTGTCTAATAGCACAACAGGAACACTACAAAGTGCTATGAGGGATTATAGTATTTCTATCCATTTAGAGACCTTATCGGAAACCATATGAGATTTATAATTAAAGATGTGTCATTCACCTCTGCTGCAATGTCTTATTTTACTAATCATATAACCTACTGCACATTCTTTGTAATTAGAATTTCCAGGTTATACATATTTAATTTAGATATAACAAAAGATTGACGTCCTATTTAGAAGAATAAGAAGTATATTTGGCCACTAGATGTAACCAATAGTTCACTGATAAAAGGATTCATTGGGAGGAGGGGTGGAGCCAAGATGATGGAGAAAAGGCAGGGACTTACCTGAGCTACCCCCAAAACCCCTCCAAACACCTTTAAATAATGTCTCAAAACAAAATTATGGAGCAGCAGAACCCACTGAAGCATAGGTGAAACAATTTCCTAGCCCAAGACAACTCAGAAGGTTGGCAGGAAAGGTCTGTTGCACCAGGGTGAGAGTGGAGCACAATCCAGTGCAGGCTGTACCCCAGCAAAGCCTCAATAGGCCTTTACAGGTGGAGGAGGTGACTTTAATTGGTGGTGGTTTCCAGACATCTCAGGGTTTCTGTACTGCTCAGCCTACAGACAGTAAAGGGGTCAGACAACTGGTTAGAAAGAGATTACGGGGGTCCTTTGTTGGCACTGGGGGCAGGACTCTGTTGCATTTCCCCTACTCAGATCTGGGTTGCAGTCCTTGATCTCTGTCCCAGGGTGAGGAGGAGCTTGTGGCTGCAGGGGAGCTGGGACCCTAGTCACAGTTCCATGGTGGAAAAGAGTGCTTGTGATTTCTCACAGACCAGAGCACAGGCCAGGAGAATAGTAAAGATATCTCTTTCTTGATCATACCACCTTAGAAGAACCTAAAACTTACAGGTACCCAGAATTATCTCTGAAAACAGCTACACAAACTCCCTGAAGCTTGGGACAGTGGCCCCTTCACTTTGGAAGCAAAGCTTCACTCTAACATAGAGTTAAAAGTCAAGAAATAGGCTAGAAAAAGGAGCAAACAGCAGAAAAAGATCCTGACTATAGAAAGTTACTATGGTGACAAGGAAAATCAAAACACAAACCAGAAGAAGAAACAAAGTCAAAACTACTACTTCCAAAGCCTCAAAGAATATGAATTGGTCTCAGGCCAATGAAGAGCTCAAAAAGGATTTTAAAAATCAAGTAATAGAGACAGAGGAAAAGTTGGGAAGAGAAATGAGATTGATATGAGAAAATTATGAAAAAGGAGTCAACAGCTTGGTAAAGGAGGCATGAAAAATCCTGAAGAAAAAAATACCTTAAAAGACAGAAGAGGCCAAATGGTAAAATAGGCACAAAAAGGAGAATGTCTCGAAAAGCAGGATAAAAGGATTCACTGAGGAAGTGAATCATTCCTTTTATTTAATAAGAAATTAGGATTTACTCACAGAATCCCTTGACATTTTTTATTGTGAGGCAATGCTAGCATTTCTGACCCTGCCTCAGTCAATAGGTTTCTGACATTCTTCTGGCAGGAATCAACTTCCACCTAGCAGGAAGTATAAATCAGGGCAGATAGCCCAGTGTCCTATAGTGAGAGTTCAAATATGCTTGCTAGAACTTTTCTTGTTGAATCACCTAGACAGTCTGTGGACTCTTTATTTGCCTAAACCTGCTTCCTTGGTCTTGCTTACCTTGGCTGATATAGATATAAACAGCTTAGATAAAAACTGTCAGATCTTTTCTGCTCATAGCAGCATTTTATATCCTACTGTTGCCCATCTCTGGGCCAGATACTTAAGATACACATTTGGCTCATTCATTGTCCAAATTCCCAACTAAAGTGGAATGAGTTATTTTTAAAGTGAAACCATCTTCTGCCAAACTTAATCAGATGTCATCCTCACCAGGAAAATACAGCTCAGCTGCCACAGTGAACTCAGGCAACACTGTGCTAAATCTGTGGATGGGAATTAATTCCAAAATAGATTAACAAAAGGCATGTATTGTGATCTCAGGAAATAAAAAAATATACCAAGGGCATGCAAAGTTGAAAAAGATGGGGATACTGGAAAAATATAAAAGTAATAATTTTTCAAACTTCATTACGATTATTTTCAGAGGTAATAAATTTAGGCAGTGGAAATGAATGCCTAGGAAATTGCTGAGAAAATACCAGATAAATTTATTTGTATACGTGTACTAAATAAAACTCTTTATACAGGTTTTATTCTTAGATATTATGATATTTCTTTTCTAGAATTATAGTCATCAACTTATATGAGTTTGTCATTGCATTATCAATTTTATTGGCAGCATATGTTGTCAATTCATTCATCCACAAGTATATTCTCAACTAATTCAGTAAACATCCATTTGTAAAAGCTATTTGATATTAATTACTTAAATGAAAGTAAGGAGTTATTACTAGAGAATATCAATTATATGAGTAACTGGTGATTGTTATTAAGGAGAACACAGCAGAATGGGGGCTCAAGTTGGTAGCATTAGAGAAAGTTATCTATAACCCCTCAGGAGTACCTCTAGAACCTTGAAGGGAAGTCATGTTCAGAGACCCAAATCACTGTGAGAGTGGGAGTTGAGTAACAAAATAGTTTCTGCGACTCTGCTTTGATCCAGTAGCTTCTACTTCTAGCTTTCTAACAAAGTAACGCTCAGAGATTAAGAATTTCACACTAATAGTATTATGAGCTTCACATTGTAACCTATCAACTCATGAAAAAAATATGCACATATATTAATACAAATTATATGAAGAATTCCAAATTGCACACTCCTAAAACTTTACAAGTCATTAAACTTGAGAATTTTGTCAATTTTTATGCAACACTTTGACTAGTTTTATGGTGCTGAAATCAATATGAAAATGTGTTACATTTTTAACAGATGCCCCCCAAATGACTATGTGCCCATTTTTAACAAACAATTTTGAAAGGCAAAGGATATGTAAACTAAATATATTTACTTTTCTGTCTAGTACACAAATTTAATGCAATGTTTCCTGTTCAGAAATCAGGTACATCTATTTTATATTTATATCTAATATATTATCTCTATCATCTATCTATTTATCTGTCGATTGAGAGGCAGTGTCATAGTATAGAGAACATTGGCCTAGTCACATATTAACTGTATGTATGTCTATGAGCAAATCACTTAAACTCTCAGTGCCCCAGCCAACTCTCTAAGACCATTAGCTACAAATGAGTTATGGAGAGAGTTTCTATATCAGCGACATCATAGGTGCTGACCAAATAAATCTATATCAATGGCTATATCCTATCTATGTCAACATATCTCTATTTCTACCTTCATAGCTGTATCTATATCTATAATGTATGATCACAAATATATAGATATATATATAATAAAAAATTGTTAGAAATAATAAAGAACTATTACTCTAATGAATGGTAACATTTTTTCACTGATTAAAACTGTCAATCACAAAGAAAAGATTTATAGAATTGTTGACCTAATCTGATTATTTTAAAGAACAGAAAAAAGTCATAGACAGAACTGATCACCTGCAGTCTAATTGTTCAGTCAACCAATGATCACATTTCTTATAAAGCAGTGACAATATCTGTTATCGGATCTATATTATTTAAAAGATGCAACTTATTCACTTATTCCATGACTAAGTAATGTGGTTAGTCAATATATGGCTCAAAGCTTTCTCATTGCTTAACATTTTCTTTGATTTGCTAAGAAGCAATGGTTCAAGTTCTCTTAATGGCAAAACATCGCATGTGAACATTTGTTTTAACCTTAAAAGTAAGTAGTATATGAATTGCAACATTAAAAATGCCATCTTGGCAGCATTGGCCCTAGGAAAAGCCATGAAGTTGATTAAACTCATCTTTGACATATGTCTAACCCTTCTTTTTCGTATTCCCTTTTAAGTCATTTTGAGTTATTCCCATACTGAGAAGATTACAAGCTTAGGACTAGAAGGTGACCTTAGAGATCATCTAACTCAACTCTGTCTTTTTACAGAAGAGGAAATTGAGACCCACCTAGCATAAGTGACTTGCCCAAGGTTCTGCTAGTAGTAAGTGGTAGCACCAGGTTTTGAGCCCAGATCCTCTGACTTCTTATCAGGCACAGGTAGGAAGCAATTTTCTCTGGTTTCCCTGAAGCCTCCACTGCGGTAGAGCAATTTGGATCAGTATCTCATATTCACCAACACCCTTCCATCATTAAAATGCACTTTTTGTATCCAATTTACCTTAGTAAGGTCCTATTCCCTCATGGGTGACAAAGAGTGGCTAAAATCAGATAAGCCTATTCCTACTAAGGCTTTGTAAAGCTAGTGAATGTTTTGTCTCTACTTTTGTAGTACATCTTCCTTGACCCAGTTAAAATGAACAATTCCTTTAAAAAACCCTAAAGAATGCTGTGAATTGAGGGAATTACTCATGCCTATGACATGACTGGTGAGGGAAATGTTTTGGATTCTAGAAGGATTTTTTCTAGCCCCTGAAGAATCATACCATTAATATGTCTGCCTACCTTCACAGAGGTCTGAGACCCATTCCAGGTCTGAAGTAGAATTTCAGACTGGAGAAGTCTATTCCTATATACCTAAGTTGGTTTATTAGTCGCTGGAGCTGCCTAGTCCACTAGGGATGTAAACTAGAGAGATCCAGCGGCCTGGCAATAGTGCTATGGACCAATGATGCTGTGACTTCATCCCTTTATGGGTACTGAAGTTTATTGTATCAGCTATATGTAAAATACAGAATTTTAAATCACAACCATCTCTATTAATCATATATAGCAAAGAATCTATCATTTTTCTGTACATCCCAGTGGTAGAGGGAAAGGGGGATTGGAGTTGCATTCATGTCTCTTTTTCTCGCATTTCCAAATTTTGCAGTTTTTTCCCACTACCATGAATATACTTCTGGGTTTGTTTGGTTTTTGTCCAATTTAATAATTCCACCTGATTTGATATCACTCCATGCTTTCCATTTTACTTGGCTTCATATTAATTTTACATGATTTGGCTGTTCTTTCCGCTGTAAAGGGAGGTCTCCATTCAACTTAATAAGCTTCCAGAACAGTGAGCTTTGCTTTAGATTTTTAATGAAGCTTTGCTTTGTTTTTATGAACATACCTCTCAATGGATGATGTGGACATACCCATCAGTGCCCTTTTAAGAGGACCAAAAATCACCTCTCCTGATTAAGCCTCAGAATTAGGTTTTCACTTTTGACTCATCAAAGGGGGACGAATTGATTGATCTGAAACAACTCATTGCCACCTTCTAGGGGATGGGTTTTATTAACTAGGACTGCTTTCAAAATGAATCGGTTGCCTTAGACTCGGGAGAATGGACTATTTACAGTGGAATTATCTCTTTTGTGATGGTTTTCTTTACCAAGAACTCTCATTTTACTTTTGCCTATCCAGCTTTTGTCAAGACAGCATAGTAGGGATATATGTATGTATGTATGTGTGTGTGTGTGTGTGTGTGTAGATATGTATTTATACATGTGACCTGAGAGGAAAATTTTGAATACTTTTATTTGCTTTCCCTACCCCCCCCCCCCCACCCAAAAGCATGGGACAGTATTCAAAAGTACCTATAGAATCACATGGCTGCTGTGGGTCATAATCCAACATATATTCACCCACATGTCTTTGAATATATGATTCCCTAAACCCTAGCTTCATGGAGGAATTCCTAAAGATGGTATCTTTAGCATTCATGCATTTTACAGTCTTGAAAGCTCGCCTCTTTGCTAGAAAAGGGAGATTCAATGGGCTTCTCTAGCCTTGGGGTTGCCTAGTCCCAAGTTTCAGAGTTTTCCTATCCATACTTCTATCCAGAGAAGCAGAAGTTCCTGAGCAGTGTGCCTCTTGGAGAGAGAAGAGGAGTTGTTCCTATGCAGCAATATTTTTGGGTGAGGAGCAGCAGCTATGGATCAAAGTCATTATATGAGGAAGCAAGTGATTGGGGCTTTGCCATAAACCTCCCTCCCACTCCTAGGTATCACAGTGAATTATCTGAAAGTTTAAGGGGAAGAGAGATTGTTAGTCCATCAGTCCAAAGTGTGTCTCCATGGTTGGAGTAGTTCAAACTACACAATGATACTGAATCAGAAGGACTAGCGGAAAAGGAGGATCATCACAGAGGAGTAAATATTGTAATGATTTGCTTTTTTCTGGACTACTCTGAATCATTTGTGCCTTTTGTATTTTCTCTGCAGTGAAATATAAGCTGCAGTATATGTGATATGCATTTGTTATACTTGGAGTGCTTGCTTACACAGGAGCTAGGGACCCTCACAGATTTTCCAAAGTAAACTCCAGGGGGAGGCATGTTAAAGAGAGAGAGATTCTTCAAGCTGGATCTCAGGACTGGATCTAGTCTGTATGAGCCTAGAGCTTGAAATCATTGGTTATACTTCTGTTAGTTCTGTTAGTGAAAATAGACACAATTCCAAAAGGACTGAGATTTTCTAGGCAGAAGAACTATGCAAGCAAACTCCCAAAAGAACATTATGTGCCTTAGGCATATGCAAAACAATTAACTCTAGCTATCTAATTTATTTTATAAAAAACAAAACCCCCTCTTAAAAATGATTATTTTTATCACATTAGAAATGGTCTCAAAAGTAACTTCAGGAACAGAGGAGAAAGACAGAACATGCTCAGACCCTTTGCATCCAGTTCATTATTATTCTACTGTGGAAGTTCCAAAACTACAGCCCCAAATAACTAATTAAAATGTGATGGCTATGACCCTAGGAAGTTAGAAATGTTCACTAGCCTTTATTGTCTATTGTTGAGGTTTAACTCATTTTCATTTGGTCTGGATCCTGAGCCCATTTCATTAAGTTGTGCATTATCTTTTGCAAATACTGTGGCAATGGATGTAGCCTAGAGGAGTGGTAATATGTTTTGCGTACATTTATGATTCACTTATTGCTATCTCTAAACTCTATTACCACCAGCAGCTTGAAATTCTATTAGCATGCTTAGTTGCTCCTTGAAATGTAATTTGTAGCCACAGGAGAGTGATTGACACAATGTCGCATGAACCTAGTAAAAATGGCTGAATATGAATTTGTGGCTGAATATGATTCAACCATATCTACTGCACAACTGTGCTCCTGAGGTTTCCTCCCCATGGTGACCCTCTCTTCTCTTCTCCTACTGCTGGGAGATCAAATACAGAGGCCTGCTCAGTATAGTTTTACCTATTACAAGATAAAAAAATAATATAGCTACATCCAGGTTTCTTTTATAAATCATTCCATCAATTTGAATTATGTGGATTGAATAAAGCATCATTTTTCAAACAGTACTGATTCTCTACAGCCTGACCCCCTTCATTAATCATACAAACACATGTTTGTATGATGCTTAATGATATTTTCTTGTTAATATTGTTAGCTAACTTTTGGTTTATGTGTATATATCTTATCTCACTGTCTAAGTTGTTAGCTTCTTGAGTGAAACATTTTCTTTCCATCTCACACAGGGACACCCTTTCAAGTATGTTTTCTACAATGCCATTTTAGTGAAAGACATCAGTCCTCATTATCCAAATGGCTCATTTAACAGGAGTCAAACATGGCCCTTTCATCCCACCTTCTTTTTCTGTCCTTCCTCTCCACTCCCTTCATTAGTATATTTGAAAACAATTCACAATGAACCAGGCAAGTCATAATTTTATTTTCCTTGGTTTTGAAATAAGGATACAGAGACTCAGAGAATTTAAATGATTTGCCCACACAGACAGTAAGTGGCAGAATTGGGACTTGAACCTGTCTTCTGACTATAGCACCCATGTGTGTTCTCCTACACGTATCATACCACCTCTAAAAACAGGAGCTAAAAATTCTATCCCAGAATTTTTTACATGGTTTTCTGCTTGGATTATGAGAACTAGATTAAAATATTCCTTCATGTGTCCTTTTCAATGCATAGTGTGGAGTCACTAGAAACAGAATGTTAACTATTTTGATGGGTGGAAATGGAATTCAATCTGAATTCCCTCAAAAACAAGATTTTCCTGCTGACCTTTTAGTAAACTTCTAACAATAAGCAGTGAAATAGAGAGCATAGGAACTATAACATATCTTGGTCCCAATATATCACCTGTGAGTCTTATTCTTTTCAATGATCGGCACACATTGCTGACTTTTGTTACCTAATTTGATGTTGCCAATAAACATTTATGGAGTAAAGCAGCATTAAATGACCTTTGGCTCATATATGATGTGGAATGTTCAGGGAAAGAAGCCCTTGGAAGAATCCAGCTGAGACCAATCTACACGCAGTGTTGAAACTCTGATATTTTAGCAGCACTTATATTTTGTTCAAATAATTTTATTCTCAGCCAAGAATAATACTCTCCTACATATTATTTAAAATAACTCAAGAATTAAATCAGAACTTCTGGTACCAAGATGGTGGAGTGAAGGAGGAACCCTCTGAAGCCCTCCCAAATTCCCCTCCAAACAACTAGAAAACCACCACAGAATTGTTCTAGGAGAAGGGAAGCAGCTTATCAGACTGGCAGGAAAGGTCTGTCTCACAGGTGGGAAAGGAGCTAGGTCTAAGACCAGCAGGAGCAGCCAGCCTCACAGCACAGGGCCTGCAGCAAGGCTCCAAGCCTGGGGCAATCCACCAGCAAGGCCCCACTCTCCTGTAAACCAGCAGCCCCCTAGGCAAATGAGCAATCTATGAAGTACAGTAAGGCCCCACCCCAATCCCACCCCTACCACAAGCCATGATCAAGGACGTGACCCCACTGCTGACCAGTAGTGAAGCCCTAACAGGGGCAGGCCCACAACAAGACCCCAACACTGGGGCTTATCAGCAGAGAGACCCTGTTTCCATAGTAACTTAGCAACAGGACCCTACCCCTGGAGCAGATGAGTAACAAAATCCCTCTCCCAGGGCTAGACACAATAAAGACTCTGTTATTATAACAACCCAACAGCAAGGACCTACCCCTGGAGTAGTCCAGCAGCTAAATCCCATACCCAGGGGAGGCCCACAGGGAGCTCCCCAAGCCCAGTCAAAGTTGTTAGTAAGATCCAGAGCCCCAGCACAAATAGCTTGGGACAGGGCAGGACCAGAGCCCAATTCTCACTTAAAAACACCAAGTCACAAAAAAGGCAGAAAAATGAGCAAAAAACAAAAAAAGAGCTATGGTGGTAGGGAGGATCAAGGCATAAACTTAAGAGAGGACAAGAGGACAATAGTATCAAAATGACTACGTGTGAAGCCACAAAGAAAAATGTAATTTGGTCTTAGGCCCAAAAAGAATTCCTGGAAGACCTTAAAAAGGATTTAAAAAAGCAAATTAGAGAAATAGAAGAAAAATTGGGAAAAGAAATGAGAGTAACACAAGAGAATCACGAAAAAAGAGTCAATAGCATGGAAAAACCCCAAGGATATCAAGAGAATCAGTGAAAAAAAAAGGGAAAGCAAGTAGTCTAGCCACACCAGATCTCAAACGGCATTATAATGTGGTAATTATCAAAACAATTTGATGATAGCTAAGAAATAGAGTGGTGGGTCAGCGGAATAGATTAGGTACAAATTACATCATAGTAAATGACCATAGTAATTTAGTATATGATAAATGCAAAGATCCAAGCTTTTGGAACAAAAACTCATTATTTGACAAAAACTGCTGGGAAAACTGGAAAACTCTATGGCAGAAACTCGGTATAGACCAACATCTCACTCTGTATATCAAGATAAGGCACATGATTTACACATAAAAGGTGATACCATAAGCAAATCAAGAGAGCATAAAATAGTTTATCTGTCAGATGTGTGGTTAAGGGAAGAATTTACGACCAAAGAAGATATGAAGAGCATTACAAAACGTAAAATAGATAATTTTGATCATATAAAATTAAAACAAGTTTTTACAGAAACAAAACCAATGCAACCAAAATGATAAGAAAAGAAGAAAACTGGGGAAAAAGGTCCCATCTCTCAAATATATAGAGAACTGAGTAAATTTTATAAAAAATATGTCATTCCCCAATTGATAAATATTCAAAGGGTATGAACAGGCAGTTTTCAGACAAAGAAATCAAAGCTATCTATAGTCATATGAAAAAATGTTCTAAATCACTATTAATCAGAGAAATGCAAATTCAAACAACTTTGAGCCACCTACTAGAGTGGCTAATATGACAAAAAAGGAAAATATTGTATGTTGGCAGGGATGTGGGAAAACTGTGATACTAATGCACTGCTGGTGGAGTTGTGAACTGATCCCCATTGTGGAGAACAATTTGGAATTATGCCCAAAAGGCATATGTAAATGTGCCTTTTATAAGGCACTGTGCCTTATAAAACTGTGCATACCATTTGATCCAGCAATATCACTGCTAGGTCTATATCCCAAAGACATCCAAAAAAGGGGAACAGGACCCAAAAATATTTATAGCAGCCCTTTTCGTGGTGGCTAAGAAGTGGAAATCAAAGGAATGCCCATCAATTGGGGAATGGCTAAACAAGCTTTATTATATAATTGTAATGGAATGTTATTGTTCTTTAAGAAATGACAAGCAGGATGATTTCAGAAAAACCTCAAAAGACTCACGTGGACTGATGATACATAGTGAAGTGAACAGAACCAGGAGAATATTGTACACAGCAACAGCAACCATTGTTCAATGAAGAATTGTGAATGACTTAGCTATTCTCAGCAATACAATCATTTAAGAGAATTACAAAGGACCAATGATGAAGCATACTATCCAGAGAAAGAACTGATATTGATTGAACGCAGACTGACACATGCATTTTCACTTTCTCTTATTTTTTTCTTTTATCCTTCTTGTACAAAATGACTAACATGGAAATGTTTTACATAATTGCACATGTATAACCTATATCTGATTGCTTACCATCTCAGGGAGGGGGCAGGGCAAGGAGGGAGGGAGGGGTAGAATTTGGAACTTTAAATAAAAATGCTAAAGAAAAAAAAAAGAATCACATCAGATGCTTGCCAGACAAAGTAGAGGACTATGTTCTCCAGGTATTTCTTTCTCTCATGATCCACTTTATAAATTTTCTTTTTTTAAAAGATGGCTTTTTATTAATATCTTTTGTTATTGCATTGTCTATATTTCTTCCTGTATCCTTTCCCTTTCCTCTCTCAGTGAGTCATCTTCTATGAGGAAACTTAAAAGAATGAAGAAGAAGAAAATGCAGTAAAACCAACCAACACATTGAAAAAATTTGAAAATCTATCCAATGCTCTACACCCCCAATCCCAACCTATGCAAAGGAGAAGGTCTTAGGAGAGCTGTCTTCTCATACCTCTTCTTTGGGACCAAGCTTGGTATTTATAATTCTGCAACATTCAATTTGACTGTTTTATGGTTATTTTTTCCTCCAATCATTTTTTGTAGTCATTGTGTACATTGTTTTCCTATCTCTGCTTACTTAATTTAGCATTAGTTTATATAGGTCTTTATATGGTTCTTTGTAATCATCATGTTCAACGTTTTTTTTTAACAGCATGGAAATATTCCATTCCATTTATTTACCATAATTTGTTTAGCCATTCATCAATCAATGAGCATATACTTTGTTTCCAGCTCTTTGCTACCATACTAGTACTTCTATAAATACTTTATATATAGGGACTTCCTTCTTATCAATGTGTTTCCTGGGATATATTCCTCCTGGTGGAATATATGGATCAAAATGAATGGACATTTAAGTAATTTAATTTGTACAAGTCCAAATTGCTTTCCAGAATGGCCTAATTCACTGCTCCACTAACAATAAGTTAGTATGCTGATCTTTTTATAACTCCTTCCACATTGATTAACCCCGTCTATTATCATCTTTCCAGTTTATTGGGTATAAGGCAAAAATCTCAGATATGTTTGGATTTGTAGTTTTCTTGTTTTAAACGATTTGGACCATTACACCATACACTTGTTAACAGTTTGCAATTCTTCTTTTGAGAACTGTTTGTTCATATGCCTTAATCCCTTCACAACTGGGGTTGGTCTCATTGTGTCTGGTCTTATATATTTCTGTTAGTTGTCTAAATATATTGGATATGAAGCTCTTGTCAGAGATATTTGGTACTAAGATTTTTTCCCCCAATGACCATCTTCCTTGTTATAACAGATATGTTAATTTCATGTAATCAAAATGATGTTTATCTTTCTAACTGTTGCCTTGATTCATTCACAATTTTGCACTACCTATAGTTTTGCAATGCACATTATTTGTTTCTCTTCTATTATTATGTGTGATCTTTAATATTCAGATCACATTTTGAGTTTATTGTGGAACATGGTATAATATGTTGGTCTAAGTCTAATTTCAGCTAGAATATTTTCCATTTTTGCTAGGAGAAAGTAATAAAAATGGAATTCTCACTCAAAATAATTACAGGATGCACAAAATATTTGAGAGTCAGTGCATCAAAGTAGATTCAATATTTTCATAGATTATAAAATGTTATATAAATTATAAAATGTTCCTTAATGAAACAAAGAAAAACTTAAAGAACTAAAGGGATATTCAGTCATAGAGGGCCAAGCCAATATGACAAAAATGACAATAATATTAAAAGTTAATTTATGGTTTTAGTGCATATCAATCAAACTACCAAAAAGATGCTATAGAGAATTATATAAGATAAATACAAAATTCATTTGAGGAATGAAATATCTAAAATATTGTTACAAGATTTTCAGGGTCTTTGCTAGCCACTATACAAGTAAGCTAGCACAGTTTTTAGACAGGTATACTGCTGTTTATTTATCCACTCAAGATTTCCACACATCATTAGTAGGTGATGAACATATGGGTCTCACAATTCTTCAGAAGACATACATAAATGCATATATACATATATAGAGATGTGTATATATATAGTCTATGTATATATGTACATACATACACATACATAAACACACTAATTCACAAGCACATGTATGTGTATGTACACACATAAATATCTTTTTTTGTTTCCTCATTTATTTTTTTTCTTTTTAAGATTTCTTTGATTTATTTTAATATTTTTAGTTTTCAGCATTGATGTTCACAAGAGTTTGAATTACAAATTTTCTCCCCATTCCTACCCTCCCCCCCACTCCAAGATGGCATACATTCTGGTCACCCGTTCCCCAGTCAGCCCTCCCTTCTGTCATCCCAATCCCCCCATACCCTTTTCCCTTACTTTCTTGTAGGGCAAGATAGATTTCTACGCCCCATTGCCTGTATAACTTACTTCGCAGTAACATGCAAAAACGACTTTTTTTGAACATCTGCTTTTAAAACTTTGAGCTCCAAATTCTCTCCCCTCATCCCTCCCCACTCACCCTCCCTAACAAGGCAAGCAATTCAACGCAGGCCACAAGTGTATCATTATGTAAAACCCTTCCACAATACTCATGTTGTGAAAGACTAACTATATTTTGCTCCTTCCTATCCTATCCCCCTTTATTCAATTTTCTCCCTTGACCCTGTCCCTTTTCTAAAGTATTTGTTTTTGATTACCTCCTCCCCTATCTGCTCTCCTTTCTGTTGTTCCCCCCTTTTCTATCTCCTTCCTCCCTGTGGGGTAAGATATGCAATGGAGTGTGTATGTTACTCCCTCTTCAAGTCAAATCCAATGAGAGCAAGATTCACTCATTCCCCCTCACTCGCTCCCTCTTCCCTCCCAACAGAATTGCTTTTTCTTGCCACTTTTATGCGAGATAATTTACCCCATTCTATCTCTCCCTTTCTCGCTCTCTCAATATATTCCTCTCTCATCCCTTAATTTGATTTTATTTTTTTAGATATCATCCCTTCATATTCAATGTACCCTGTGCCCTCTGTCCATATATATATATATATACTCCTGCTCTGATCAGCCACTTAATTCCTCCCAGCAGGTGGGCCTGGGGCTGGCAGCAACTGCAGCTATAGTTCTGTAGCTGCACCACCTCTGCTGCTCCTGGGGTGGTAGCCAAACTACGAACTCCTTTCACTCCATCCCAGAAGCTTTTCCCACTAACCTTCTCTGTTGTCTTTGGTGTTTGTGGGTTGAGAAGTCTGGTGAGTGCCACAACTCACTGATTCAGGGCACTAGGGCCTGTTCTACTCGGCTCCCAGTCTGGTTGGTTCTGTCGTGGCTCATGCTGGGCTCTGCTTTGCTTCACTCTCTGCTCTGTGTGGTAGACCTTACCTGGCGACCATCCAGGCTGTCCCGGGCTGGAGCCCTGCTTCCCAATGCTATTTTGTGGGTTCTGCAGTTCAAGAATTTGTTCAGAGCCATTTTTATAGGTGTTTGGAGTTACCTGGGTGGGAGTTCACGCAAGTTCCTGCTTTCCAGCTGCCATCTTGGCTCTGCCTCCCACAAATATCTTATTGGTGAATTAGTATTTGTTTTTTTTAGTGAGCATTTTTTAATTAAATTGAGATTTTTTATTTTAATTTACAACACTGAGTTATGCATGATTTTGAGTTCCAGATTTTCTTCCTCCCTCTCCCTTCCTCTTCCCCCGGATGGTATGGAATCTGATATATCTTCTACATATAACTTTGAGTTAAACTTATTTACACAATGGTCAAGTTGTAAAGAAGAATTATGACCAATGGAATGAATCATAAGAAAGAAGAAAGAAAACCAAAAAAACCCCCAAAAACAAAAAAGAGAAAAAAAGCAAAAGAAAAAAAAAAGGAGAACAAATAGTTTGCCTCAATCTGCATTCAGACTCCACAGTTCTTTCTCTGGATGTAGATAGCTCTCTCCATCATGAGTCCTTTGGAGTTGCCTTTGAACCTTGTATTGCTGAGAATAGTAAAGTCTATCAAGGTTAGTCATCACGGAATCAATATATCTGTGATTGTGTATAATGTTCTAGTTTTGCTCCTCTCACTCAACATTATATCATGTAGGTTATTATGAAGTCTATATCTTCCCCATTTCTTATAGCACAATACTATTCCATTACATTCATATACCACAACTTGTTTAGCCATTCCCCGACTGATGGGAATCCTGTTGATTTTCAATTCTTTGCTACTACAAAAAGAGCTGCTATAAATATTTTGTACCTATGGGAACTTTTCCCACTTGTGTGATCTCTTTGGGATACATCCCTAGAAATGGTATTGCTGGGTCAAAGGGTATACACATTTTTATAGCCCTTTGGGCATAGTTCCAGATTGCTCTCCAGAATGACAGGATCAGTTCACAACTCCACCAGCAATGTAACAGTGTTCCAATTTTCCCACATCCTCTCCAACATTTATCATTTTCCTGTTTTGTCATTTTAGCCAATCTGACAGGAGAGATATCGTACCTAAGAGTCATTTTGATTTGCATTTCTCTAATCAGTAGTGATTTCAAGCATCTTTTCATATGCCTATAGATATATTTAATTTCTTCCTCTGAAAACTGCCTGTTCATATTCTTTGACCATTCCTCTATTGGAGAATGACTTGTACTCCTATAAATTTGGCTCAGTTCCCTGTACATTTTAGAGATGAGGCCTTTATCAGAGACACTGGTTGTAAAGATTTTCTCCCAGTTTTCTGCTTCCCTCCTAATCTTTGTTGCATTGGCTTTTTTATATGAAAACTTTTCAATTTAACATAATCAAAATTATCCATTTTGCATTTTGTAATGCTATCTCTTGTTGTGCCATGAATTCTTTACCTTCCCATAAATCTGATAGGTAAACTATTCCTTGCTCTCCCAAATTGCTTATAGTATCAGCCTTTATTCCTAAATCATGAACCCATTTTGTCTTTATTTTTGTATGCAGTGTAAGATATTTGTCTAAGCCCAGTTTCTGCCCTACCATTTTCCAATATTCCCAGATGATTTTTGTGAAATAGCAAATTCTTAGCCTAGAAACTGGCCTCTTTGGGTTTATCAAAGAGTAGGTTGCTATAGTTGTTGACTACTGCATCTTGTATACCCAGCCTATTCCAGTGATCCACCACTTTGTTTCTAAGCCAGTACCAGGTAGTTTTGATGACTGCTGCTTTACAGTACAATTCAATATCTTGTATGGCTAGGCCACCTTTCCTAGCATTTCTTTTCATTAATTCCCTAGATATTCTAGACCTCTTGTTCTTCTAGATGAATTTTGTTATTATTTTATCCAGCTCTGTAAAATATTTTTTTGGTAGTTTGATTGGTATGGCACTGAATAAGTTAATTTAGGTAAAATTGTCTTTTTATTGTATTGGCTCAGCCTAACCATGAGCAACTGATGTTTTTCCATTTATTCAGATCTGACTTTATTTGTGTGAAAAGTGTTTCATAGTTATGTTCATATAGGCCATGGGTTTGTCTTGGCAGGTAGAATCCCAAATATTCTACAGCATCTACAGTAACTTTAAATGGGAATTTCTCTTTCTATCTCTTGCTGTTGGGCTTTATTAGTAATGTATAGGAATGCCAAGGATTTATGTGGGTTTATTTTATATCCTGCAACTTTGCTAAAGTTGTTTATTATTTGAAGTAGTTTTTTACTTGATTCTCCAGGATTCTCTAAGTAAATCATCATATCATCTGCAAAAAGTGATAATTTAGTTTCTTCTTTGCCTCTTCTAATTCATTCAATTTCTTTTTCTTGTCTTATTGCTACAGCTAAAGTTTCTAGTACCAAATTGAATAGTAGGAGTGATAATGGACATCCTTGTTTCATCCCTGATCTTATTGGCAATGCATCTAGCTTATCCCCATTACAAATAATGCTTGTAGATGGTTTTAGGTAGATGCTATTTATAATTTTAAGGAAGGCTCCATTCATTCCTATGCTTTGTAGCATTTTTAATAGGAATGGGTGTTGTATTTTTTTGAAAATTTTTTCTGCATCTATTGAGATGATCATATGGTTTCTGTTAGTTTTGTTGTTGTTCCTAATATTGAACCAGCCTTGCATTCCTGGAATAAATCCTACCTGGTTGTATTGTATTATTCTCATGATAAGTTGCTGCATTCTTTTTGCTAATATTTTATTTAAAATTTTTGCATCAGTATTCATTAGGGAAATTGATCTATAATTTTCTTTCTCTGTTTTGGTTCTTCCTGGTTTGGGAATTAGTACCATATTTGTGTCATTTGTGTCACCTATTTTCCCAAATAGTCTATAAAGTATAGGATTTAATTGTTCTTTAAATGTTTGATAGAATTCACATGTAAAACCATCTGGCCCTGGAGATTTTTTCCCAGAGTGTTCATTGATGGCTTGCTCAATTTCTTATTCTGAGATGGGGTTATTTAGGTATTTTATTTACTCTTCTGTTAACCTGGGCAATTTATATTTTTGTAAATATTCATCCATCCTAAGGTTGTCAAATTTATGGTCATACAATTGGGCAAATAATTCCTAATTATTGTTTTAATTTCTTCTTCATTGGAGGTGAATTTACCCTTTTCATTTTAAATACTGTTAATTTAGTTTTCTACTTTCTTTTTCTTGGGGGGGGCAGGGCAATTGAGGTTAAGTGACTTGCCCAAGATCACACAGTTAGTAAATGTGTCAAGTGTTTGAGTCTGTATTTGAATTCAGGTCCTCCTGACTCCAGTGTCGGTGCTCTACTCACTGCACCACCTAGCTGCCTCCTACTTTTTTTTTTTAAATCAAATGGACAAAGGGTTTATCAATTTTATTGTTTTTTTTCATAAAACCAGCTCTTGGTTTTATTTATTAATTTAATAGTTTTCTTGATTTCAATTTTATTAATCTCTCTTTTGCTTTTCAGTATTTCTAATTTGGTATTTAATTTGGGATTTCCAATTTGTTCTTTTTCTAGCTTTTTTAGTTTCATGCCCAATTCATTGATCTCTTTTTTCTCTATTTTATTCATGTAAGCATTTAGAGATATAAAACTTCCCGCAAGAACTACTTTTGTTTCATCCCATAAGTTTTGGTATGTTGTCTCATTATTGTCATTCTCTTGAATGAAGTTATTGTTTCTATGATTTATTCTTTGGCCCACTCATTCTTTAGAATTAGATTATTTAGTTTCCAATTAATTTTTGGTTTATTTTTCCATAGTTCTTTATTACAAATAATTTTTATTACATCATGATCTGAAAAGGATGTTTGACTACTTCTGACTTTCTGCACTGGATTGTGAGGTTTTTATGCCCTAATACATGTCAGTTTTTGAGTATGTACCATGTACTGCTGAGAAAAAAAGTGTATTCCTTTTTATCCCCATTCAGTTTTCTCCAGAGGTCTATCATATCAGCCTTTTCTAAAATCCCGTTCACCTCCTTAACTTCTTTATTGTTTATTTTGAGGCTAGATTTATCAAGTTGAGAGTGGGGGAGGTTGAGGTCCCCCATCATTATAGTTTTGCTGTCTATTTCTTCCTGTAACTCCCTTAACCTCTCCTCTAAGAATTTGCATGCTATACCACTTGGTGTATATATATATTAAAAATTATATTGCTTCATTGTTTATGGTGCCTTTCAACAGGATATAGTGTCCTCCCTTATCTCTTTTAATTAGATCTATCTTTGCTTCTGCTTTGTCTGAGATTAGTATTGCTACCCCTGCTTTTTTTGGGGGGGGCATTGAGACCAAACCATTTATTTAACAAAAATATTACAAGAGCAGCAACAAAGAAAAATAATAATAAAGGGTATGTTTAAGAGGCATGGGAGAAAAACGTGACAGAGGTCTTGATTTTTAGGAGACCAGCACACCAGCTGAACTGGCCTTGACCCCAGACCCTTCCCCATTGTCCTTGGCTGCTGGCTTCTCATCCTCACCCATTAGCCGAATATCATGTTTCTTCTCCGTGAAGTCATTCAACTCCCTTCCCTTTGCTTGAGTCAGCTGCTGGATCAGTGTCTCAATGATCTTTTGAATCTGCTCCTTGTTACCCTCCAAGGCAGGTAGCACCTCTTTGACAGTTTGCTCCACCAGAATCCCGCCAACCATAGGATAGCACTTCCGGGTTGGGTCCACTTCTCTCACCGTATCTATCACTAGGCTGTGCTCATTCAACTCCATTTCCAGCTCAGCTGCTTTGGATGCCAGGCCTCTCTGTTCCTGCCGAAGGCGGTTTAAGCCAGCAACCACCTGCTCCGCTGACGCCGACACCGCCCCCTTGCCTGAGCTGCGGGCACTGCTGCTGCTGCTACTCTTGTTAGCCCGGTTGCTGCTCCACCCTTGCTTTTTTTTACTTTAGTTGAAGCACAATATATTGTACTCAAGCCTTTTACCTTTACCTTGTGTGTATCCCCCTGTTTCAAATGTGTTTCTTGTAGACAGCATATTGCAGGATTATGGTTTTCAATCCATTCTGCTCTCTGCTTCTGTTTTATGGGAGAGTTTATCCCATTCACAGTTATGATTACTATCTGTGTGCTCTCTGCTTCTGTTTTATGGGAGAGTTTATCCCATTCACAGTTATGATTACTATCTGTGTCTTTTTCTCCATCCTATTTCCCCACTGTTTATGCTTTTATTTCTCCCTTCCACTCCTCAACAGAGTTTTGCTTTTGACTACCACCTTGAGGCCACAAGTTCCTCACCCTTGGTTTCTAAGCAGGAGGTAGAAAGCGGTCCAACTTCCTAGCTATGCAAGGCTAGGTTCAAACAATGCAATAAAGCTTTTTACAGAGTTCCCATAATTAAAGTTTTTCACAAGACAGAACTTGGACTAGACCCATAACTGGATAGAAAGGGAACTGAGCTAACTCTAGAATTGAATCACAAGATTGAGTCAATGTGGTTCACTCAATTCCCACTATCACTTGGAATTCTAATTCCCTCAGTTCCCTCAAAGGCCCTCATTCAGAGCATGAAGACACATTCAGAACTTTACTGACTAACTCAGTTAAGATATAATTCCAACAAAGTGATTATTTGATTATCTAACCTACAACAGAGTAAACTAGAAAATTAGAAGCAGGATGAAAGAGGCATGTTGGAAGCATTAAGAAATGATAACTGAAAAATTGAGGCAGGATTATGCTGCATATTATTAGTGTATTGTAGAATCTCAGAATCTGTGATTTGGAGGAGACTTCAAACAGTATCTAATCTGACTGATACAGAAAAGGACTCCTTGTTATAACCTATTCAACAAATGCTCATCCAGCCTTTGCTTGAAGATCTCCAATTAAGGGGACCTCACTACCACACGAGACAACCCTTCCTGTTTTTGGACAGCTCTAGTTTTTCTTTATATCAAACCTAACTCTATCAATGAAATTTCCACCCACTACTATTAGTCCTCCCTGGAGGCAGACAGCAAAAGTGTAATCCCTCATCATGGCCTTGCAAAGACCTCTCATATCCCTATCAGTATTCTCTTGCCTAGGTTACATGGCTCCACTTCCTTCAGTCTTCATAAGGCATCAACTCCAGGCCCTTTACCGTCTTGGTTGCCCTCCTTTGAACACTTTCTAGCATATCAATTCCCTACCTAAAGTACAACAGATGTTTTTAATGATGAACCAGATTCATCAAGATAAAATTAAATTGTGTTCAATATACTCTGTTTAAAGAAGCAGAGGAGCATAAAATATATTTGATTTGCATTTCCATTTAGCATGGGAAGATAGCACAGCATAGTGGAAAAACACTGGATTAGAACTGAGAAGACAGATTCAAGTCATTGCTCCACCATACAGTAGATATGTGATTTTTTAAAAATCCTAAATGTTAAGAGCCTTCCTTCCCAAATCACCTTGTGTCTATTTTGAATGCACTTACTATGTATGTATTATTGTATATTATAGTCACATGTGTTTGTTTCATATTTCCAACTACCTTATAAGTTTCATGAGATCAGGGACAGGATTTATTTAAACTTTGTGTCCTTGGTGGTGTCCCCATTTTAACAAATATTTATTGAATTAAACTGATGTGTTAAGCTTGAGTTATGTGAAATACACTTATGTTCCTAAAATTCCAAATAAATGAAGTGCTATTCTTTTCCGCTGCATCTTTTTCTTCCTTAATAGAATTATCAGGAGGTTGGCATGTTCTATAATCATAGAATTTATTGAAAGGTCAACTTGTCTTCTACTTCAATCAATCAAGAATATACAGAATTTTAACTACACTGTAACACTTCTGTTCTTTCTTTCTCTCATTCTAGCAAACTCATTATTGTCTCTACCCACCCTCCCCTGCTTCCCTACCCCACTCCTTTATCCTAACTCCCCTATTACTGTCAAAGGTGTCACCATCCTTCTAGTCATTAGGGATCTTGACTTAGGTATCATCTTCTGTTCCTTAGTTCCTCTTACCCTGACCCCCCCTACTACACCATCATTATATCCAATTAATTGCTAAGTCTTGTGTTTTCTAACTTCATGATACCTTCTTTATAAGCTCCCTTCTCTTTCCTGACACTCTCACTGCCCTAGTGCATATCCTTATCACCTCATGACTAGAGCACTGCAACAACCTACTGGTTGGTTTCCTTGTTAAAAGTCTCTCCCCTCTCCCAACTCAAATGTCAAAAGATTTTTATAAGGTGCAAGTCTGACCATGCCATTCCCATATTCAATCAACTCCAGTGGCTCTCTATTGCTTCTAGGATCAAGCATAAATTCTTGTTTGACCTATAAGGCCTCCATAACCTGATTCCTTTCTACTTTTCCAGTCTTACACCTTATCTCTGTCTTCCCACCCCCCAATTTCCTCCCCATCTTCCCCCCATTTTCTGCAATCTGGTGACATTCCACTATCCCCTGAGTATGAGCATTTTCACTGGCTGCCACCTATGCCTCCAACTTTCACCTTGATCCCACTTCCTGGCTTCCGTTGCTTCCTTTAAGTCTCAGTCAATGTCTCATCTGCTACATGAAGCCTTTCCCAAGCCCCCTTAAATGCTTAGGGTCTTCCTTCTATTGATTATCTTCAATTTACCCAGTCTATATCTTGTTTGTATATAGTTATTTTCATGTTGTCTCTCCCATTAGAGAAGAGGGACTGTCTTTTGCCTCTCTTCATATCTCAACCACTTAGCACAGTACCAGGCACCTTAATAAATGCTAATTGACTGCCTGACTTTTTTCTAGAAGTCTCCAGAAATTTCACTGTATCATCAGGTCATAGATTTAAAACTTGGAATGACCTTAGAAGTCATCTGATCTAACTTTGTATTTTGTAAATAAGGAAATAGCAGCCTGAGACCTTAGTTGACTATAGAGGTAATAAATGACAGGATTTGAACACAGATCCTCTGACTTCCGCAGAGCCAGTTCACTTTGCACTATGACAGCCTCTTTTCTTAATACATAAGTTTCACAGCCTCAAGCGCATTACCATCTCATCCAACTAGGAACTATCTTCTGTCTCTTCTAGATCTAGATCACAGAACCTCAAAGAGAGAAATGAAGTGGCTACCTGGCTGTGCTATACTGTCCAACACTGTAAGGGTTAGCAACATCAATTCCACCCAAGTCAGAGAAAATAGAATTGTTTTCTGCAGGGAAGAATAACAGGATGTTGGAGGATGGGGTGGGGGTGCAAATAACAGCTAAACCCTATATTAGGACAATAGGGAAGGAAAGGACCCTGCTGAAAAGTCAGATGAGTTTTTCTGGATGAGTGGCAAGCAGTCAGACAGTCAAAGCCTGCACTTTAACCCTAAAAATTTCCCTATTGACGCCCTAGACCATGACTCTAGAGAACCAATTAAAGGCAGTATCTGGAGCAAGCCTGAGGAGGGAGGACCATGGGGAGCCCAGCAGTCCATCTGATGCCTGTCATCTCTGCTTTCTGCTGCCTTCTATTTGTCTCTGTCTTCATTCCTTTCCTGATTGTTGATTATCCCTATAGTGCAGAGTTTTTTTTTTTTTGTCTTCTCAGTTGCTACCAATATGGCCCAACAACCAAGATATCAGAACTTCCTCAACCCTGTCCATATCCAGGCCGAGTACATAAGAAATGGCCCCAGGGGACTTATTAATTGAAAGATCCATGTATTACTCATGTTCGATTTTTTTGGTAAGAAATACTTTATAGTACCTGCTATGAAATGAAGATCTTCCTTTAAACAAAAGAATAAGCTTCCCATGCTTCCATAAGCTTATAGGATTTGATTCCTGTTACTGTGCAGAAGTTTCTTGCAAATCAGATTTTTTTCCTATTATACAGCAATTTTACCTGATCTAGTCTTCATTTCATTACTGTAAATCACTAATGCCAACTTCTAAAATATATTTTCTCAGTTGGGAGTTTATCTTGTTACTTCAGTTTTTACAGTTAATGGAAACAGACATTGTGTTCTAATCTTTCCTCAATCTCAAAACAAACAAATAAATAAATAACCTAAGCTTAGGGGATAGAAGGGATATGATTATGTTGTGGGAAGATAGAAATAGGGAAAATTGTTTTAGGCACTTTGCTTACAAATAACATTCATGTGAGTATTCATTTTATGGCATGGCCTGTTGGCAGCAATAAAGTAAAATCATACAGATATAGTACCACAGGGAGTAGCCTGCTAGTTTTTAGATCCAGCAATACTTATGACCTGGTTGGCTGCCATGGCCTTTTTTCTTCCAGAAAAGAGTTCTTCAGATTTGGTCTGTCTCTTCTTTTTGCTATTCATTTATACCATCCTTTCTTCTATCCTGGGTTCTTTTTAATCTAATCTCCTACAGGAGAAGATACAAGTCTATAATGTTTCCCTTTATCCTGTCCCCTCTGAAATAAACATACAACTTTAAAAACTTTACTGCTAGTAAAGTAAAACCAATAAATTTTTTAAAAATGTAATAGGGTCATTCTGGTACTTTGGTCTAAACTGGATTTGAGTTCTTCTGTAATCAAATTAATCTCTCATTGACGGAATTTCTTTTCCACAACCAGCCAGTAATTAATCACATGCATTGTAATGATGAAATGGATAACTTAAGATGTAGGTTAAAATAATAATAACTGAAATTTATATAGTGCTTTAAGATTTGCGAAGTACTTTATATACGTTATCTCATTTTACCCTTACAGCAAACCTATGAGGTAGGTACTATTGTCATCCACATTTTACATATGAGGAAATTGAGGCTGAGGGAGGTTAAAGAACTGCCTCAGGGTCACATAGCTAGTAAACATTGAGACAGAGATTTGAAATCATATCTCCTTGATTTCAAGTTAAACACTCTATCCACTGCACAACCTAGATGCCTAAAAGAGGGACAATCAGCAAATACTCTCAACTTTTGTTTCCCCTCCTCTGTGGAGGAAAAATTTTTTTTTATCACAGTTTCATGCTCTTCCTAACAACCCAGCATCTGATCAAGTGAATGAGAAATGTTTTTTTGAGAAGGGCTTATGTGGCATCCATGTTACTCACCTTGTAACATGGAGTCTTTGGGTATCTTCAGATGAAGTTCTAATCACCAAAAGGCACCAAGTTTGGTGAGGCAAATGGAGTCCAAAGGCCAGCATTAGCAGTAATTATGCAGCCTTCTTGGGCTGCTCTGGTTCTGCCTGATTAAAGCCCACAGTCTGACAATGGCAGGAGGGGGAAGAAATCTTAATGCCTAATAACCTATGTGCACCATGGCATGAATTCTAAATCAGCAGCCATTTCCTCCATCTATTGCTTCCTTCTCTCCACTCATTCATTCAAGAAACATTTATTAAGTGCTTGCTATGTTCCAGGTACTGTGTCAAGCACTCCAACCTGCTGCCCAACCCTTCTTCAGAAACTTATTCCAAAATTTTCCCTTTGAGATATCTCCTTGATACTTGCCTATAAGTATCCTCTTTGGAAAGCTCTGTGGAAATGCAGCAGGCCGGCAGAGAAGTTCTTTAAAACAAGCAAAGTAGGAAAAAATACGAAGTTTCACAAGACTCTAAAAATCTATATGGGTAGAGAGCCTTGATTTTCAGTGAAAATGCAAGTGAATTTAGGCCTTGCTCTTTCTTAGCTCCCTAACTCAGTGATTCAGATTGTAGTTCTTATCTGGATGGCATAGAGAAAACTCTTCTGCTCCTAACCTGAGGCAGATTTGGGTCCCAAAGAATTCTCAGTACCTTTTATAGCCTACTTTTTCATCTGTTTTTTGGGACCCTTTCAGGAGAGGGCCTCATTGTCAGGTGACAGATTGTCTCATTGGTTTCAGGCTATACTGAACTGAACTCGAGGTCTCCTTCTTCAGTATTCCTGATGCTTTTCATCATTCTGGATCATTAGGAGGCCTACTCTAGCCCTTGATAAATCTGACCCCAAAGATTACTCCCTGGGCTTCAGGACATCTTCCACTGACCTTTTTGTTGGGCTCCTTGCACTTCTGGAGGTCTCGAGGGCTCTGGCCCTCAATACCTTTTTACCTATCCATCACCCATTTCTTTTTGTCCTGCTTAATTTGCCTGACGCAAGAAGAATGGCGTCTAGGTATTATGGTTATCCAAAAGGGAGGAGATGAATTCAGGGAGACAGTAGATAACAGGAAAAATGTTTTAAAGAGGGTAGTATAGACAGTATTGATAATAGCAGAGAGAGTTTGGCATAGGAATGAGGAATAAGAAAAATGACTTTGGGTCTAATGTACGGGGCTACGGCAAAAGAAAGTGATAGACAAGCATGTCCTGTGGTCCTGCCAGATAAGCTGAAGTGGGGCATCCAGGTAACTGGTCTTGAAACTTCTCAATCAAAGTCTTATTAAGGACCTTCACCATGTTTCCCTCCTCCTAGCTTCAAATAACTCTTAACCAAGGAAACTCATTTGCACAAGTTTTCTTACCCTGTCTAATTCTTGGGATCAAGCTTAAAGCAGCTTATGTGCATAAATAAATAGTATATGGAAATCCACTGCAAAACACTGAGATTCCCTTATCGATGGATGTCCCTTCTCAGTCCGGAACAATTGCACAATATAATACAGCCAGTTGCAAACCCACCTACCTGATTTCCCAAGCACAAAAGCTTGCTTTATCTGATCAATTAAAATATGCAAAGTGGCATCTGAAATACAAGTCTGTACTGCCCCTGGGAAAGCTAATGCTCTCTCCCAACTTTCCCCAGGAAATTGGTTAGGATACACACATATAATAATGGTCAGAAAAGGGAGTTTTTGTTATAGTCATTTATGGGAATTGAGTGGAGTCTTAGAGCAGTATATTATTTTGCCTTTTCTAGAAGCAATGGGAGTATTGGTGTTATCATCATATCCAGAGCAAGAATAAGAAGTGGAAAGCAAGCAGGAAAAAGGAGGTATAGGAAGGTCCATGCCAGATGGTGGGGCAGATGGTATGATGTCTGTGCTACATAGGTGCTAAGATTCTGATAAATGGCTCCATGGCATGTGAAGTATGGTCTGAAGCAGACCGGATCTAGTGGTTTGAGGTGAGTTTTCACTCATCCACCAATCAGGACAGCTCAAAACCAGGGCAGAATCTCATAACTTAATGGATTTCCTTTTGGTGGGTGGGTGGACTTGGGCTATGGACCAGACTTTCTAACTGAAAGATTGCCTGATGTTAGCACCCTTAAGTGACCTTGTTGAGTTGTAAAAAACATCACTTTCCTGCAGCTTTTTCCACAGTTCTCAGAGTTGTGAAGGCAACTTTTTTGCATTGTGAATGGCCTCTACTTAAGAAATCTGTTAACCTCAAAAGTAAGATGTCTTTAGATCTCCTATTTTGCTGACTTCACCTTCCAATCTACTCCCCAACTTGATTTCCCTGTTTCTATTAGAAGCATCATAACTCTGCCAGTTATCCGGATTTGGAATTTTGGATTCACCTTTTACGATCCTCTTTCCCTCTCCTTCTCCCTGTACCCCATTGAAGCAGTCACTAAATTCTGTAAAATTCTCCTTGACCTCCATCACTTCTTTTTTATTTTCATAACTACTATGCTGGTTCAGATTGCTTATCACCTTACTTCTGTACTACTGAAATTGCTGTAATCTCTTTCTTTTCTGATTCATCTAGCACTGCCACTAGATTTAGCATCCTAAATTATCATTTTGATTGTGTGGCTCCTTTACTCAAAATCTCCTTCGACTCCCCATTGGCAACAGGATGCATCCCAAACTTTGGCTCTCACTCTCTTCTTAACTCTTTCAAGTCTGCCTTCCAGTCTCATCATTCTATGATTCTAATGATATTTTAATTGAAAATCTAATGGCCTTTACTCAGTCTTCATCCTTTTTGACCTCTCTGCAGCCTTTGATGATGATGACAACTTCTTCTGCATTTTCTCTTCTCTCTCTTCTCTCTAGGTTTTTGTGTTACTACTCAATCCCAGCTTTCCTCCTACCTAACTGACTGCTCCTTCTCAGTTTCTTTTGCTAGATCTTCATCCAGGTTGTGTTTGCTATCCTTGAGCTTCCCTCAAGGTTCTGTCTAGTACTTCTTCTTCTTCGTCTCTGTACTATTTCATTTGGAGGTCTCATCAGCTCCTACAGATTTGAATATTGTCTCTATACTGTAGACCAAATATAAAATCGTCTATTTGGTAGTCAAAGCCCTCTATAACCTCACTCCCTTCTATCATTCTAGTCTTTTCCTTACACTCATTTACCATCATGTCCACCATGTGTTCTAAATCCTATGACCCAGCACTGTTCTGTTCTCTCACATTTGAACGCTTTCTAGCCTAAAACCATCTACATAGTTTCTACTGACAGTCCACTCCAAACACCAAAGAAATACTATCTTGCTTTTACCTGCCACCACTAGCATTTCTTTGGTTCTTCAATTCCCCAGTCTAAATCTATTTCTCTATAAAAGGCTTTCACCAAGCTATCTATTCCTTAAAGCTTTCCCAACTCACTCCTTCTTCTGTGATTATCTCCAATTTATCTTGCCTATATCTTGTTTGTACATAGTTGTTTTCATGATGTCTCTCCAATCAGCCTGTGAACCCCACGAAAGCAGGGATTGGCTTTTGCTTTTCTTTGTATTCCCAGAGCTTAGCACAGTGCATGGCACATAGTAGGCACTTAAAAAGCTTGTTGACTGACTAATAATTCAGCATAGGTGTTAAAAGGTAGGGAAATTTACAAGTTAGATAAATTGTCTTCTTCTAACCTTATAAAATGAACAGCCTGCCAAATCCTGCACCAATTTAGCACTGAGAAAAAAAAATCAAATAGCCAAAATGATTTATTACAAAAATTCCACAAGTGATCATTTAAAGCTCTTCCTCAAAGTTACTCAAGCAAGGTTTGGGACAAATCAGAAGAAAAATAAATGAGAACTGTTCTGCTGTTATTTTATTCCGTTTCTACAAGAGCTGTGTTCTATTTACAGCCTTCTAAGTGAGGACTATAAACCTGTATGTTGCCATTTTTCATTTGCTCTTAGGCTATTTGCACTTAGGGCTATAATAATGAAATCAGAGCAAAAAAGATTGCTCATGCTATGCCGGTGGTTGATAGAAGACAATGATGAAATAGAAAGAGACGTTGATTATTCTGTTTATGATATCATTTTTATTGAATTCTATTGGAAAACATATAGAAAAATGAAAAGGGGAAGGGGATTTGAGGTGAGGTAATGATACTAGACTAGATAATTTAAAAAAGTGTTCATTAAAATTTCTCCTATGACTTTTTTTTCCAGGTCAGGGCTTTCTTTTTATTGGTGGGGCGAGTTGTTTAATCATTCTCAGTGGGGCGTTAGGAGGCAATGTTAAATTCATATCAGGAAGAAACAGGCATAAATGGGGGCCAACACTTGAACAACACATGAAATGTGCCAAACTCACTGTTTCTCATTTCATTTTTCTATAATTATGACTCCTATGCCCTCACTGTCTTATGCCTTTTTTTCCCCTGAGTGCTTTTCCAGAAGAATTTCTAGGCATATATCATCATCAAAGAACAGATGAAAATGAGCTGAATTGTGTAGGCCAGAGGAGGATTTAGCTAAACACTAATCTTCTACTCCATTCTCTTATCTGTGTTTTTCTCACTTGTCATCTTGACCTATATCTCTTCTCCTTTTGCATTTAACTTTTTTTCTCCCATCATCTTTGAAACATTTTTAAACTTCTCTTGGCAATTTTCCTGGATTTTCCTTCTCTATGAGAGAGATAGATAAACAGACCCAGATCAATGTACAGATTGTACTTTTCCCCAAATCTTTTGAAGGAGCCATACTGTGGAGTCCTTCATGAAGGCATTCTGAAGCAAATTGAGGGTTGGATGAGGCCAGCCAGCTGATTTTCAAGGAGGAAAGGGAGATGTATACATTGCCTAAAAAATTGTGAGCCATGCAGTAACGATGATAAAACTGGTACACATGGTCTGGATAGTAATGTGGGAACATCAGGTTTTAAAGTCTTTTGCATTCTGGCTCCAGTTTAACTCTTCGTGTGACTCTCCTTCCAGTGCTTGATGGACCCTGACTTGACATTTCCTCATCCCTTTGCGCCTTTGCATAAGCTCTTTGCCAGGCCTGAAATGCCCTTCTTCTTTACCTGTTTCTCAGAATTAATAGCCGGTTCCTATGGGAAATCTTTCTCAATACCTTGTACTATACTAGTGCAGTTTTCCTTCTTGAATAATCATGCATATACCATACTATTATATTACACATTCATTTAACTCAGAGGAATTCAGTTTTGGACACACCTGCTTATGGATCCCTTGGAAAATAGCCTATTAAGTCTTTACAGCTGACCCTACTACTGAGCCCAGTTGAGCTGAGCAAGTTGTGGTTCAGGAGAGTGTACCCTGAAACTCAGTCTGTGAAAATTCTTGGGGTCTTTCATGCTCCTGTTTTTTCTTGATTTTTTTAAACAGCCTTCTCCCTTGGTCCTGATTTCCATGAATGCTTGCACAGTTAGTGATACCACTGGGAAGGAGCCTAGCAATTTGCCTTACAGGTAAAAGGAAACTGTGATTGCTTTCTATTTCTGCAACCCCAGCTGAAGCCTTTGTGGTGGGAGAAACGCCCAGCCCAGGATCTGGTGAACCAGTGCTTGTCATGTGTAAACAACTGGTCTGCTGCTTCCTTCCCTGAGGCAGACGCATAAAAGGTACAGATGGCTATTCGTTTCGTGTTGGATAGAAAGTCCCAAATTAATTCCTTGCTTGTTTCTTCATCTTCATCTTCCTCGGTGTGACAGTTGCATTGTGAAGGTAGAGTCTATGCAAATAAGGAAGTTATGGCATCTCTAGCTAATTTTAATTGGTGATGTCATTAGTGAACATTGAAAAGGCATGGACTAAACTTAAGTTTAGAAAACAGGATAGGTAAAAATAGGCTTCGATGTTAACAAATGGTAAGAAAAGGCCTTTAACTTCAGCAGGCTACCTTAAACCTGCCTTCAAAGAAAGACAACCAAACAACAAGAAAGAATTCAAGACCAGATAATTTGTGGGATTTTCCAAGGTGATTTTGATTATATATGATTATAATAGGGGAACCCAGACTTTAGAATATAAGCAATATCCATGTACAGGCTTGGTGAATCTGCTTCTGGAAATCCATGATAGAGGAGGCCTTTCCCACCCCACTTTAGAGAATGCACAAGTACCCTCTATGTCATGTGTAGTGACAAAACACCTTTTCATTGGTTGCTGAGCTAAAGTGAGTGTACATATAAAAAGTTTCTTGCACAGATTAACACCTTTCTGTACCCCTCTTCTCCCTTTTCCTTTCCTTTCCTTCCCTCCTTCTCTCCCCTTCCGCTTTCCCTCTCCTTGTTCCCTCTCTTCATTAAGGCAATAAATGCAACATCTGTGATGTTTATGATTAAGCCTGTATAGTTCTGTATCACAGGATATAAGAGATTCTACATATAGAAGGCAGAAGAAGTAAAACATTTATTCAAACACCAGAGGATCAAATCCCAAAACCAATGACTCTAATTCGGCATAGGAATTATATCCCCAAACCAGTAAGTCCACTTCATCATAATAGCAAAGAACTTAAGGCACAATATCACATCAGGGACCCAAGTTATCCTGTAACCTTCCCCCCTGCTGGGGCCACCTTGTAAACACTCACAAGACCTGACTGTCTGCTTACCTGAGTTCTCTCCCCACTTAGTTCTCTGGTTTGGGCAGCTCCCTGGTTTATACTCTCTGCTCTGCCCTCTCTCTGCAACTCTGTCAAGAAATTCTTACTCCTTCTCATCAGGCTGAATTCTGGCTTCTCTTGTGACTCCTGAATTCTCACTCCTCAATGGCTATCTTCTGGGTATATATACTCTTTTTAGGGTCCCAGGGCTTCACACCTTTCCTGACCTAATTAGCAAAAGGGTGTGGGCCTGGAGCTTCGAACCTAGTAAGTAAAGGGTGTAGGCCTGCCTGCCTACAATCAAGCCTCTTCTAATCAAGCTTCCCTTAACTAGCTCCACCTGAGGTGTATTGAATGGGCAGGGAAGATATTTAATCACAGTAACACCACACCTCCCCTTCTCTTTCTCCTCACTCCCCCCCTTCCCCTACCCCACCCAGAGGTTTATAGTACTACTTGCCTTACCACCAGGGAATAGAGAATTTGAGGCTTTTGTATGAAAGCTCAATTCTGGCTCAGAAGTGGCTTTTCATCACTATGCAGTAAGCTGATAGGAAATAGAAAAAAACCTGAGCATGCTTCGAAACTAAGAGGAAATGGGTCTCTTTATCACATATTTCTGGAAGTAGGCTCACCCAGCCTCCACAGGGATATGGTGCATGCTGTGTCCTCAATGACTAGTTCTCCCATTATAATGGTATTTAAGCAACACTTTTAGGTTTTCAAAGTGCTTTTAGCATGCATTATCTCATTTGGTTCTCACAGCAACCCTGTGAAGTAGGGACTACTAGTATAATTCTAGTTTTATAGACAAAGATATTAAGGAACAGTTCAGTGAGATGCCCACAGCCACACAACTAGTAAGTATCTCAAACAGGATTCAAAGGCAGGTCTCACTCATCCCCAAGTTCAGCTATCTTTCCATTACCCCATATTCCCCCTAAGAGATCCTTGAGTGAGGAACTGTTAGGGTAAAATATATATGTAAATCTCCATAATCACTTAGAGCCTCGAATAGGAGGGGAATGCTGTGTCTTCCAAATTCCTTTCTTGGTTCACTGATCCCTACTAACTGAAAGGTGAAATTGAAAAGCAGCTTTTATATGTCTTCCTTCATCTTCTTGCCACATGGTGGTCTCCACTCCATATAGGCCATAGTCACCTGAGCTACCTGTTTCATTCATGGTGAAGGATCATATGATCCTAGGATCATATGTTTAGAAATAGATGAGACCTGAGACTTCAAAGCTCATTAAATCCAACCACCTCTGAGACAAAGAGAGGTAAAGTGACTTGTCCAAAGGCATAGAGGTAGTAAGTGGTAAAGCCTGGATTTGAATATAGGGATCTAATTCTAAATCCACTGCCAGATTGCCTCCCTAAGTATGTCTTTAGAGTGACATCTCTTCTATGAGAGACCATGGAAAAAACAGCAAGTCATCTTCCTATCTTCCTCTTTCCAACTGTCACCGGTGCCCTCTTTCTGACAAAACTACTTTTAAAAACATGTGTTCATTCTCTAACAGTTATCCATCGTAGCCATTTCCATGCAGAACTTCTGATAGCCAACAAGTTCTATGTTACTAAAATAGAAGGGGCAGGGGGAAAGGTAAAGGAAAATATCCCAGCACCTGCTACTTAACAGATTGTTGGAGCCCCTTGTAGTCCAGAAGAGCCTTTGTTTTTGGAGCAATCTTGTCTTTCTCCTTTTCTGTGGACCCCTTTATCTAAAATCTCTATTTCTGGACTTTTCCAAGCTCAAATGTCCACATTCCTAGATAATTGGTGCCTCCCTACTGATACAGACATGATATGAGTAAGACCTTGCTTTTCCCTAAAAATTTTCCATCCAATTTCAGGATTTCTGAGCTCTGCTGAGACATGGAGTGAAGATGAAGGGATCCCATCCATTGAGTGCAACCAATACTCCAGGTCCTATTTTCTTTTCTCTGGCTTTAGCCTGAAGACCATCATCCTTCATTCAGGCTCTCTAGGAGTATCCCTTGTTACATTCCTTTCCTGCCATTTCCTATCATGCTATGTAGTTATCACCTTTTACTCTTTTTTGTGGATAGGTGGTGCTCTGTTTTTGAGATGTCAACTGCTTTCTTAGTTTTTTTTTGGTGGGGTTGGTTACTACCTTAGTATTCTTAGTATTCTTCCCTTGTCTTTGCCCTCTCTCTCTCTATGCTCTTAACCCTGATGTGGCTTCAGTTAAATCATGTGACTTTCCTTTAAACATACCAAATAAAGGAGCTATTGCCTTCAGCATCTACTGGCTCAACCAATTTTTCTGCAAGGTACCTTAGATCCCAGTAACAGACATGAATAAAGGTCATTGTTGGATTAACCATAAGTGTTAGGTTACCTTTATGTGAGGGAAGTCAGTTATATTATTCCTGTTTATATTTACTTAGATTTGCAGTAATAATTTATATAGCCATGAAAAAAATTGTCCTCATGGCTCAAATGACTTGATGGTGAAAAATTAAGCACCTGGGCATAATTTCCATCAGGTTTGTTTAAAGGTCAAAAGCCCACATTGTCTGAACAAACATATCCATAATCGATGAAAGTGAAGAATCACCAGCTCTAGGGAATTCCTGGCATCGAGTTATACAGCATCAGTCAGTTTTACTACATCTTGTCAGGGGCAGTGGTCAGTCTGCAGGGGTGTTAACTAGAGTGATACGAGGTTTCTAGGCTTTTGAGATTGTCTTGGGCTCCTAGGGTGCCTTGCCAGGGGAAGTGATCAAAACTGGGAATCTGTGAAGTTTCTGAGCCACTGAAACAGAGGTCTGCAATTACGTTGCCACCTTATCTTCCCCATCTCTTGTGGTGCCCTCAAACATGGCTCTGTAAAATAGATATGAAAAGGACAGAACAATGACACAATGTGCTTCATTCCATTGGCGATAGAAAATTAACCCCACAGAATGGTTAAGGCAAAGGATGCCATACCATCATGGAGAAACCTTAGGATATTGGTGCACTTCTTAGATCAGACAAACTTAAATGCTGCACTAAGCTCTTGAAAAACTGAGACATATAGATTAATCAGTGGACCATATGCAATCACTGTGCCTTTCCAAACTTCTAGTCAAGCAATGGTAATGAGCATGGGTTGCCAGCATCCAGAGTGGGCACAGCACTGCTAAGCCCTGACTGATGATTTAGAGAGTGAAGAAACTAAACTCCATTCAACTAAAAATGACTCATTTCAAAGAGTGATGAATTGAAGAGAGCAAAAAGATGCAAATGACCAAAACAACTTTGGTAACTGGTACAAAAATTAATGAGAAGAGATTTAATAATCTTATAAACTCAAATATAAACCTGTTTTCCATTAGACCTACTTGAACAAAAGAAAATGAATTCTGATGAAAATGTCACAAAATACTATAGCAGTTTGATGACAGGGATAATAACCAAACCTCCTGGCTCTTCGCTGTCCGTGACCTTGCAATCCACTGCTGGTTGCAGAGATTATAAATAGAGCCAAGTGATTGCAGGCTTCTTGTGTCCTGCCAGCATTTTGAAGCTGACAGTACTAGATTCTTACTCCCTACCCACCTCCCCCACCCCCAGCATCCTGTTGAGCGAGTGTCAGCCATTGCTAAAGCTGCTGACATTACCTGGTAAATCATGGCCCACACATCATTCAGGCTGGAACCATTAAAAATAACAAATCACAGCTAAGACAGCACTGATAAATCAAATCTCAGTCTCTAAGCCAAGAACAGATTCAGCAGAGCAACCCAAAGCCAAGAGTTGGTTCAGGAAAACAACATGACAAAATGAGACTTTCTCAAATGCCACATAAACTTTTTTTTTAAACCCATGTATTTGGAATCACACAGGATTTCATGGATTTATACAGTACATCAAATCAAAATGATAACAGTAAAAATTGAATTACACTGAAAATGTCACCATATAAACTCAGAAAGGAGATGTTTTCATTGACTCAAATGGGGTCAGACTAGACAAATAAAAGATTTCTTCCAAGACATCAAGGTCAAAAGTAAGTAGAATTTATCCAACTGAAATCTAATCCCCACTGAGTAGCAACTGTTCTCAATGTCCTGAAGGATGCCTCCCCAAATTATCGTTGCAACAAAAAATTTCAAGTCCAAATTCCCTCCTGGAAATTCTAAACTAAATATTTCTGCCTACGGGCCACTCTGGCAAGGCAAAAGACCACCTGCAAATCTCTCTCTACTTGCCAAATTCAAATGCATATTTCTTCTGAAGAGACTGCTCACTCTCCCTCTTGCTTCTTGAATTTTGTTCAGTGTTTTTGGGAGAAGAAGCGGGTGGCAAGGTGCAGAAAGTGAGGTTACTGACTCTTGCTAGGGAGTGGAGAGGGGATGGATAGGAAAGAGTAATGCCAGTATCAGACATGCTTTCTTTTGATTCTTCCTTCTCTTTAGACTTTCTCTCCATTTGTTCTTTTTTTTCTTGCCATTTGGGCAGTTTCTCTTATCTTGGCCCATAATCAGAGCTCATAACCTTTTTTGTGTTATGGACAACTTTGTCAGACTGGTGAAGCATATGGATCCTTCCTCAGAACAAATGCTTTTAAATGCATAAAATAAAATATGTGATTACAAAGAAAACCAATTATATTGTAAATCATTATCAAATAAACATATGTATCTATTTATACACATATGTATCAATATCTATCTAGCTAGCTAGCTATCGAACCAAATTCATAGACATCCAGTTAAGGACCCCTGGATAGCCAAGAGATGGTTGGCTCCAATTACATCATTTCTTAATGACTATTATTAGCAAGTCACTTAACCTGTTTGCCTCAGTTTTCTTAAATGTAAAATAGAGATGATAATAGCACCTACCTTTCAGGGTTGTTGTGAGGATTAAACAGGATAATATTTATAAAATGCTTTGCAAACATAAAGTGCTCTATAAATGCTAGCTATTATTATTGTTATTAATTACTAATTTTCAGTTGGGCTCTGATAAGTCCAAAATTTAGATCAATATTTTTGTTTTCTGGGTGAGTTTCCTTCAGAGAAAAGTGGAGATAACAGAATTGAGCTAAGGAAGGACTTTGGATGTTATCTAATCCAAACCTCTCATTTTACACATGAGGAAACAGAGTCCCAGAATAGTAAAATATCTTACCCTTCAAAGTCACATAGGGAGTAAATGTCCAGAACCTGGCTTTGAACCAAGACACTGATTCCAAATCCAGTGGTAACACCACTATACCATGAAGTTATTTTCTCTCAGTAGCCTTTTTGCCTAAAAAATTGCCACCTACCGTTTGAGGGTATTGGTAGAGCTGGCACACTGCTATCTAATTGATGCATCTAGTTCAGTTCATCTAACATTTATTAATCACTTACTATGTGCTAGGCTAGTTGCTAGGGATAAAGAGACAACCACAAAATAGTTCTGACCCTCAAGTAACTTTCTATTGAGGTGGAATATATATGCCCCTTAAATTAAATATGTGTGTGTGTGTGTGTGTGTGTGTGAGTGTGTGTGTATGTATGTAATACAAAGTTCTGGGGATGGAAAAACTGAGGCAGACAGAATAAGTGACTTGCCTGGTATAACATAGCTAATTTAAAGTTTCTGAGGCTGTGTTTGAATTCAGGTCTTCCTGACTCCAGATGTAATATTCTATCTAGCATGTCACTTAGCTTCCTTTAGCAGAAATAAAGGATTAATGACCAGCACGCTACTGGAAATTTTGATGGTAGAGATAGGAGGTAGAGAAAACATTAAAGAAGCTATGACAATATCCTAAAGAAAAGCCTGAAGCAGGGATAGTGATAGAGAAAGTAGAAAGGGAGAGAAACAGATGAGATATTTGGAGATAGAATTAACAGCCCTCAGCAATTGATTGGATATAAGTGGAGAAACCAATTGATCAAAGAACACTTATTAGGAGTTTATTATGTACTAGGCACTGTGCCAAATGCTGTGGATAAAAAAAGAGGCAAAAGACAGTCCTTGTTCTCAAGGAACTTGCAATCTAAAGGACGAGACAACATGTAAACAAACATATACAAAGGGAGATATGTACAGGATAAATAGGAAATAATTAACAGAGGAAAGGCATTATTATTAAAAGGGATTGTAGAAGGCTTCCAGTAGAAGATAGGATTTCGGTTGGCATTTAAAGGAAGCCAGGGAAGGCAGTAGACATAGATGAGGAGGAAGAGTGTGCCAGGCATGGGGGACAGCCAGGGAAAAGGCCCAGAGCTGAGACATGATAAGTTAAGAATGAGTGAGTTTTCAGGTTTGGATGACTTGAAGAGTAAGTTATGTAAGCAGAAATAGAGAAGTTAGGAGATTGGATACATTTTTAATAGATTAAGCCTTTTTAAACACTTTACTATAGGCTAGGCATTATTCTAAATTCTCAGGATTACTCTCAAGGAGCTTACATTTAGAAGGAAGAAGACAATACTTGAAAAAGATATGGATAATAGGCATGGGCAGTGGAGGAGGAAGGGTACTGGTGTACAGGTAAAGCAGATGTGACAGTGATTATGTATAATGTGGCTGGAGTTCCACATGATATAACGGTTCCAGGCAGGAACTCACCAGTCATTGAATTTTGGAGAAAAAGTTATGAGTTCAGTTATGGATATGCTGAATTTGAGATGTTAGTGGGTCATACAAATAGAGGTCTCTAGTTAGTTGCTCTCAAGTCAGTTTATCGTACTTGGACCTGAAGAACTACACCCAAGAATCCTAAGAGCACTAGTAGATGTAATTACTAAACTGCTTTAGTCATCTTGGAAAAATCTTGGGGAAAAGGAAAGACATCTCATGACTGGAAAAGAGCAAAAAGAGAAATTTTTTTTAAAAAGAGATGAGGGTAGAATCTGAAAACTGAACCAGAGAACTTGACTTCCATTCATGACAAAATTTTAAAATTAATTATTAAGTGAATAGTTTCTCAGGATTTAGACCAGAAAGGGAAGAAGGGAAAAGGGTGACCACTAAAAGGCAGATTAATTTCATCTAGAAAACATTGTGCCAGATTAACCACATTTCCTTTTATAATGAAATAACAATGCTGATGCATGAGAGAAATGCAGTAGTATCATGTATTTATGTAAACCAAGGCTCGAGCTCATTTCCATAGGATTTTCCTCATTGAAAGAGCTTAGGAGAGGAGAGAGATCCTTGTTCTTCTGGCTTCCAGCTTCCAGTGAGGATACCCGGTTCCAGATTGTTTTCAAGGAGAAACTTTTGAAGAGAGAGAAAGACTGAAAAGAAGCTGACATGTAGAGGAGCTGATACCTCAATTATGACCCTATCATGACCCTATCCACCACTTATCATGCTAGAGAATCCAGAGGATTTCTCTGTCTCTTTCATTCTCTCCTTCTGCCTGTCTCTGTCTCTGTCTCTCTGGTTTGCATTATCCCACTTATCCACTCTGTATTATCTTTTGTGTCTGTATCTGTATAACTTCTCTGATATCTTTTTTGCTATTGGATTGAATCAGCTGGTTTACTTGCTACTTCATATATATCTTTCTGTAATTGGCATTTTGTATGAAGAGAGTTAAGTTTTTGGATAGATAGTTTGAGCATACTTTTATGAGATAGCAATCAAGAGAGTATTTTGAATCTAAAAGTTATTTTAATTAGACTAACAATATTGGGGGGATATTACATCTAACTTTGTATTAGATAGAATTCCAGCATTGTACTCTCTTTGGGAAAAACAGAGTGGTCAGTCTTGTGGGCCAATCTCCTGCATCCCTCCTGTCAGGAATCAAAATCTCTCTGGAAGAGAGGTAGGAAGATATTCTACAGATATCTATTCATACCTTCCTGTGAGCCACATTTAGATGAAGCCATGTGGATGCACATAACCCACACAGGCAACACACATAAACCATATACTTACTATAGCAAATTATAGATTATAGCAAAATGTGTCATATGTTCTTATGGCATACTTGTGGATAGTTTGAATACATATATAGACTAGATATTGATTCATTTAAGTAGATTCCTAATTGGTTTAATGACTATTTGTTAAGAATAGTTGTTAATGGGTATTGGAAGAAAAGGCAGCTTTTGAGAGTTTTGGCACCAGGGTGACAGGATTGTGGACAACCTGTCCACAGGACTATCACCAGCATAGGGTAGTCATTTGTGCCACTGAGACCCTGTTAGCCCAATGACAATTGCATGGTTCTTTTGGTGGTAGCTCCCAACACATCTTGCTCTGTCTCTGCTTTGTGACAATTTAATTGTCAAGATGGAAATATGTGATAATTTGTTTCTCTCTGTCTCTCAGTCTCTCTGTCTCTGTCTCTATGCCTTTTTCTCTCTGTATCTCTCTGCCTTTTTGTGCCTAACTCTCTCTATCTCTCCCACTCCTCCAACTTGTCCTAGCAATGTAAGTTATTTGCTCCACGTAATTTCTAACTTAACGTAAGAACAAGTTTCTAGGGTTTTTTGTCTGTTGCTGCCATCTCCCCAAGCAAGATGAAGACCTATCCTACATATCTCTTCTTCTCTTTGACTTTTGTCTTCTTTTCCTCTTTCTTCATTCTCTACAAGCCTCCAGCCAACACTCTCCATCATTCTTTTATAGGTTCCATTAATTCTCCTAATTCTCGCGTTGAGAGAATGGGAAAGGAGAAATATCTCACTATCTGTTCCTCATAGATTTGAATGCTGCTTACTCAAAGACATACTTTGATTGATAGGTAAAATGATTTCCAGTTAAACCTTTCGTGCTTTTAAGTATTCTAATTTAGAGGAATAGAGTTTCTTTTTAGTATCCGGAAAATTGATAGCTTTCCTAAGCCTTTTAGCCTTCTTTCAGATAAGTTGAATTTAAGATCTTTAAATAGACCTTGCCTCTACTTTTCTTCAGCCTTTTTGAATTTTCTATCTAATGAAAACATGAGCTCAGAGTTTAAACTTTTGTCTGTGAAAGTTAGAAGCTTCTTGAAATTCTATCTTTAGTATAGTTCAACTAACAAATTAGGTTAGCCAACAATGGTTGGCTAGGGACCAGGGAATATTCATCCATTTCTCAAAAAGCATCTAAGGATATATTCTACAATGTATTTCAATATTTATAAATACTATATATAAAATGATTAAAATATCTGTGACAGTAGGTTAAAATATTGTATTTGTGTTTTTATATATATATATATACAATTTATTGATTCATTAATTCCAGAAGAATTCAAATGCCTACTGCAGGGTTGGACAGTAAGGGGGATATAAAGATGAACAAGATAGTTCTCATCTTTGACTCAAATGCATAGATAAGAGAAATGTATAGGGTAGAGCCAAGATGGCAGAGATAAGGCAGAGACTCAACTGAAACTTCCTCCAAAACCCTCCAAAGACCTTTAGGTAATGCCCTAAAGCTAATTCTGGAGTGACAGAACCTACAAAACGATGGGGTAAAACAATTTTCTGGCCCAAGACAACTTAGAAATTTGTCAGGAAAGGTCTGTTGTACCTAGGTGAGAGTGGAGCACAGTCCTGTGTAGGCCATACCAGAGCAGACCAGGCCCCAGCAAACCAGGAGCAGGCTTTGGGAGTGAATTAATCACCAGTGGCAGTGGCTGCTTCCAGAGCTCTCAGCCCATATTTAGTGAAGGAGTGAACAACTGGTCAGAAGGAGATTACAGGAGTCTCTTTGCTGGCACTGGGGGCAGGACTCTGTTGTTTTGCCCATACTCAGACCCAGGTTGCAGTTCTGAGTGGTAACCCCAGAGGAGCACTAGCACATCAGAGCTTGTAGCTACAGTGGAGCAGGGATCCTCATCACAGTTCCAGGGCAGAAAAGAGTGCTTGTGGTTGCTCACAGACCAGGGTAAATGCCAGGAAAGAAGTAAATACACCTCTCCTTAGATCATACCACCTTGGAAAAACTGAAAGTTTACAGGTCCCTAGAAATATCTCTGAAAACAGCTGCACAAAACTTTTGAAACCCTCAACCCTGGAAGCAGAACCCCACTTTAGCAAAGAGTTAAAAGTCAAGAAATAGGCTGAGGAAATCAGCAAACAACAGAAAAAATTATGACCATAGAAGATTACTGTGGTGACAAGGAAGACAAAACACATATTCAGAAGACAGCAAAGTCAGAATTACCACATCCAAAGACTCCAAGAAAAAATATGAATTGGTCTCAGGCCATGGAAGAGCTCAAAAAGTATTTTAAAAATCAAGTAAGAGAAATAGAGGAAAAATTGGGAATAGAAATGAGAATGATGAAAGAAAATCATCAAAAAAAGACTCAAGAGCTTGGTAAAGGAGACACAAACGTTACAGAAGAAAATAACACCTTAAAAAACAGAATAGGCCAAATGGTAAAGAGGTACAAAGATCCAATGAGGAGAAGAAAAGCAGAATCGGACAAATGGAAAAAGATATACAAAAATTTAGTGAAAAGAATTCCTTAACAAGCAGAATTGGCCAAATGGAAAAAGAGGTACAAAAATTCACTGAAGAAAAGAACTCATTAAAAATAACATTGGCCAAATGGAAAAGGAGGTATAAAACCTCACTGAAGAAAATGATTACTTAAAAATTAGAATTGAGCAAATGGAAGCTAATGACTCTATGAGAAATCAAGAAATAATAAAACAAAACCAAAAGAATGAAAAACATGTGAAATATCTTATTAAAAAAAACTGACCTGGAAAACAGATCCAGGAGAAATAATTTAAAAATTATTGGACTTCCTGAAAGCCAGGATCAAAAAAAAGCCTATACATCATCTTTCAAGCAATTATCAAGAAAAACTATCTTGATATTCTAGATATAGAGGGTAAAATAGAAATTGAAAGTATCCACTGATCACTTCCTGAAAGAGACCCCCATGACAGAAAAGGAAAGTGATAAATGTTGGAGATGTGGAAAAATTGGAACACTAATTCATTGTTGGTGGAATTGTGAACTGATCCAACCATTCTGGAGAGCAATTTGGAATTATGCTCAAAGGGCTATAAAAATATGCATTCCCTTTGACCCAGCAATACCACTTCTAGGGCTGTATCCCAAAGAGATCATACAAATAGGAAAAGGACCCACATGTACAAAAATATTTATAGCAGCTCTTTTTGTGGTGGCCAAGAACTGGAAATTGAGGGGATGCCAATCAATTGGGGAATGGCTGAATAAGTTGTGGCACATGATTATAGTGGAATACTGTGAATAACTTAGCTATTCTAAGCAATACAATGATCCAAGACAACTCTGAAGGACTTATCATGAAAAATGCTATCCCTCTCCAGAGAAAGAACTGATATAATCTGAATACAGATTGTAGCATACTTTTTTTTACTTTATTTTTCTCAAGTTTTTATTTAGGTCTGTGTTTTTTTAATAACATCACTAATATGGAAACATGATTTGCACGATTACACACGTGTAACCCATATCAGATTGTTTGATTGCTTACGTTCTCAATAATGGGAATGGGGAGGGAGAGAATTTGGAACTAAATTTTAAAAACGAATGTTGAAAATTATTTTTACATGTAGTTGAGGACAAATAAGATATCAAATTAATATTAAGAAAGAAAGATAGAGAGAATTGGGGCATCAAAATTAGTTGAGAAGTAAACAAAATAAATGAATAACAAAAAGAGAAATGTACAACTAGTTTGATGCTTTGATGTGTTTGTGATCTAATTGATGAAGGCATTCTTTCCAGTAGTGCTGATAAAAACCTACCATTGCTTTCTCATCCTTTGCTACTCTTGTCCATAGCTTACCATATGTGATGAGGGCTTTCTTGGTGTCAGAAATTTCTTATGGATTTCTTTTAATTTCTGATGACTAAATTACTTATTAGTATCCACTTATTCTTTCAGTAAAAGGCCAAGGGCTCTCACAGTAAAGTACTCTAGTTCTCCAGTTTTTCAGTTCCAAAACCCTTTTACTATAACAGCAGCTAGGCAACTAGAATTTACATAGCACTTTAAGGTTTGCAAAGAATTTACAAATATTATTTCATTTTATTCTCACCTTGGGAGGTAAGTGCAGCTAGAAATTAAGTTACTTCCCCAAGGTCACATAGCTATTTAGTGTCTGAGACCAGATTTGAACTTATCTTTATGGCTTCAAGTCTAACACTGTATACATTGCCCTAAGCACATGAATAGAAGAGGTTTCTTCTCACTGGAGTCATTCAAGCAAAGAGTGGATGAACATTTATTGATATACAAGTGAGGATTTTATTTTTTCTGGTATAAGTAGGGGTTGCTGTGAGCTCCCCACTGGCCCTAAAATTCTATAATTTAGAATTCAACAAGACTTTGACTATCTAGGCACCATTATTTGTTTTGGCTTCATTATTCATGACAGACCAATAATAGAACTCACAATTTAAACTCAATTTTTTCTAATATTTAAGACTGGATATAGTCCAGACAAGTAATGTGATAGTTTGTAACATCTGGATTCCTAAATTTAAAACTTAAGCACAAAAACCAACAAAACAACCCCACCTTATTTATAGTACCCTTGTCAAACTAAAACTAGCAAAAGTTGGGACATGGAAAATAGCAATTATAATATAGTATATATATAGGCACAATTAGACAATTAAAATTAATGTCATGAAATATCTTCAAATTATACGTCTAAAAGAACTGCATGAAATTATTTACCTTATGTATACATCTCGTCCCCCATTTTTATTCTGCCGCCTTATTTTTAAAGTGGCTTAAAGATTATTAAATAAAACATATTTAAATGTCTTTTAAAGTTAATTTCTTATCACATACATTCAGTATCTACCTCCCCACTGAGGGCTTCACATGTAATAAATTTCTTAAGTAGAATTTAACCCCTTACCCCATGGACAGAGTGAATGGCTGCTCTTCTCTCTGAATTCTGATTTCGGTTGTAATACCTATTGACAGGTACTACAGAAAAGGAGACTATGGAAGTGGAAAAGCACACAGGAACTATACCCAAGACTGCCCTTGATACTTCTGCTACAGTGGTACCTCAGATGAGAAAAGCCTTCGAATCGGTAAATATTTGGTTACTTGCGGAAACTGTTGTGTGGAGCTAGAGTAGGAGCCAGAGCCAGGAGAGACTTGTGGAAGTGAGTTAGCATCTAGGCTATGACTGATGGTTTAGGACTTCCAGAAGCTTTTGACTTTGTCTGGTCTTCTAATAGAGGACCCATCCCTGTTCTTTGATGAGGCAGTCAGTATTTTTCATGTTTCCTCCCTGTCCCTCTCTGTGAGTTGACTGTCTATGTCTCCACAACTGTTATTGCACTGTTCCATTTTGGTCCACACACCACGCTGACTACACTTTGGATAACTTTCTTGTTTTCCTTTATGGTCCTTTGGACTCCCCTCCTTGATTATCAGGAAGTCATAGGCAAACTTTTGGCTAATCTTGCCCAGAATCAAGCCTCCATAGCATTTCTGGCCATCTCTAGACCATGCTGCCAAGCTAGGCAAATACAATCTATTTCTTACCATATTTCCCCTTATGTGATATTCAATGTAGACATTAGAATGTAAGCATCTCGAGGACTGGAACTGTCTTGATCTTTGTGTTCATATTACCATTGCTTAGCACAGTGCCTGATGACATGATCTCTCTCTCTCTCTCTCTCTCTCTCTCTCTCTCTCTCTCTCTCTCTCTCTGTCTCTCTTTCTCTTCCTCTCCCACCTTTCCACCTCCCGAATTGCTGCAGTCTGTCTCAGACAATGCCTGGTGCACACAATAGGCACTTAAGAAATGCTTGTTGATGCATACAATGATTGAATACATACTATCTCTCTCAAAGGAACAGGATCATTATAGCTTGGCTAGAGCATTCTCTCTGACTTTCAAGGTAGTAGATGGGATCCTGTCTGAGGAATTTGAGTTTAGCCTCTTATTCTCTTGTCTTTTAAAAAGCTCACAGTGGCAAGAAGCTTTTGTGGTACCATAGAGTAAATGAAAGGCCGAGAAGAGAGTGCCGGGCCTGGAGTCAGGAAGACTCATTTCCATGAGTTCAAATTTGTCCTCAGGCTCTTAATAACTGTGTGACCTTGGGCAGGTCACTCAACCCTGTTTGCCTCAGTTCATCATCTGTAAAATGAGCTGGGGAAGGAAATGGTAAACCACTCCAGTATCTTTGCCAAGAAAATCCCAAATAGGGTCATGAAGACTGAAACAGCTGAACAACAACAAAAGAGTAAAGGAGAATGTACTACTCTTCTAGGCACCAGAAGATGCTTATGTTATTTGAGAGAGGTAGATAATGCCAGAAATTGGAAGTTGCTAGGAATATAGGGTCCAGAAGCACCAGGAAAATCCAAGGTTGCTAACTGGAATACAGTTCATGTTAATTTCTAGGTACTACGTAACAGGAGGACATTGACCTAAAATATGATCTGGAGTTTTTAGTGGACTACAAGCTCAAAATGAATCTGAAGTTATAATGTGGCAACCAAAAACCCAATAAATCTCAGGCTACATTAAAGGATGTAGTATAGCTTATGATAGTTATACCATACTTTAACCAAGTTAGACTTCATCAGTTCTGAGTCTCACATTTTAAGAAGAATAATGATAAGCTGCAAAGCATGCAGAAGAAGGCAACCGGTATGGTGAACAGACTTGCATACATGCCAAATGACAATCAGCTAAGAGATTCGAAATTGTTAGCCTGGAGAGGAGAAGTCTGGGGGCAGGGCACGGTTCACAAGAATATGATCACTGTCTTCAAGAATTAGGAGGGTTGTTGTGTGAAGGAGGAAAGACACTTGTTATGTTTGGTCCCAGAATGCAGAACTATAAGCGGTAGTTATATAAGAACTCTAAGGGTAGAAGTTTCAACTAGACATATGTTATGGGAATGGGGTGGAGGTGGGGTGAGGTGAACAACTTCCTTTAAAGTAGAGCTGTGCCAAAATGGAATGGATACTTAGGAGAAAATGTGTTCTTCACTGGAACTTTTTATGCAGAGGCTAGATGGCCACTTACTGTTTATATCATTATAAAGATGCTTTTTTGGGTACTCACTGGACTAGATGGCTTTTGGGGCCCTTTCCAGTTCTGATATTCTGTAAAATTATAGGGGAATGGAAGGGAATAAGCATTTATTAAGTGTCTATCTGCTTTCCCGGTAGCTAGAGGTAGCTAGGTTGCGGAGTACATAGAGCATGGGACCTGAAGTCAGGACCTGAAGTTCTGATCTGGCCTTAGACACTGGCCATGTGTAGTACTGAGAAGAGCTAAGTCATTCATAGTAGATCAGTACAAAATGTTTCTGTCGCTGTTGCTGTGTACAATGTGTTCTCTTGCTTCTGTTCACTTCGCTTTGTATCAGTTCATGTAAGTCTTCCCAGGTTTTTCTGAAGTCTACATGAGATATTATTTGTAAATATTTAGCACAGTGTCTGGCATATAGTAGGTGCTTAATAAAGGCTCATTCCCTTGCTCCCCCCATCCCCTTCCCTATCTGACTTGAGAATGAGACTTCTCTATCTGGTCCATATAGATTTCTCCAGTGGATTTCAAGCCCTTCTACCAGGGTCTTGTAGTCACCTTCTTCTTATTGAAGGTTTGAAAGTTCTGGGTCATTTTGAAATCCTGATTTTACCCTTTACTCCTTGGATGGAGATTATATTTCCTTATCTTGACTCCAAAGAGCCAGGGCATTTTATACTCAATTAATCAGCATTTAGTAAGTATCTACTCTGTTCTAGGAACTATGATAGGTGCTGGAGAAATAAAGACAAAAAAATTAAATAGTCTGAGCTCTTAAGGACCTTAAATTCATCTGGGGAAGACAACATGAATGAATCTAAATATATACAGAATAAAACCAAAGATAAATATAAGGCAGTTTAGGGAAGGAGGGGCACTAGGATTTAGGAGGGACCAGTATAAGGTTCATGTAGAAGATAATGTTTATGCTGAGTCTTGAAGGAAGTAAAGGACTCTATGGGCTGGAGGTGATGAGAGAGGACATTCCAGGCATGGGGGATGGCTGATACAAAGGCGCAGAGAGAGGAGATGGAGGATGGTGCGTGAGGCCAGTTTGTGTGGACTCAGTTTCAGGAAAGAGAGTCATACATAATGAGGATGGAACAGTAGACTGGGGCCAAGTTGTGAAAGGCTTTCAAAGCCAAACAGAGGAGCTTATATTTGATCCTAGAGGCTACAGGAATCCACAGGACTTTATAGGGCTGTAGAGTATTACTGTGGGAGCTGTGCTTAACGAAAATCCTTCTGACATTGCAATTGTCTCCTCTTCCCTCATTATATGTCTTGATGGTTCTGGTTCTTTGGAAGGCTTATCTTATTCTAGACCTGGTTTACCTGAAGCAAGTTTGTTTTTAATGTTACCTTTGAGATGAAACATGGGTTATTTGCTTCTTATTTATAACCTCTGCTTGCCTCAGTTTCTTCATCTGTAAAATGGAGATAATAATAGCACCTACTACCCAGAATTGCTATGAGGATCAAACGAGATATTTGTAAAAAGGTAAGTACCATATAAATGTTGCTGCTGCTGCTGCTGCTGGTGTTATAGGCATTCTTTTCAGATGCCACATGTCCTGATGACCATTTGTCTTAATGGTAGTTGACATGATTTTTCTTTTCTAAGACTGCCTCCTCCATGACCCCTCTCTGCATGTACCAAAATGTATTGACATCTTCTTGTTAGAAAACTTGTGCCGCTTGTGGTACCTCCTACAGAGGTTTGTTTCTGAGAGACACCCCTTGTTCTCAGCACATTCATGATGCTTCAATGATGGGCAAATCCTGAGGTCAGTGAACTTTTGCAGACATTCTTGGATATGTCATCACCTTTCCCTCTGCACATTTCCAGAGGAGTGGCTTTTTCAGAATACCATCACAAACCAAGGATAAAATAAAACATGTACTATATATACAGAGGTAGCATGGCATGGTGGATAGAGAGCTAGTATAAAACTAAGAAGACCTGGGGCAAGTCTAACACATACTGGCTGCGTGACCCTGGGAAAGTTACTTAACCACTCAGTGCTATAGACAAATCTCTAAGATTACAAATTGTATAGGGCATCCCTAAAGTCTGGACACACCGGCAAAAATGCATATTTTGAAATATTTGGAATATTAACAGACCTTAGCCCCCTTGACTTCTTTTTCTGGGGTATGCTAAAGGAGAAGGTGTACTCAGTGAAAATCACAGATGCAAAACACTTGATTGAAGGCATAGTGAATGTGCTAAAATTGACGGCAATGTGGAGTTATCGCATTGAGTTTATGTGAATCTTGCAAAGCGCATCAAGCTTTGCATCACAAATGATGGAAATCATATTGAAGATGTTATTTGTCAATATTCCAATTAAATAAAATGTTGTTGAAAATTTCATTCATTTCATTTCTTGAAAATATGCATTTTTGCCTATGTGTCCAGACTTTAGGAATACCCTGTAGAGAAAGCCCTGATCTGCATTGATAGAGGGGGTTTCCTCATCTGAGAGTTCCTTACATTAATGAAATAATGAATCCAGCCTGTATCCCTGATAGACACACTCATAATAACAGGAAATTCACATCAATAGCATGAGAAGGGTTATTTCTTTGCAAAATGTCATATAAAGTTAAAGGAGGCACATTAGGGCTTCTTCTATAACTAGACATTGTAGAGTGGAATTCATTATATGGCAGGTCTGTTTTGAACTCTATAATTAAAGCTGACACTTAAAAAGGGATTTAAAGTTCAGAAAGCATTTCACACACATGATTTCATTTGAGCCTCTATATCATTAAGACAGAATTCATGACTTCAAAGATAACCATGAATATGCCTGAATGGCCCAGAATCGCAGGATATAAGGACTTCTCTAAGTAGAAGGCAGAGGAGTTAAAGCATTTATTGAAACTCAAAAGTAGCAGACCCATGGACCAGTGTCCCCAATTCGACATCCTGGCAAGAACCTTCCAAAACCAGTACGCCCATCTCACAATAGTGACCAGGAGGCCACAGAAAAACATTATGGCAGAAAGTCAAGCCATACTGGTGCTTCCCCCTCCCCCCCCCCAATGCCAGGGCCCTCCAGCAAGAAGACCACCCACTGGCCTCAAGCCCCTGCTCAGCACTCTCCAGTCTCCGCAACGGTCAGTCCTGCTTTTTTGTGGTGCCTGCCGCTGTTGCTGCCGGCCACTCCCGCTGCAATCTCCAAGCTGTGTTCCAGCTAGCTGACTGCTTCCTCTCTCCTTCAGCTCTTAACTGCTCTCACCAACTGCCTCTTAGCTCTGCTCTAATCGTTTAGCAAGCTCCTCCCACCACAGGCTTCATGTCATCACGTGGACCAGAACTCAGGCGCCTACCATTGGCTCCAGTCCTAGCCACTCCCCCCTGCCCCTGAAGCCCAGTGAATGGGTGGAAAAGATCTTCCCATTCACTGATTGCCTTTACAGCCTCATAACAATTCTAGGAGGTAAATAATATAGGCATTATCCTTTTCAACTTACTTCATTTATTCAATTTATATTGTTATTTTACATTTCAATACAGAACCTAAGGATAAAGAGTTCAAGTGATTTAATCGTAGTCTCCTAGCTGGTAAGTCTTAGGGACAATATTAAAATGTTTTCCATCTTGATTTCAAGCTTACCATAAAAATTCATTTTATTGATACCTTTTGGTTTTATGTATCTTGTATTTACCATTCTATTCCTCCTCTCGTTCCCTCACATTTTCCTCCCTTCCCTCCCAGACAGCCACATTTTATAATAAAGGAAAAAAGGAAAAAGAAAAAAAAGTTCCACAAAACATGTCCAAAAAATTAATCTTATATGCAATAACCCACATCTGTTGTTGCCCATTTCTGCAAAGGAACAGGGGCAAGTGACACCTCGTGTATGACCAAGCCTGGTCATTATAATTTTATAGCATTCAGTTTCTATTGTTTTGCAGTTGGTATTCTTTCCCACTTACATTGTTACAGTCATTGTGCATATTGTTTTCTTGACTCTCCTTACTTCCTTTGCATCAGTGTGTATGTCTTTCCATGCTTCTCTGTATTGATCATCTTTGTTATTTCTTACAGCACAGTAATATTCCATTACATTTATATATCACAGTTTGTTTTGCCATCTCCCAATTGATGGACATCTGTTTTGTTTCTAATTCTTTGCTACCATAAAAAATCCTGTTGTAAATATTTTGGTGTCTATGGGGCCTTTCTATTTATTAGTTGCTTCATTGAGGTATATGCAATGATATCTCTGGTATTTAATCTTTTTCCTTGCATAATTCCAGGCTGCTTTCCAGAATGCCTATCCCAATTTATATTCCACTAATAAAGCATTATTTTGCCTTTATCTCCATAATTCCTCTAACATTCACTATTACCATCTCTTGTCATTTTTGTCAATTTATTGGATATGAGGCAAAACCTCAGGGTTATTTTGATTCACATTTCTGCCATTATTAGGGATTTGGAGCATTCTTCCACATGGTTGCTAAGAGTCTGCAAATCTTATGGCCACTACTCTTTTTGCTATGTTATGCTATTTAATTATAAATGTATAAAAAGGACTTTGGTTTTAGATTCTAAAATGCCTTATAATAACATAGCAATGAGACATGAGCATATTTCACTTTCTGCACAATAACTTACTGGCTTACTGGTCAAATCCTCATTTTCTTATTTTGCCCCATTGCAAAATCTTTAAAACATTAAATTGGTGTGGCCCACATGCTCCTATATCTCATGAAAAAAAAAAACCAAACATACATATCACCCTGCCTTGTTATTGCACTTGACTTAGTTTCTCCAAATTTTGTCCATAGTGACCAACTCTTGTTTAAAGAAGAGGCCAGACCTTTACTTCTCACTAAGGGGCTCTCACTGAAACGGTTGCTTTTAAGATTTGAAAGATTTCATTGTTGCAACCTATCCATACTTGCTCACCCTGCACAATCCTTATCTGTGCTGCTCTGAATCTCCCACAGAGAACTCATCAAACATCCAAGTGCTTCCTCTGGATATCTTAACATTTCATGGATACTAACGGAGCACACGCCCCTATTCACAGGTTACCTCTCCCTCTCTGGAGAGAGATGTTATATAAGGCCAAACATGGCATGAAAAATGGGTTATTAATAAATATTTGTTAATGTTAACAGTGAAGTATTCCTGGAAATATTGCAATTGAGTTTTGAAGACTTAGATTAGTTCCCTCCAAACCCCGCCCACCAGCCCCACCCCTCTATTTTAAATTTATATTTTGAACTTAATCTTAGCAGCAATAGTGATTCCTGAATTCATGGAGAAATCACAGACCCTGACCGCATGTTTGGGGTGCTTTAAAAGCCTGATTACATTGCATGGCACACAGTATGTGCTCCATAGATATTTTGTACAGATTGATTCAAAAAATGAAAGCATGATCAGTATTGCAAATATAAGAATAAGTTTATCATTATACTTAGCCCCTTCAATTGGATGCATTTTCCTCATGGTGGCAGCATGTGTTTTAACAAAGACTAGAATCAGAAACATAAAATCAGAGCACATTCTCCTGAAAAAATATAAAATATGCAGGGTCATTCTTTCATTTTTAGAGATGGGATTTTGATTCCTCTGAATGTACTAGAAGAAAGATGAATCATTGTGAAACCAATTTATCTGGCAAATTAAAACTTTAACAAGTCAAATGTGCAGAGGTTCTTCCCCTTTGGTTTTATATCTAGATGTTAAAGCCTCTGAATAATCACAGAGGTGCCATTTTTAAAGAAAAACAAGGATTCATACTTGGATTTTATTATATAATTAAATTACCAAAGATTTTTTCAAAGTATATGTTATCCCCTTGCACAATGTTGGGCGTTTTAATCATGTTTACACTTGCATAGAATTAGGGAATACCACTACAAATTGTACTTCTGATTTCTTAGTGGCTTATAGGTCAATGTACTTCTCATTGTACTCACCATACAACTAGGATACAGATGACAAAATACAAATCTTGGTTAGATCTCAGGATGGAAGATATGGGACAGAGAGGAGAAAAAGTGTTGAATTCTTGAATAATGTAGGTTTTCATAGCACTGTTATTATTAAACAAGCAAATAGATTAACAGGGTAAGTGGTAGGTAGGTCAGAATTTGAAACAGTTGGACATGACTAAAAACAAAAGCACAGCCGTAGAAAAGGAAAGCAAGAAAGTAACCAGAAGCATGGGTAAGTAGCCTTCTGAATAAAGAGACAGCTAAACCTCATCTGCTTTTTTTCTTTTTTTTGCTAGCATAACTAGACTGGTAAATAAGAGGAATGCTCTAGACAGAAAATTTCAGCAAAACATAGGACAAAATCTCTCATGCTATTCTTGTGGAGTATATGGGAAGGTGTAGATTATATAATGATAATAGCTAGCTAGCATTTATTATAGTGCCCGCTATGCGCCAGGCACTATGCTAAGTGCTTTACAAATATCATCTCATTTGATCCTCAAAAGAACCCTGGGAGGCTGGTGCTTTTATTATCAACATTTTACAATTCAGGAAACTGAGGCAAACAAAGGTTAAGTGACTTGCCTAAGATCATAGCTAATAAATGTCTGAGGCTGGATCTGAACTCAGATAAGTCTTCCTGATTCCAGTTTGCAGCACTCTGTCTACCAAGCCATCTAGGTTATGTAGGCCACTACATTATGTAATAGTTCAGTTAGATGTCCACCTCTGCACTGGCTACACTACTGTACCTTCCCTCGGTGAATCAGTTCACTAGTCCTTTTCTTTAAAGTCACTTAGTCACCTTATGCTATCACTGGTCTTGTTCTGCCAAGCCTCAGCCTTACTCTCATGGTCTCTTCTCCTTTCATAATTGCTTGGTGATCTCATCACCTCTCATGGATTTACTTATCATCTCTATGCTGATGATTCTCATATCTGTTATCTCAATGCTAATGATTCTGACATCTCCAGTCTTGCATTTCCATCTCCCTGATGGACATCCTAAACTAGATGTCCTGTAGATACCTTAAACACTACGAGTCCAAAACTGAACTCATTATATTTTCCTCCAAGCCCTCCCCTCTTGCTAAGTTTTTTTCATACTGTAAGAGGTACTACCACCCTTCTACTCATACAGTTCTGCAGCTTAGGTGTCATCCTCAAATCACAAACTCTCAATCTCTATATCCAGATGAAAAAATCTTATCATTTCCACCTTTGTTATACTCCTTGTATTCACCCGCTTCCCTCCTCTGATAGTGCCACCATCCTAATTAAGGCCCTTATCTCCTCATGCCTAGATTATTACAATATCTTGCTTATTGGTCTCCCTGCCCCCAATTTCTCCCCACTCCATTTCATCCTCTACTTAGCCATCAAATTGGTTTTCCTAAAGCACAAGTCTGACCATTTCAGCCTTCCTCCCCATCCCAGACCCCATTCAATAAACTTCAGTGGCTCTATATTAATTTCTAGATCAAAAATAAAATCCTCTGTTTGGTTTTTAAAGCCCTTCATAACATGGTCCATTCCTTTTTTTGGTAGTCTTTTTACATCTTACTCCCCTCCACATACTCTGTTCCAATTATGCTGGCCTCCTTGCTCTTCCTTAAACAAGACCCTCCATCTCCTGACTCACTATTTCTACTGTCTGTCCCTCATACCAATGAGGAAATTTCTCTGTCTCCTCCCTTTCTAGCCTATCTGCCTTCCCCTTCTATGAAAAGCCTTTCCTGATCTCCCTTAACAAGAAATATGAATGGAAGAAGTTTTAGAGTTGTTGGGAGAATAGGGTCGTGGGTAGGTAGTGCTAGAATCTTATTCTCATCAGAACTGGGTTAAAGAAGGAATAACATATACATTTAGCAGGGTACAAAAGTCTTCTTAAAGTATAAGGAAATAGGAGGGCAAGTGGATAGGATAAAGGATATTCTTAGGTGTGTGGATTAAGACATAGGAGTGTAAGGAGATAAGATTAGGAAGGGACTTTTAAAATGGTATATGGATTCAAGAAGCCATACTTGAGGAGGGATAGGATAAAAAGAGAGAAAAGGATAAGCAGTGAGGAAAAAAAAAAGATGGAGGGAAATATACAAGTAGCAGTAATAATGTTGGATGTGAATGGGATTACCTCACCCATAAGACGGAAATGGCAGGTGGAATGGATCAAAAACCAAGAAATAACAATAAATTATTTACAAAAACACATTTAAAAATGAGAAACACACATAGTGTAAAAATAAAGGGCTGGAGTAGAATTTATTATGCTTTAGCTGATGCCAAAAAAAGGAGTGCTAGCAATCATGTTTTCAGACAAAATTAAAGCTAAAAATAGATTTAATCAAAAGGGATAAGAAGAGAAATTACATTATATTAAAAGCTATCATAGATAATGAGGTAACATCATAAAGATATATGCACCAAGTGCTATAGCATTCAAATTTCTAAAGGAAAAGCTGAATGAATTACAGGTGGAAATAGATAGCAAATCTATAATAGCAGGGGATTTCAACCTTTTACTTTTAGAACTAGATAAACCTAACCAAAAATAAATAAGAAAGAAGTCAAGGAGATAAACCTAATCTTAGATAAGCTAGATATGATAAACATTTGGGAAGAACTGAATGGGAATATACCTTTTTCTTAGTGGTACATGACACCTTTATAAAACTTGGCCATGTATTAGGCCATAAAAATTTGTATTTAAAAGCAAAAGTATTAAATGAATCCCTTTTGTATCATAATGCAATAAAAATTACATTTAATAAAGGGCCATGAAAACAGATTAGAAATTAATTGGAGACTAAATAACCTAACTTATGAAACAAGTAGGTTAAAAAACAAGTCTTGGAAACAATAAATAATTTTAATAAAGAGGATAATAATGAGACAACATATTAAAACCTATGGCATGCAGCAAAAGTAGCAATCAGGAAAATTTATATATCTAAATGTTTACATTAATAAAATAGAGACAGAGCAGACCAATGAATAGGATAGGCAATTAGGAAAAAAACTAGAAAAGGAACAAATTAAAAATTTCCAGTTAAGCACGAAATTGGAAATTCTGAAAATTAAAGGTAAGATTAATAAAACTGAATGTAAGAAAACCATTGAATGAATAAATAAAATTAGGAGTTGATTTTTATGAAGAAAACTAATAAAATAGATAAGTCATTGGTTAATACAATTAAAAAAGAGGGAAAAGAAATTCAAATCCTTAGTATGAAAAATGAAAAGGATAAATGAAGATGAAATTAAAACAATTATTAGGAGTTATTTTGCCCAATTATATGCCAATGAATTTAGCAGTTTAAATGAAATAGAAGAATACTTACAAAAACATAAACTGCCCAGATTAAGAGAAGAGGAAATAGAATATTTGAACCTTTTTTAGAAAAAAGGAATTGGGCAGGTCATAAATGAACTTCCTCAGAAAAAAAGCCTCACGACCAGATGGATTTACAAGTGAATTTTGCCAAATATTTAAAAATCAACTAATTCTACCAGACTCCCTTTATGAAACAAATATGTTGCTGATACCTAAACCAGAAAGAGCAAAAACAGAGATGCAAAAATCCTAAATAAAATACTAGCTAGGAGACTACAACAATATCTCACAAAGATTAAACATTATGACCAAGTGGGCTTTGTACCAGTAATGCAGAGTTGGTTCAACATAAGGAGAACTATTAAGATAATTTATTACATCAATAACAAAAGTAACAAAAATCACATGAGTATATCAGTAGATGCATAAAAGGCTTTGGAGAAATACGATATTTATTCCTATTAGAAACACTTGAAATCATAGGTATAAATGGATTTTTCCTTAAAATTATAAGAAATATCTACCACCAGTAAACATTATCTGTAATGGGGATATGCTAGAAGCCTGCCCAATAAAATCAGGAGTGAAATAAGGATGCCAATTTTTACCAATATTATTCAATATCATATTAGAAATGCTAGCATTAGTAATAAGAGAAGAAAAATAAATTGAAGGAATCAGAATGGTCAATGAGGTAAAAGAATTCTCTTTTTGCAGATCACGCAGAGAAACTTGGAAAATCCTAAAGATTCAGCTAAAAAGCTGTTTGAAACAATAATTTTAGCAAAGTAGATGTATATAAAATAATAAGCCCATGTAAATCATCAACGTTTCTATATATCACCAACAAAGCTCTGCAAGAAGAGATAGTAAAAAGTAGTTCATATGAAACAACCATAGGCAATATAAAATACCTGGGAATATACCTGCTAAGACAAATCTAGGAACTATACGAACATAATTCTAAAGCATGTTTTATACAAATAAAGTCAGGTTTAAATAATTGGAGAAACATTAATTGTTCATTGATGGGCCTAACCAATATAATAAAAATAATTATACCTAATTTAATCTATTCAGCGCCTTCCCAATTAAAATGCCAAAAGTTATTTTATTGAGCTAAACAATAATAAAATTCATTTAGAAGAACACAAAGTAGAGAATATCAAAGGAATTAATGAAAAACATGTAAAGAGGAGGAAATCTAGCAATGCCAGATTTTAAACTGTATTACAAGATGGTAATTATTAAAACTGCCAGGTACTGCCTAAGAAATAAAATAGTAGATCAGTGGAATAGAGTAGATATATAATACACAGTAGCAAATGATTGTAGTAACCCTGAGTTTGACAAATGTGAAGATTTAAGCTTTTGGGATAAAAATTCACTGTTTGGGAAAAATTTTTGTGAAAACTGGAAAGCAGTCTGGCAGAAACTAGGTATAGTATTATATTCATATCTTATACCATTTACCAAAATAAGGTCAAAATGGATACATGACCTAGACCTAAAGGGAGATATCATAAGCAAATTAGAAGAAACGGAACACATTACCTATCAGATTTATGGATAGGAGAAGAATTTATGAATAAAAAGAGGGAGCATTGTGAGATTTAAAATGGATAATTTTGATTATATTAAAATAAAAAGGTTCTGTACAAATAAAATCAACGTAGCCAAGATTAGACAGAAAGTAGAAAATGGGGGGGGGGATTTTAGGTAGTATCTTAGACAAAGTCTCATATCTCACACACATGGAGAACTTTCTCAAATTTATGAACATATAAGTCATTACCCAAATGATAAATGGTCAAAGGCTATGAACAGGTAATTTTTAGAGGAAGAAATCAAAGGCATATACATACATATATAGTCATATAAAAAAGCCTCTAAATCATTATTGATTAGAGAAATATAAATTAAAACAACTTGAGATACCATCTCACACCTATTGATTGGGTAAAATGATAGAAGGGGAAAATGACCAATGTTGGGGGATGTGGAAAAATTGGAACACTTAGCATACTCTTTGACCCAGCGATACCACTATTAAATCTGTTCCCCAAGGTGATTAGGTTAAAAAGGAAAAGAACCTATATGTTTTAAAATCTTTATAGTAGCTATCCTTGTGGAGGCAAAGAACTGGAGACTGAAAGGATAACCCATTAATTAGAGAATGGCTGAATATGATGTGATACATAATTGTGATGGAATACTACTATGCTGCAAGAAATGATAAGTAGGCTGATTTTAAGAAAGCAAGGAATTACATGAAACAACGAAGAGTGAAATGAGCAGAACCAAGAGAATATTGTATTTGAGTAACAGCAATATTGTTTAAAGAGTAAATGGAAATGACTCAGCTACTCTGAATTACATGAATATCCAAATCAACTACAGAGGACTTATGAAGGAAGGTACCATCCACTTCCAAAGAAAGAACTAATGTATGGAATTATATATTGTATAGTTTCACACATACACATATACATCTATATACATACATACATATACACACATACATGCATATAATATATATATATATATATATATATATTATAATCTGTGTCAAATGTTGGCCTTCTCTAGTGTGGGGTTGGGAGGGAAGGAGGGAAAGAGCCTGAAACTCAAATGTGATGGAAAAAAGGCATTAAAAAATAAAAATGAATAAATGCTTGTTAACTTGATTTAGAATTGGATGAATACTGTATCTTTAAAATATTCATTAATATTTTAATATCAACTCTAAGGAAAGTATCAAATGCAGGGATTCTTAAATTGGGGTCTATATATTTTTAATACATAAATTCACTTTGATATAATTGGTTTCTTTTAAAATTCTATATGCCTTTTTTTTGCACTTAGAATCATTATTTCTAGAAGGGGCCCAAAGACTTTACCAGATTGCCAAAGGGTACTATGACACAAAATTAAGAACTCCTGATCTAATGAAATATTCCAGGTACCTATCCTCAGCCTTGTGCCGTTTAACATTTTATCAGTGACTTGTATGAAGGCATAGATGTCACATTTTGAAGATAAAAAATTATGAGGCATAGCTAACACATTGGAATCCGGAGTCAAGATTCCTCCACCTAAGCCTCAATAAGTCGAACTGTTGGACAAAACGTAGTATGACAAAATTTAACAGAACCCTACACTTGGGTTTTAAAAAGCCAATAGCACAAGTATAGGATGGATGATATGTATTGAGGCAATGGTTATTTGAAAAAGGTCAGAGGATCTAATGGATTATAAGTTCAATATGAATTAAAAGTGTCACATGACAGTCAAAAAATAAGGATAAGAACTGAGCCTGTAATTTTGTTGAAATAGAAAACTCACAAAAGAGGAAATTAACTCTACTAGTGTAAGTTGGCTTCTTCTTTGTAGCTAATAGTCTTAGTTTTCTAGAGGACTGTGAAGTTAAGCAAATTGCCCCATGTCAAATAGCCAATGTGTTAGTCAAAAATGCTACCAAAGTCTTAAACCGTACTAAGACCATAGTAATGGCCTGAAGAAGAGTGGTGAGAGTTGTTCATTCTATACCTTGCATCATTCAGAGGGCACGCTCTGTTCAATTCTAGGTACTGAGTTTTAGGAAGACCACTGACAAACTAGGTTGTAATCAATTGAGGGCAATCAGTATGGTGAAGGGACTGGAGAACATAGCATAAGAGGGCCCACTGGAAAAATGAAATATGTTTCATTTGAAGAGGAGAGCATATATAACTATCCTTGAGTATTTGAAGGACTGTCATGAGGAATAGGGAATAGGTTGCTTTTATTAGAGGTCAGAAGGCATACCAGAGACTGGTGTGTAGATGTTGCAAAGCGGTGGATTTCAGCTCAAGTTAAGGGAAAATGTTTTCACAGTTATGGTTGAGCCACAATAGGATGGGCTGCTTCAGGAAGTAATATGGTCCCATCAGTGTACAATTGATACATCTAATGGCAGTTATGGCAATTTAAAAAAATTTCTGGTTTTGTGATTTTTGTGGGTTTTTCTTTTGGATTTAGATTCAGAACCTGTGGTTTTGTTGGTATACAGAACTCCTGGTGGTGAAGCTACACCCACCAAAACAGGGTAGTACTTACAATGTATGGTTCTAAAGAATTGCCCAGGATACTGAGAGGGCAAATGATTTGCCCAAGACTACACGGCTGGTATTTGGCTGAAGAGGAGCTGTCTCTGGTCTTCCTGATTGTGAGGTCAGCCCTCTATCCAGTGCCCCATATTACTTTTCCAAATGCTCCCTTAGAATACAAAATTGATGGATCCTCTTTCCCCAGGGATGAGGTGAGGGAGCTTATGGCAAAAACTCTTCTATAAGATGTGACATAACACGAAGTGATCTAGCTGGTGTTTGGAATCCTTTTCTAACTCTGAGATTCTGGGAGTCAACATTATAATTAGCTTTCCTGAATGTCCTCTGCTTTCTACTTTTTTCTGTGTTTTGTGCTCTCCATACCCCATTCTCTTCAATTCTCCCCCTCCACTGCCCAACCTGTTTACGGCAGGCCTGCACAACATAAAGCACCTGCGGTGCAAGCAGCTTATCAAAGGATTTCCAGCTGCCCCCAAAAAGTGTAGGGTCGCTAATGCACACTTTCATGTTTGTCATGTGACCCGGGGCAACCAGCCATCATAGGTCTGTCTCTAGTCTAACCTATCTGCAGCTGGAGGAAGTGTACAAGTTATGTAGGTCTGATTTATGGTCATGTTGGATAGCGTCTGCCTCCCTTAGAAAGCACAGGCAGATACTGTAGTTAGGTTTCCGGGAAAGGTGCTAAAAGGGAAAATAATTCAGTTAAGCTATCTGACAATCAGATGTGTCAATGTCACACTGGTGGGAACACTCTACTTTCTGAGTTCCTAAGATGTTTTAAAACATTAGGCTAAGTGATAGGGATACAAAGATCCATAGTAGCTCTGCCAAAGTTGACTATTATCCAATGAGACAGCTTATGTAAACTGCTTTTCATACCTTGAATTGCTATATAAAGGTTGCTATTATGATGGTAATGAGGATGGAGATGAGAATTATTCACTGCTTCCTCACCTCAGCTTTTCAGAGGCCTCCGAGTATCATCTCAGGTGCCACTTCCTTTGTAGAATTTTTCCTATTCCTGTTGGTGAAGGCATCTTTGCTGTCCTCAAATTTCCCTATAGCACTTTATGCACTTCCCATTTCATAGGATAATAGATCTAAAGCTGGAAGGGACCTCAGAGGCCATGTAGTCCATGTTTAATATTGTTTAATATTGAGGACAATGAACCCCAAGGAGGCTCAGTGAACAGTAAGTAAGTATCAGAAGTGGGATTGGAACTGAAGTCCAGTACTCTTCCTAATCTACCAAGCTGCTTTTGTTATAGTCTCCCTTCTGTTCTTTCATATTCTACCTATCTCTCTTAATGCATATTTACACATATTTGATAAATTCCTCCTTTGGTGAATATTCTGATTAAATGATTGTGTAGTGTTGAATAATATTTTAAAAGAAACACAATAGGGTTGTTGGGGTGGTGGTTCTAGTGGGAAATAGACTGATCCATAAGAAATTTAATTGTATAAATCCACACATATTAAACCCTTGGAATTAAAAGAGGAATTTCACAACTCACAAAACGTATAGAGCAAAGAAAAAGAGATAACCAGCTGTCTGAGAGCTGGGGAGAGCCTGGTAATTCCTGGGATGAGGAGAATTGTGGAACTGCTTACAGTGGGCATGGGACTGACACCCTTTGGATCTTATTGAAGAACAGGATCACCTGGACAATATCCTAGTTGGTTAAATTCAGGCTATCCTACTCCCCCTTACCTTTTCTTTCTTTTCTACCTAAAAATATCCTACTTATCCTTTAGTCAGTCACTCAGTCAACCAGCAGTTACTAAGTATCTACTATCTGTAAGACTGTGTTAAGCACTGAAAATACTAAGAAAGAAAGTAAAAAGGAGTCTCTAGCTGTAAGGAACTGAGTCTTGTAGCAAAAACAACATGAAAACAAGCTAGGTACAAACAAGATATATAGAATAAATAGGAGGTAATTTTATAAGGAAGGCATTCATTGAAGGTGGGACTTTAGATATGGAGGGAAGGGGGTAAGGACCTTCTGTCTGTCAGGCGGCTAGGTGGTACAGTGAATAGAGTGCCAGGCCTGGAGTCAGGAAGACTCATCTTCCTTAGTAGCTGTGTGACCCTGGGCAAGTCACTTAATCTTGTTGGCTTCAGTTTCCTCATCTGTAAATGAGCTGGAGAAGCACATAACAAACTACTCCAGCATCTTTGCCAAGAAAACCTGAAATGGGAAGAGTAAGACACAACTGAAAAATGCCTGACTAAACAATGACAAATTTTCCAGGCATTTTACTGAGCACTTTACAAGCTTTATCTCATTTGAAGGGGGCTGAGGTAACACAGAGGTTGAGATGATGAAGGAGAGAGTTCTAGGCATGGGGGAGGAGCTGGTGGAAAAGTCAGACAAGAGTTCCCTAATTGTTTTCACATCCCTTTAGAAGAATTCTTCCTAGATCATCCCAGTTACAAGCAAACTCTCTTGTGACATCGCTGGTACTGATCATTCTTGCCCAGTAGCTGTTCTTTCACAAGTTCTGAAAAAAAATACACACACACACACACACATACACATATATGTTTCTGAATTATTTATACTTTCATAGTGTATAGCATGGTGTCTGATAGAGGCCTAATAAATATTTATTGAATTAGATGTCTAGGTGTGAGAAAGTTAAAGCAACTTGGTCACAGCCAATTAATCCCCCAGCATGACTACCAAGGTGTATTAGAGATGGGTCTATATTCTAAACTCCTAATGAGAGAATTAAAGCTGAAAACTTTATTCCAGCTTTCTCTCTTCAGTTCTTCTGTATGGCAAGTAGTATTCTCCATCACTAGTCTAGTTACATGGAATTGTGGTGGTGGCCAGCATTCTTTCCGTTACTCTGTGGCTGCTCCCATGTGGGGCAAGGATGATATTATGTCAGTAAGATGTTTGCACCTGGGCCGCTATCTGCCTTTTCTGTTTTTGTGTTTCTTTTCCTTCAGTAGATGACTGAACATCTATTTTTCAAGGTGGACATATCTAGGTTTGGAGGTGATCTTGTGACTTGGGGAGGTCTTGATTCCATTGGGTAATTAGAGGCAAGGAGAACTTTTGGGACCAAATGGACAACAGCAGAAGACTTAGACGAGGAGATGTTTGGAAAATGCAGAGTAGAGGTGGCGTGGAATGCCTGGTGAGTCAGTCCACAAGTTGCTTTATATTCTGATGTATATGACTCAATCGTCTGGCAAAGATTATAATAGTAGTTTTAATTTATCAATTACTGAATATTGTTTTAAGTCATTCTGTCATTGAGCATTTTTGAGTATGGGGGTGGGCTATAATTTCTTTTATTTGTAGGAAATAAATAAATGTCACTTACCTCTTAAATATTGTACTTTAAGTATCTTTCTACTTCCCCCTTTTTGTAAAAACCCTAGAAATAAAAAAACCCAAAACTAAGGTATAAGCATTATTTCTCTGGGGTCCTTGGAAGGGAAAAATAATGTATTAAAGAGTGTGAGAAAAGTCACCTAAACTTTTCATTAGAGGCTAGGCTCCCACAGGATTGGTCAGTTTTAATACATAGGCCCAGTGCCCATGTAGGTCCCCAGGTTTATCAGTCTTTGTTGTTGTTCAGTTGTTCCAGTCATGTCCAACTTGTTGTGACCCCATTTGTGTTTTTTTTTGGCACAGATATTGGAATGCCTCTAGCTCATTTTACAAATGAGGAACTGAGGCAAACAGGGTTAAGTGACTTGCTTAGGGTCATCACACAGCTAGTAAGGTGTCTGAGGCCAGATTTGAACTGAAGAAGATGAGTCTTCTGGACTCCAGGCCCAGCATTCTCCCCGCCTAGCTGCCTCTCATTAATCTTAGATTTGTAGATTAGATTAGGTAAAACACTTATTAAGTATTTGCCAAGTGCCGGGCATTCTAAGTGTTGGAAATACAAATACAAGCAAAAAAAAAAGATAATTCTCAAAGACCATATACTCAAATGTGGGGAGATAATGCATAAAGGGAAGCAGAAAATAGGAGATGGAGGAAAAGCATCCTTGTAAGGGTTAGATTGATCCAGAGAGTCAAAACTGTTACAAGTCATGATGTCCTTGCTAAGGTACTTTTTAAAATGAGCCTACTTCTGCAACTGAAGTCACTGAACTGCCAAGAATATGTGGGTTTAGTCGGAAAGATGCTGTCAGGTTCTTCATTAAAATTGTTTACTTTGTCCTCAGCAACATGTTGGTGCATGACTTCAGTTATATTCGAAGGAATCTCAATGAATTAAAAAAATTCAGAGTTGTAAGGGACCTCAATGTTGATTGAGTCCAGTTCCTGATGGAACAGAAAGCTCTTCTAAAATTTTCATGGTGTCATAGAACCCTAATTTTTGGACATCTCTAATTGTTAGGAAGAGTTTCCTTATATTAAACTTAAAACAGCCTCTGCAATGCCTACTCATGCTTCTAGTGATGTCCCTTAGGCCAAGCTGAACAAGCCTAATTCCTTTCGTATGTGATAGGCCATAAAACATTTAAAAACAGTTATCATGTTTCTCCACCCCAACTTTACAGATTAAACAATCTTAGTAGTTTTGATTGATCCTTCTGGAATATTCTCTAGTCTCCCTTCATCATCTTGGTTATTGTTGTTATTTTTGTTGTTCTCGTTCTTCTCTTCCTCCTCCCTCCTTCTCCTTTCTTCCTTCTTTCTCTAATTACATGGGATGAAAAGCTTTTAAAATATAGATAACTGGCAGAAAAACATCAAAATCCTATGGCAACACGATGAGGTACACATCACCCCTGTTATCCTGTTTGCTCCTAGAACAGTACCAAGTCTGGTTTCAGTGAGCCCTCAGATGATGATCTTACATTTGAATACTTTTATTCACCTACAAAACTTGGTTATTTTAGCTACCTGTGCAGTAGTCCATAGGACACTAAATATAAGAGAACAGTAACAGGACAGTGATTCTTTCCAGGACTATTTCTATCTAGATGCCATTGAGCAAATAAGGATGAGACATAATAACAGCAGAAATTTTCATAGTCCTTCAACGTTTGTGAAGTATTTTATATGCATTATTCTATTTTATGAGGTAGGTGCTATTTTATGGATAAGAACACATAGACTGAGAAAGCCAAGAGACTTGCTCATGGTCACATGTCTAGTATGTGGCAGGATTTCAACTCAAACAGTACTCTATCCACTACACCAGGCTGCCTGTCATGGATGCCCTCTAGTTTGCCAATGTCTTTCCTAAAATGTGGATCTAAGAGTTGAACATGATATTCTAGATATGTTCTGGTCAGAGCAGAGTAGATCAGGAAAGTCATCGCTGTTTCTCTCTTTGTTTTTGCTCACCATGGAAGCTGGTGGTGCAGTGGATGGAGCCTTGGGGCTGGAGTTAGGAAGACCCAAGTTTAAATCTGACCTCGGAAGCTTAACTAGCTGTGTCACTGTGGGAAAGTCACTTGATCTTTCTTTGCCTCAGTTTCCCCAATTGTAAAATGGGGATCTTAATAGCACCTACCTCCTAGTGTTGTTGTGTAGATCAAATGAGATAATATTTGTAAAAAAAGGGCTTTGCACAGTGCCTAACATGTAGTCAGTGCTATGTAAATGCTTATTTTCTTCTCCTTTCCTTCCCTACAAGTTGAGATAATCAAATATTCCATGAAGTGATTTTTTTCCTGTTACCTTTGGGCACATGTGAAGCCGCTTCTAATAACTACTTCATTTTGATTTTGAGAGGACGCACTATTAGCTATCTTTCCCCTTAGCTATAATTTCATTTTGCATGTTGATTTGATGACTGATGTAATTTATAGCAAAATTTTGGTACATGTGTACGTATATGTGTGAGTAGTTAAAATACTGTGCTGTTTCCTCTTTTCAAAAAATATCCTAGCTTCCTCCCCCCCCCCCACACACAATGGTTATATTAGGGCATTACATTATATCCAAATACAGTTGAGGGCATTTGGCCCCCAACCAAACTCTCCTATTTCTTCTAAATATGTCTCTTTCTATAAAAGGAATGTTACAGAACTGCAAATGTTAGAATATAAAAAGCAGCAATTAAAGCAAAAGTGGTATCCTTTTAATTACACCTTTTACCTTTCCATTGCTGTTTTTACTTATTTAGCACAGAACCAAATTGTTAGAGAATCATGATTTTATTCTTGCACATACTTATGCAAGGATGAATTTTTCTGAACTAGATAGGGTTTGTGTACTGTTGTTAATACTATTAAAACCCGAGAGTGGGTTTTGTTTTGCTTTTAATTAATTAATAAGTATTTATTAAGCACCTACTGTGTGCCAGGTATTATGCTAAGCACTTTTTTACCTTCACCAGAAGGAAAGTTAAGAAGCCACTTTTTTAAAAAGACGGATTTGTGTAGGATGCAAATTGTATAGCTGTTCAGTATGTGTTATTTTTGGAAAGCGCATCATCGCTTTTATTCAGATGATTGAGAAACAATATAGACTCTCCTAGCCTGTAACTTTTCAAAGTGAAACTTCTTCAAAGCTCCCCAGGAGATCTATCCCTGAGAAGTATTCTGGATTGCCACAATTAACAATTAACTGAAAGGCTGATTGTTTCTGGTATTTGATGCATTCTATTAAGTAGGCAGATTAAAGGGGGGTGTCAGCGTACAAATAGGCTCATCTTAAACTGTTTCTCTTAAATCATGTTCATGAAAAAGGAAAATGAATGATTTCTGAATAAAGAAAATTAAAAATCTCTATTTAGCCTCTGTTTAATGCCACTAGAGTCAGAGAGTGATAGGCTAACTTTGACTTAGAAATAATTATGTCTTCATATATATATTCCTCTCGAATCTGGATTCCATGCATGCATTCACTCATTTGAAAATGCATTGAATTCCTATCTACAAGTTAACATGCTGGGTACTCTGAGGAATCAAAGATAAATAATATCTGGTACCTGCCTTCATACAGCTTCACATACCTGAGAGGGATGGATAAGATATGAAATATTAATAACCCAAAGGAGAAAGCAACAGTTTTAATTTGGAAAAAAAATTTAATTTTTACAAGCATTTGTTTTCTTTCATTCCTACTTCCCCCCACTGAGCCAAAAAGAAAGAAACATACAACTCTTCTAACAAATGTACATAGTCCAGCAAAACAGATTCCCATATTGGTCACGTCTGAGGAAAAAAAAAAGGATCCCTCATTTTTCATTTTAAATCTGTCACCTTTCCGGCAAGAAGTAGATAGCATGTTTGATCTTCAGTTCTCTGGAATTGTGGTTTGATGTTGCTCTGAGCAGAATTCTAAAGTCTTTCACAGTTGCAAAACATAAAGCACTCTACATGTGCCATGGTGGAGGTGTGCCTGTCCTGTCTTTACCCCAGCTACTAGTGCCAATAACCAACAGACTATAAGGGACAGGCATCAAGCTTAGCCCAAACCATCAAGGCATCCCAGGATGTGATGGGAGGAGCGTACAAAGGAGGAAAGCCACAGCATCACACCACCGTTCTCCTCCTTGGATCTCTGTAGATGCAGGTCAGGACTGTATACTGAAAAGACATTTGGGTAGCAGCACTTCTTGCATCACTGCCTCTACTCCTTGCTGGACTCCTTTGCCATTGTCCAGGTGATCAATCCCTGAAAAGACTCCACTGGACAACTGCCTCCGCCCAAGCTGCAACTTTCACCTCCTTAGCAGTTACAGCTACTAAAGACACAGGCAAGAAAGTTCTTGACATCAAAGTTCTTGACACCATGAAATTATTACATATCAGAAATGTATTTTTATCCATCAGAATGATGCTAAATAAGATGGGTTTATATATCAATACTCGAACCAAACTGGATTGCTCGCTGTTTGGATCACTGGCACTTTCTGTCCATTCTAAAGCTCAATTCTCTAACCTGTGTTGTTTCCCTCGATTACCATGTGCACTTTTTGTAGCAAACACTATTTTGCTTAATGTGTTTTCATTCATCCATTTATTCTTTTTCTGTTTTTAAATATGTTTTAGTTCATTCACCCATTAGAAAGGTACAAAGATCTACCTAGGGCATTCAGAGCAGGGAGAGGTCACTTCTGGATCACTACACAGGCCATATTAGAGTCTTTGACACAGAATTTAACAAACACTTTTTTTCTGGTCCCCAAAGATCAATGTTGAATGCTGATGCCTGGAGTCATGTGCCATTATACATCCCAAATTAAGTTGTATCATTGCCACTGAAGTTTAGAAAGATGTTAGAAAACCTCCCAGACTGGCCCCCTCCCACCCTGCCACCTTTCTAAGGCTGGTCAAATTGCATGATTAACTTGGCAGAATCCTCCTTTGGCCTGTATCTTCAATTGGATGTGGAGGAGGAGTCCAGCAGAGAAAATGCCTGAGGAATTCAAGCCATTTGCAAGCTGTCAACATGAGTTATCTGCCCATAAAAGATGCCATTTATAGGGAGATCACATTTTTATTCCAGAAGGAAGTTGTCACACTATTTTGATTATACTATATACAGTACTGTGCTACTAGAAATCAAAAGAGTGATATAGTTATGTAGCACCATGGCTTAGGACGACAAGGAAAATCTTTGGCTTAAGCAATCGATGAGGCATGGAAGACCAATGTGGACATGCATGTGTGTGTGTGTGTGTGTGTGTGTGTGTGTGTGTTGGGGCAGGGGGAGGCAAAGAGAATACTTCAGGTACACGATATCGACTGAATGATAAGGATGGAGCTGCACAGAAGTATGTGATTCCTGGAGATCAATCCAGGCATTTTTCCCATTGGGAAATTCCATCTTAGGAGGATGGCAGAAGTTACTTGTAATGTTTCATCTTTGGTACTCAGGAGGGAACACATGTAACCAAATCCTGGACTTGTAAATGTGACACCAGATATTTCAATTATGTATTGATGGAAAGGTTTTCCTGTTTCCTACTTCATTGTTTCAACAACTTAGTTGAGTGCTTCGATTTATTGCTGTTTCTCTTTTTGATCTCTAGATAAGCTTTATCAGCAGCAGAGATTGTCCAAGAGTAATTGAAGACTCATTAACCTCACTTCTGTAGCCAAACCTATCTTTATGGAGCTGGCCCAGTGCCTAGCATAGTGCCTTGTGGAGCAGGTGTTCCAAATTGCATTTGTTTAAACAAATGCTTATTAAGTGTCTGCTTTGTGGGAGGCACTGTACAAGGTCCCAGGGATACACAGATAATCAAAACAGTCCCTACCACCAAGCAGCTTATATTCTTATGGGAAGATATACCAAGTCCACCAATAAGCATAACAGAAAGAAAATTGGGCTGGAAGACAACACTATCATGGAGGAGGTGGCACATGCACTGAGCCCTGAAGGAAAACATAATAGTGAGAACTCCCTGTCCACAATCAGTGGAAGATAGCTGTCTATAATTCATCATAAGAGGAATATACTCAGGGATAGATCTGATATGTCCATCTACACATACATGCTTGCAGTTGGGATGCTCTGGCAATGGCACCACCATCAAGGCTGTTTTCAAGATCTAGAAGGCTCCTTCTTGCTCTAGCTTCCTTTTCTAGAAGTTGTGCTGCTTCTTAAATAGAAAAAACTAAATGGTAGAAATTTCCAGGAGATGTTGGTAGTTCCTAGGAATCCTGAAAGTTCATTGATTCTAGGACACTAGATAATTTTATTGACCTTCATCTATTCCATACCTATGTTTAGGCATTTTGACGCTAAAATCAATTTCCCAAAAGTTAATTGGGTTTTAGTATACACATTTTCTAGCTTTGCAGTATAAATCCTGGTATCACAATGAGGTTTTCACCTTCTTTATGTGGGAGATACATTTCTCCTCAAGGCTTAAAAAATCCGAAGTGTTATTCAAGTAATCTACAACAGATAGATCCAACAGATCCTTTAGGATGTTGTCAATGAAAAACAAATTGTGTTAGAGTTACGGACAGCCCAAATGGCATAATCCATTATTCATCTCATCTAAATAGTTTTAGAAGACCATCTTCTACTCCTCTCCGGTGTGAATACTGACAGCATTATAATCACCAACTTAAATTTAATGTGCTACAAATGTGTGTCTCATACATGAGATCTAACTCACTCCAGTTTCTAGTGCCTCTCATCTCAAGGTTACCTTGTATCTACTTGGAGAACCCAGGATGACAATCATAGCACAATGGAACATATGCATAGGACTGCAGTGTATGAGCAACCACAGATGTCTTTTATAAAAATATGTTTCATTCCCACAAAGAAAAACAAGCCATTCTTTAACTTAATTTGCAGCAATGCTTTGCATTTATATCCTTGAATTCCCCATAGGAAAAAACATATAACTGAATGAGACATAGCTTATAATCACACATTAGTTAAATCATTCTGGGAGCCCATATCCAGAGGACAGATGATGAGCTAGGTTTTTATTTGACAAGTCTCCTTGATTAAAAATCCTGGAAAGGGAATCAGCTTCAGAAACAAATATGTTTGAATAGACTTTGATTTTATAGGTACCATGCAGTATGTCATAATCAAAGAAGTAAAAAGAATGGAAAATATTGAGTGGCCTAGTCATATATTTTAGGAATTTTCATTTTGCAGTTGGTGTTAAATACTGCTGTAGTCCATTATTACTGAGGGGACTGGTGGGAAGTGTGGTTTTTCCAACTAGGAGAAGTAACTGAAGGATGATAGGGAGCTGAATTTCAGTGGATAGTGGAAGACATGAAACTGTGGCGTGCTAGTGCTTCTGTCTTCCATGATCCTTTAGTTCTTTCTAGGTAGGTAGAAAAAACTACACTCTCCATCAGCCCCCTTGCTGATTCCCTTTATACTTCTGTAAAAATCAGACAGAAACACTTTCCAAAAATCTTATTCTTCTTGAAGTAATTTTCTTTTAAAATACCATATGCTTTCAAATGAATAATACATTTCTCCTTTCCCAAATCAATTTTTTTTGGGGGAAATTACCACTGATCATGAGAGACGTGCTTTTAGAGTATCCACAGCAAAATCTTGTTCATTGAAGGATGCTATCAACCTAACATCAGTATACAAATGGGTGGCTGGCTGACATAGGACATATGGAAATATACCATTCGATTGAAAATACTCTTCCTTAGAAGATATCCTGAGGGGAGCTGAGACATTATATAGTACAAATAATTCGAGGAGCAGAATTAATCAGAGACACTTCCTTTGACATATTATGGTAAGAATTCCATGCAGTGGCAATTAATTCAAAGAAAGGTGTGGTGTTATTATCATGAGCTCAACCCTGTCACCTTATATGGAAGGGGAGGCTACTTCCCTGGATTTTTGACAGCAGTAGGTTTTTATCCTAGCCTCAAGACAGTGTTTCCCCAACCTTTTCTGCCCAGACTAAACATTACACTGGAAGCTTTGATACCTGAATTCTAGTCCCAGTTCTGCCACTAATTAGTGACCTTTGGCAAGTTACATTATATCCTTGGGCCTCTGTTGCCTCATCTACAAAATAAACAGGGTTGGATGAAATTACCTCTAAGGTTTGATGAGCTATTATGACATTTAACTAAATTTTGCCAACTCCGTTTTCACCCAGTTACTGAAATTCCTTTCCAACACTTAACCTTAACCCTCCCCTCCCCAGAATCCTCCAAAGTGTTTTTAATCCTTTTAATGGCTCCAGACTTAATTTTTCTTTTCTATTCCCCAATAAATATTAATTAGATTCTAATTCTCTTCTTACAACATCCCTCCATTTCTTACTCCTTGTCTGTCCCTCTGATACCTGATTTCCTTTCCCTCCCTCCTCTGCATCATCTTTTAACTCGAAGCATCTTTAAATGAATGAATCATGACTAATTCCAAAAGATCTTTATATCTCATTTCTGAAAATATTGCTTTAAAATAATTTACCTTGATGACTTCTTAACTTTCATAGCTACAAATGACTTTACTTCAATCCACACTTTTAAGATCATCACTTTATATTTGCAACTTCTTTTCAATACCCCTGAAAGGCTCACAAGAGTCAGTAGGACAGTTCTGTTTTTGTTTAATGTGTCTATAATTTACTACCACTTAATGAAGAAATCCTTACATTTATTCTGTTATCCTGGGCACAAAAGCGAACTCAGATGTCATGTGTAAGAATATGTGTAGCAATTACTAGTAAAATGACCATGTCGTATAATTAACACCGTGTCATGTTAACTCTGTTTGCAATTAAGAAATGTTAACTTCTTTATGCACCTCATAAACATTTTAATAAATGAGCTAATTTTTCCTAGCAGCAGTAACAAGGGCATGCTCACTTTTCATTATGTAATATGAGTTTATTGGACATTCATAGGGGTGCTGAATACAGTGGTAAAAATATTTGTTATCCTCCCAATAAACACAAAAGATGAAGTAGACATCATGAATGTGCTAGAGAAATGGGTCAACATATGCTATAGAATTATCTTCAGAGTTAGTAAAAAGGACTGCTAATAGTGTAAATGAAGAACTTTTACAAAAAAATAGTTTAATGAACTATTTATTTTTTTAAAGTTTTTTTTTGGAGGGGGGAAGGCAAGGCAATTGGGGTTATATGACTTGCCCAAGGTAACACAGCTAGTAAATGTCAAGTGTCTGAAGCTGGATTTGAACTCAGGTCCTCCTGACTCCAGAGCTGGTACTCTATTCACTGTACCACCTAGCTGCCCCATTAATGAACTATTAAAAAATAACACCTTTAAGCACAGCAGACCTCTTTTTCTAGTCATATAATTCATGCCGTATATTAAAAAATACTCCCCAAAACACTTGGTAAAACATACATTCATCATGGAAGAATGGGGGTGGGAAGAACTGAGGAAAGAGAAAGAATTGAATCTGAATTATATTTGTAAAAATGTACTATCAGGTAACACTTATTCCCCATCATTCTATAAAAACTGTGTGGAAAGGAAATACCTCAGCAGAGACTAGTCAGATATGTGTTATTAAATCCTGCCTGGGGCCTTTCCATCATTAGAACTGTAACTAGGAATTTTTGCACCTAGGGCAAGGAAGGAAGTAAAGGAAATAGAGGTGGGGGAAAGAGTAGGTGGCTGAGAGATGGGATAAACTTACTTAGGGTATGGTTGACAAGAGGAGAAAGTTTACTTGGGGACACACAAGATTTCTAGGGTGCCAAAAGATTAGATAGGGTTGGAGGGGTAGGAGGTGGCTACTGGGGAGAGAAAGCATAATCTGACATGGTGGTATCAAGGATCTCTAAATTTCTTTGCCCTGGTTCAAAGCCCTGATCATCTTGCTCTGGTTACACTTATGTCTATATCTATTTTGTTTTATGCCCTTAGGGAAAGGGAAGAGAAATCATTCTTTCTGGTCATTAAAGCTATTTTCTAAGATGAACCAATGCCAAAACTCAGATGAAAGAGAACTTTCTTAAGCTCCTATCCCACAGCTTAAGACCATACATTGGGTTGCTAACTGAAGACATAACTTTCTCAATTTTCCTTGTATTCCCGAATTTTCCTCCCTGTGTCCACTGAAAACATCTCTTTTCTTTATGAACTAGTAAGGGAAGCTCTTTTTTTTCTTTCTGCACTGAACAACAATTTAAGAATCTATATTATTTAAGGAATTATTTTATTCTTTGAACTTTTGCCTCTAATAGCTAGCACAGTGCCTGGTGCATAGTAGGCATTTAATAAATACTTGGTTATTGACTGACTCACTGAATGCATTGTGCTAAGAATTGGGGATGAAAACCATAAACCAAACATTTCTTTTTTTTTAATTAGATTTTTTTATTTTTAGTTTACAACACTTAGTTTTACATGTTCTTAAGTTTAAAATTTTCTTCCCTTCCCTTCCCCACTACCCCCAAGACAGCATGCAGTCTGACGTAGATTCTGCATAAAGCCTTTGCATTAAACTTTTTATACAACAGTCAAATTGTAAAGAAGATTTATGACCAATGGAATGAATCATGAGAGAGAAGAAACAAAACCAAAAAAAAGAGGAAAAGAAAAAGAAAGGGCAAATAGTTTGCCTCAATCTGCATTCAGATTCTGCAGTTCTTTCTCTGGATATAGCTATCTTTTTCCATCATGAGTCCTTTGAAACTGTCTTTGAGCCTTGTATTGCTGAGGAGAGGCAAGTCTATCAAAGTTAGTCATCACAGAATCAATATGTCAAACCAAACATTTCTTGCCCTTGAGGAACTTCTATTCCATTATAAGCAGGTATTTCAAGTCTAAGTAAAAACCTCCATAAAGCATCCCCAGAATTGTCAAGGAAATATAGACCAGGAACAACCATTAGAGTATGGTTCTTTGGAACCGAGTCTCAGATCCTGGCTTCGGCTAAGGATGCTCCTTAACATATTTTTAGTGAGTTGGAAGGAGTTAATGAAGTAGGAAAAATAGACACATCAGTTAGGCCTGGAACAAGATACTGGAGGATTGACCGGGATGAAGACAGAAATGAATAGGTAGGGGGATTAGGGTTAAGGAATGTGCACTATGAAAGCTCACAGACAATCCTTATACTAATTAGTATAAGTATAGTAGTATAAGTATAAGTATTAGTATAAGTATTAGTATAGTATATGGAAGCAGTGGTAAATTTGTCACCAAATTAAGAGGCTTTGAGATCCTGAATGAGTCATTATTCTTGCAGCAAATGTACATAGTCAAGCAAAACAAATTCAAACATTGGCCATGTCCAAAAATGTCTTATTCTATGTACCAAGTCCAGCATTTCTCTTTCAGGGTGGTGGTAGCATTTTTTCCCATGATTAGTCCTCTGGAATTGGTTTAGTCATTTCGTTGATTAGGTTTGTAAGTCTTTGAAAGTTATTTGGCTTTGCAACATTGTTGTCATAGTATCAACTATTCTGGTTCTGTTCATTTCACTCTGTATCAGTTCATTTATCTTCCCAGGTTTCTTTGAAACAGTCCTTTCCATTATTTGTTATGGTATCATAATATTCCATAGCCATTCCCCAACTGATGGGTATCACCATATTTTCTAATTCTTTGCTACTACAAAAAGCTACTACATATATATAGATCCATTCCCTGTTTCTTTGATCTTCTTATTTTGGTCTTTTTTTCTGATAGTACCTTTTTCAGTGAAATGTATGGAAAGAAAACAAAGGTGAGGCCCTAACAGAATTCCTTGAAATTCTAGATCCCTTCTACTGGAGCAGGAATCACCCAGGTTAAGCCCAGGCACATGAGGTAGCTATTGTGTCTGTTGCCTCTAAACATTTCCTTTTGAGAGAGCCAGTTATGAGTTGGGGCAAATAAATAACTTGTGGCCCTTCAAAAACAGGAAAGTAGTTTTTTCTTGTTATTCATATGATTCATACCAAGCTTTCAGTTGTATTCTTAACAGATATGAAAGAAACACAAGATGCTTTGGAAAGGGAAAGTATTTTTACTTTTTTTAAATAGTTTGTTTCAAGATTTGTAATAACAATGTGGCTAGCAGCTGCTGCTGAGGTGTAAGATCCAACAAGTCCAGCAACAAGAGCTGCCAGCACAGGTTCTTTGATCTGCTTTCCTAAGGAAAGCAACTCTAAGGGGTTACCAATCTCACTTTAATCAAACATAGTTCAAGGGGAAAGGCCAGCACCCTGAACTTCAGGGCAAATACAAATAGAAATTACAGAGACAATATAAACAGAGCAAATAACATAAAACAGTTTAATCAGAGTAATACATAGTTACCAGGGAAGCACCAACAACTGGGTTTCTTCAAAGCTGGGGGGTGGGGTGGGGCAGGGTTTGGCTCTTAATGAGGGCTGCCCAGAGTCTCATCCAGTCAAATCATGTGATCTCTTCCAGTGAGTGAGAGCCCCAAACAAACTGCTAACCTCTGAGTTTATATACCCTTCTTAGGGCCCTGAAGGCTCTATATCTAATCAGCAAAAGGGTGTGGGCCTGGGGCTTCACACCTAGTTAGCAAAAGGGTGTGGGCCTGGGCCTTAGCACCTAGCCAGACTTCATCAAAGGCACTTGATTACTTTAGCATTCCAAAAGAGAAAACAGTAAAAAAAAGTCCCATCTTAATTAGTATTACAAGATTTGAACTCTTTACAAAGGGACAGGTATTTTAAAGGTTGACACCTAGGCACATGGGGAGGTCTCATTTTGTGTTTTGTATTTCCAAATCTTTTTCTATGAATGATTCCCATGAGAGAGAGGGAGAAAGGGAAGAAAAGAGAGAAGAAGGAGGGAGAACACCTGAACTATGGCTCTTTAGGAATAGAAAAGAAGCTTTTAAGCCTTAATTGTGTGGTGAATTCTAGTCTTTCAGTTTAATACTTAACAGGCATGTTAGAAACAAATGATTCGAAGAATATATAGATTTTTTGTGTGTGTGTGTGAAGGTCTACTGAAAGTTGAACTTTCATTTCTTAGCCTTTTTACCTTGAAACCAGTATAGTAACCATTATGTTCCTTAGATACATTTAAAATTTTTAGAGTCATCATACTAACCCAAATATCAGCCAGTTACTGAAATTTAGAAGCAAATAGCATTTTTGTCCCCTTGGCACTATGTCCTTCACCCCTAAGTCCCCTCCAGTACCTTTCTAGAAGTGTCCAGTCCTTCAGGAGGGGATCCAGGGTCTTATTTCCTCCCTCCTTATCCAGTGATTGAAGTCAACGTGAGTACCCCACCCTTGCCCTGTCTTCCCCTTCTACCTACCCTTCTCCACTATCCCACTTTCCTTCTTCCCTCTAGGTGTAGACATCCTTAGATTTACTTCCAAGGATCTCCTTAGGGTCATGAAACTAGAAGTGGCAGAGCCAGGACAGGACCCCAATCTTCCAGACCTGTCCAATTTTCTTAATACAATAGAATATTTAATTATTAATTGGTGAAATACTTATTACAGACTTCATCTTGCTTTCCAAGCTATCCACTCTAGTTCAAATTAGTTTGGTTCCATTCCAAGCATATTTCCCTTACCATTCACACTTGTCCCCTAGCCCCATCTCCTTGTTGCATAATAAACAGGCAGTGTCAATCTAAAATCACTTTCATTTCTATTCTTTGTCCTCATTGTCAACTAGCAGTGTACTGGAATGGGAATGAATTGACTTTGGTTCTAGCTCCAATTCTGCTTCTTTGTTATTTGTTCTATGTGTTTGAATGAGTCACTAAACCTTTCTAGACCTTCCTTTGCTCTTTCTCTTTGTATTAACTGAATTCAAAAGTCTCATGATTTAGTATACTATGATGATTCTCCTAATTCAATTCAGTTACCAGGTAGAGCCCCTCAAGGAGAGCAGTGAGAAATTATCAACTCTTCTATTGCTCTATCCCCCCACCCTTTTTGTATATAATACCCTTTTCATGTTTGGTGGGTGTTCTATTGAGAAAAAAAAAATCATCTAATTTGCTTTTCCGTGTCATAAAGGAAGAATCTTAAGTTCAAGTTTATCTAACCTTTAGATATTTGTGTTTCTAATTGCTTTTTCCATATGGAGTTAATCTGTTTGCAGAATCAGTTCTATTTGCTATACTAACAACCATCATCTGAATAAATTTTCTGTATTTACTCAGAAGAATAGCACTAACCATGCTAACTTCGTTATTATTTTTGGAGGTGAGAGGAAGCCTTGAAGTCAGGAAGACCTGGCTGAAGGTTCTATCTCTGACACGTGCAGTCTGGGGGATTCTGGATAAGTCATTTGACTTCTCAATGTCCCAGCAACTTTCTAAAACTATAAGGTGCTGATTTGTATTGATAATTGGAGCTTCCTCACCGACAAGTTCCTTATGCCAGTGAAATCTCAGGTTATACGTTTATAGTTGAAAAAAGTGGAGTGTTAGAAGAGGAAAGACCAGGCATTCTGGAAGGGGACCTTTGGTTTCACACAGGGACAAACAGATGCAATCAACACCTACTATGTTGAGCACATGGTTGCTTAACTGACTGCCTGCCTCAACTCTACCTTTCCTAGGCTAATGGACTAAGTATCTGCTTCCAATTCTTAGGAGAAGGTTTTGGTACTTTATTTATACAGTATATGGTTGAAAGGGCACTATATTTTGAATTACCTAGCCCTGCTGAGTCTCAGCTTCTCCATTAAAAGGAAATGAGGGTGATAATTCCTACCTCACAAGTTGAGTACAAGCTCTTTGTAAAGGACTATAGAATGTGAGTCATTATAATTCCTTGTACTCCTCTAGCCTAATTTTCACTACCAATAAAGAGAAGAGAATTCAGTAAGGTAAAACCCCATTAATTCTGACTAAATTAATTAGAAAGTTGTCATTATTTGGATAGGAGCTAGGCTGAAACTAGTTTTTCTCCTACCTGTGAAAAATGATTTACTAAGCAAAGGAAGAAGGAAAAAAAAATTGGAAAGGATCACGAGAGGGGCCTTCTCCTTTCTTTTCTTTTCTTTTTTTCCCCTCCCTAAATCTTACTTATATTTCAAGGTCAAGATCAAGAGCCACCTCTATGCAGTCCTCTCTAGTGACTCCATATTGACCACTTCTTTGTCTGAGCACTCCCTTGATCATTTAATTTTCGATTTTATGCACACGTACACATACATATATATGCACACACACATACATATATATACATACAAACATGTACAGATTCATATCTATGTACACACACACACACACACACACACACATATATATTCCACATATTATATCTATAAAACAGGTGACAGTTATATAATGCTGTATGTGAAGCAGTTGGTGACACAGTGGATAGAGCACTGTGCCTGGAGTCAGGAAGACCTGAGTTCAAATCTGGCCTTAGATACCAACTGTGTGACCCTAGACAAGTCACTTAACCCTGTTTGCCTCAGTTTCTTCATCTTTGCCAAGAAAACCCCAAATGGCATCATGAAGAATCAGACATGACTGAGCAACAAAGTATATATGCAGCACAGGAGCTTTTACAAAGGAATATTTACTTCCATGGGTACAATCACAAATATACAAACTTATTCCCCCCAACATACGAGAGGTATAATCTACCTCCCCTGATGTATCACTCAGCTTCTAGCGAGAGGAGGAGAATTAGGTTTCACAGTTGAGATCAGTTCTCAGAGGGCACGGTCCCACTTCCAAGTCCGAAATTCCTATATAGGGCAAGAGTCCCAGGCACTTGGCTTCTCAGGGCTTTCATGCCACACTGGCTGTATCACCCAGTCTGCGATCCTGGCTTCAAAATTGCCATGGCTCAACCACTTGGGTCATGTGGGGATCATTTGCATCTCCTGAAAATGGGGAAAAACAACACAGAATAGAAACAAACCCCCTCCCCACCAGGCCCAATTCTCAGGGCTGGGGTAAAAGGAAAGGAGCAAATCCTTGCCCTTTCCCTCTTTCAGGTCCCATAGACCAACAGCTAGAAAACAGCCCAGCCAAAGAGATGGCAGAAAAAATCCCAGACAAACCTGCAGTCTCCTTCTTGCCAGTTTCAAAGACACAGGCAGCCAGTCCCATAGTCTGGGATGCAGAGGGCTCCATTATGGGCAAATTGTGCATGACCAGCCTGGGTTACATATATGTTATTTCACTGGATCCTCACAACAACACTGTGAGGTGGATGACAATATTCCCATTTTACAGATGAAGAAACTGAAGCTGAAAGGGATAGATGACTTGTGTAAGGTCACAAGTAGTAAGTGCCTGAGGCAAGATTTGAACTCCAGCCTTTCTAACTTCAAGTCTAGGATTCTTTATGTTATATCTTCTAGTAGCCACATATGTACATCTTATATGAACTTGTAATATCAGTTTAGTTGGGACTTTTTTTTACTGTTTTGGAATGATAAATTAAGTAAGTGTCTTTGATTGAGCCTTACTAGGTGCAAAGCCCCAGGCCCAAACCCCTATCTACTAGGTGCTGAGCCTATATGGTGTGAAGCCCTCGGGGCCCTAAGGGGAGTTGCTAAGGCAATAGTATGCATCTAAGTTCTGGTCCATCAGATGATGTTGGCCAAAGACTGTATAAATAGAGAGAACAGAGCTATTTGCTTGAGGCTTTCACTCCTGGAGGCATGGGATTCTGGGCAGCCACTCTAAGTCTTCTGGCTCACCCAGATGTTGATGGTTTCTTACTATGAATTGTATTTGGTCTGTTTACAATGTGTGTTTGTAATTTGTTTGTATTTGCTCTGAAGTTCCAGGTGCTGGCTTTTTCCCCTGAACTAAGTGAATGATATTTGTTTGTTGGATTGAAATAAGATTGTTAACCCCTTAACATTGCTTTCCTTAGTAAAGCAGATCAAAAGATCCTATGCTGGCAGCATTCTTGTTGGGCTTGTGTTGGTTTTTCACTCTCACAACAGCTGCTAGCCTTATTGTTGAAACAAAACTGAAGAGCAGAATGTATACTAGGCTCATTTCTGAGCTCTGACATGTGACCCAGGGCAACTTATTCAATCACTCTCTGAGTCTCAGGGTCCTCACATAAAAGGTGGGAGTGATCACATTTGTACTTTGGTGCAAATATGGTTGGGAGGGAAGTGCTTTGTAAGCCTCAAAGCTCCATGTGTAGATGAGCCATTGCTATCTTGTAGGTCTGTGTACCCTCTGTAACTAATGTCTTACTTAAAGTTAGGTTTATAGTAGGCACTTCATCAAATCCCTTTGCCACCTCTAAACTCAAAAAGTTTTACGGCATTTTATAAATATACAGTTTATATATACAAGATCTAATTACAATGTAAGAATCCCCAAACTACTTGGAACGGTGCTTTGATATGCTAATTATAAATTGTTCTTATTTATTGATTAAATAGAAGTCTCTTCTAAGCAAACTCTGCTAGCCTGGCTCCACGTACCAGATGAGGTATACCTAGAAAGTAATGAGGCTTGTTCCTTAATAGATATGGCAGGAGGATATCCAGCTGATCAGAGAATCATACATCATAGACTTGGAGTTGGAAGGACCCTTAGAGGTCAAGTTTATAGAAAAGGAGAATGAGACCCAGAAAAGTGGTGACTTGGCTGAGTTATACAAATTGTCAAGGGTAGAGTTTGAACCCAGACTTCAGGTTTTTTATCTCCTGGCATGGTGGTGTTTTGTTTTCAAACTGTACTGTACTACATGGCCTGGAATGCAGGCTCCTCCCCTCTTCTTTTTTTTAATCAGTTGGTATCAGTACAATCTTCTACCCTATTGGCAATGTGGGAAAGGAGCACATGGGGAGGGTAGGTGGGTAACTAGTATTCTGGCACTTTCTCTGATGTGTCCCCAACTCTGAGCAAATCTGGTAGTGGAGATGTGTGCATGGGGGGATGGGGAGGAATTGGAGAGAGGACTTCCCTTCATAGAATATGGAATCCCCATCTCTAACCATCTTTCTTTGAGAAAGCCAGAGTGATTGGAATTACATGATTAGCCAGCTCCTCACTGGTGGTAGGTGACATTAAATTTGTATATGCAACTTGATAAATTATACATTCCTATTCAACCCAATATTTATCAATCAGATATAATAATAGCTCACATTTATTTAGCACTTACTACATACCAGATACATTCTAAGCTCTTTACAAATACTATCTTACTTGATCCTCACAAGGTCCCTGGGAGGTAGACACTATGATTATCCTTATTTTATAGACCAGGAAACTGAGGCAAAGAGAAGGTAAATGACTTGGCCAAAGTCTCAGAGCTAGTAAATGTCAGAGGTCAAATTTGAACTCGGGTCTTCCTGACTCCCTACCTAGCATTCCATTCAATTTGCCATTTAGCTGCCCTGTAACATCTATATGCAAACAGACATGCCAAAAATGTGTATTATTCCTCTTCTCAGACTATTTTAAAAGGGATTCCACAGAGCATGAATATGGAACTTAGTGGCAAAGCCTATATAGCACAGATTGTAGAATAAGAGGAAATGAATTCAGATCCTCCTTCTGACTCTTACTAACTGTATGACCTATGTCAAGTACCTTAACCTTCTTGAGGGCTGGTCTTAGAGGTCCTATCCAGCTCTAATTCTATGATACTAAAAATACAGTACATGTTCATTAGCCTTGTGAATAAGATTCCTTTTTTAAAAAAAATTGCTAGTCTACAATAAATTCAATTACAGAGTAGTACAGCTGATGAAAAGAATATATGGGGTAAGGGGACAGAGCCACAATGGTGGAGAAAAGGCAGGGACTCACCTGAGCTCTCCCAAATCGCTGACCAAACAACTTTAAATAACACCTCAAAATAAATTCTGGAGTGGCAGAACACCTGAAAGGACAGGGTGAAACAATTTTCCAGCCCAAGACGACATAGAAGGTTGGTGAGAAAGGTCTATCACACTAGAGTGAGAGAGGAGCACAGTCCATCACAGGCTGCACCAGTACAAACTTTATCACAGCAAATGAACATCAGACCTTAGGGGCTAGTGAATCAGTGATGACAGTAGCTGCTTCCAGAGCTCTCAGCCCACAGACAGTAAGAGAATTGGACAGCTTGTCAGAAGAGAGTACAGGGGTCTCTGATGGCAATGGGTGCAGAACTCTGTTGCATTACCCATACTCAGATCCAGGTAGCAGACCCGGCTTATAGCCCCAGGGAAAAGAGGAGCACTGGCACATCAGAGCTTGTGGCCACAGGGGAACAAGGACCCTGATCATAGTTCCAGGGTTGAAAAAAGTGCTTGTGGTCACTCATAGACCAGAACACAGGCCATGAGAAAAGTGGACACATCTCTTATTAGATCATAGTATCTTGGAAGAGCCAAAAGCTTACAGACCCTCCAGAACTATCTCTGAAGACAACTACACAAAAAAAATGAGCATAAGACAGTGCCCCCTCCAAACGGGAGGGGGGTGAACTTCAACTTTCATATAAAGTGAAAAGTCAAGAAATAGGCTGGAAAAATGAACAAGCAATAACAACAAAAAAGGATCCTGACCATAGAAAGTTACTGTGGTGATAGGGAAAATCAAAACACAAACTCAGAAGAAGATGACAAAGTCAAAACTGGTATATCCAAAGCCTCAAAGAAAAATGTGAATTGGACTCAAGCCCAAAAGGAATACCTGGAAGCATTCAAAAAAGATTGTAAAAATCAAATAAGAGAGATAGAGGAACATTTGAGAAAAGAACTGATAGTGATGCAAGAAAAAATACTAAATATTAGCCAACAGCTTGGTAAAATAGGCACAAAAATGTATTGAAGAAAATGACACCTTAAAAAACAGACTAGGGGTAGAGCCAAGATGGTGGAGTAAAAGCAGGGACTTGCTTGAACTTACCCCCAAACCCCTCCAAATACCTGTAGAAAATGACACTAAACAAATTTTAGAGCAGCAGAACACACAAAATGACAGAGTGAAACAAATTCCCAACACAACACAATAGCAAAGGTTTGTGGCATCACTCTAAGAGAAGAGCACAGTACAGCATGAGCCATGCTGGCATGGACCAGGCACTAGCAAATCTGGAGCAGTCCTCAGGGCGCTGAATCACTGGCAGCTGTGGTGATTTCCAGACTTTTCAACCCACAAACGCCAAATACAACTTAGAAGGTCAGTAGAAAAGGTCTGTTGGGTCTGGGTGAGAGAGGGGTGCAATCCAGCCCTAGCCCCGGGGGGGTGGTAGCAGCAGCAGTGGCAGTAGCTGCTTCTGGAGCTCTTGGCCACAGATGGTGGCAGGGGAGATTGAGCCACTGATCAGAGGAGGATTGCAGGGAGCTCTTTGCTGGCACTGAGGTGAGACTCCTTTGTTTTGCCCATGCTTTGATCAGGGTTGCAGTCCTGGGGCAAGGAGGAGTGCTGTTGTGGTGGAGCCTGTGGCAGCAGTGGAGAGGGAATCCTCCTCACAGTTCCAGGCCAGCAGAGAGTGCTTATGGTCACTCACAGCACAGACTAGGAGAGGAGTAAACACCTCTCCTTTGATCATACAACCTTGAAAATTAACAGGTTCCTAGAAATATCTCTGAAAACAGCTACACAAAACCCCTGAAGCTTGGTACATACTGGAAGCAGAGATCTACCTTAACAAAGAGATAAAAAAGTCAAGTAATTGGCTGGGAAAATGAGAAAACCACAGGAAAAAGAAATCAGACTATAGAATCTTACTTTGGTGACAAGGAAGATCAAAACATACAACCAGAAGAAAACAACAAAATCAAAGCTCCTACATCTAAAGCCTCCAAGAAAAATATGAATTGGTTGTAGGCCATGGAATAGCTCAAAAAGGATTTGGAAAATCAAGTAAGAGAAATAGGGGAAAAATTGGGAAAGAAAAATGAGAGTGACATGAGAAAGTCATGAAAAACAAGACAATAGCTTGCTAAAGGAGACCCTCCCCCCTCAAAATACTGAAGAAAATAACACCTTAAAAAAATAGACTAACTGAAATGGCAAAAGACATCCAAAAAACCAATGAGCAGAAAGATGCCTTAAAAAGTAGAATTGGCCAAATGGAAAGGGAGGTCCAAAAGCTCACTGAAGAAAAAGTTTCCTTAAAAATTAGAATGGAGCAAATGGAAACTAATGACTTTATGAGAAATCAAGACATTATGTGAAACAGGAGAACATTGTAGACAGTAACAGTAACATTGTGTGATAATCAACTATGATAGCTTTAGCTCTTCTCAGCAATACAATGATCTAAGATAATCCCAAAGAACTCATGATGAAAAATTCTATCAGCCTTCAGAGAAGAACTGATGTTGTCTGAACACAGATTGAAATATACCATTTTTTCTTCCTTCCTTCCTTCCTTCCTTTCATTTTGAGTCTTCTTGCACAAAATGACTAATACAGAAATGTTTTAAATGGTTGTGCATGTAAAACCTATATCAGATTGCTTGCAATCTGGGGGGTGGGGGAGAAGATGGAGGGAGGGATAGAATTTAGAACTCAAAGCTAAATAAAACAACAAATGTTACAAGGTTTTTTTATACATGTAATTGGAGAAAATATTATTTAAAAAAGAGAGAAAAATATTTGCTTTCTTTTGTAATTCTATGTATTTTGTTGTTGCATTTAAAAATATGATCCTGAGAAGGGGTCCAAAGGCTCTACCAGACTGCCAAGGGGCTCCATGATGCAAAGAAAATTAAGAACATCTGCTGGTGATCATTTAAACAGATTGAATAGTACTATCTTGCAGTAGCATAGTCTCATCTTCAGAGTAGTCACCTTGGGAGTTACCTGCTTTTTTCGATAATGCTCCTTGTATTATGTTTGGAATTTTTTTCTAGGATTACTTTATTTCCATTCATTTTCCTCTTGACATTTAGACAGATAAAAAGCTCAAATGCAATGATTTTATAACCTTACGAAATCCTTTATTATAATTTTATTTTCCTTAAAAGTCTGGCTGTTTACTGAATGTACTATCAGCTTGAGAATGGGAATTTTCCCAGCTTTCACTCAAACTAATTTCTGAGAGGAAGAAGAATAATTTATACCTTAGGTTGCACAGTACTTATGGAAATGTATACATGAAAGCTTTGGAGACAAATGTGTTTAGAGCCCGCTGGCATTCTTTCAGGGTTTGAAAGGCTCATTCTGCTCAGATTTATGGCAGTCTTCCTTTTTCTTGTCTCTGTTCCTCTCTTGGTAATATGGGAACTCCTGAGCTCAACATCAGGTGCAAAAAATATGGTCTCTTTTTCTCCTCCTTTATGTAGCAAATAAGGGAGTCCCTGTATTAATCAGTATCAGCTGCCGGAACCTTATGCAAGTTTCTTTGTTGACTCTCAGTTTTATTTTTTCGTAATAGTACTCATAAATCACAAAAAGGGGGGGCAGGAGACAGAATTCTTGCTACTCACACAGGAAATATAAGACCTTGGTGGCTTCTAGAATCCCTGTTCGGGAGGTTGAGTGCATCTCTTAAAGAGGTCAAGAGGAATTCAGGGTGTCTATTAGAACGCATTCATTTGGTTAGCCATAGCTTTACTCCTGGTCAAGGGGGAGGAGCAAGAAATTACCTGCCTTTACCTGTTACCCGCCTTTTCTCTTACCCCCTACACCCCTTCAGACAGAGGAGGGGAACTATACATGTACTTAGGGTAACTAGGTGGTGTAGTGGATAGATCTCCAGGCTTGGAGTCAGGAAGACTTACCTCTGGGAGCACAAATCTGGCCTCAGACACTTAGTAGCTTTATGTTCCTGGGCAAGTCACTTAACCCTGTTTGCCTCAGTTTCCTCACCTGTAAAATGAGCTGGGGAGGGAAACAGCAAACCTCTCTAGTATCTTTGCTGGGAAAACCCCAAATGGGGTCATGAAGAGTTAGACTGAACAACAAAATGCATGTACCTGCCCACGAGCCTCTATTCCTGCTCTTACACCTCTAAAAATGGCCTTTTAACTATTGCTTGAAATCTTCCAGGGATAGAAATCATTACCCTATGAAGCAGGCCTTTTTAATTTGTAGACAGTTCTAATTTTTGCATTGTCAGTTTTAATTGCAATGAAACCTGTCACCTTATTGATTCATAGAATCCTATGTACGTTTAAAGCTGGAAGGCCAACAAGTTCAACTCCCTCATTGTATTCATAAGGAAACTGAGGCACAGTGAGATAAAATGACTTGCCAAAGGTCACAGAGATAATAAGTAGAAGGCCTGGAATCCTGGTCCAGGTTTACTGACTATAGATTCGGCACTTTTCCAGTAAAACATACTTCTACCTACTAGTCCTAGATTTTCCATCTGAAACTAAGGGGATTTTCTCTTTCAAACTTAGCAATTTGATGAAAGTGGGATGCTTTCTAGAGCTGGAAAGGACATTTGATTCAATCAGATTCAATCCTATGAGGGATCTCATCAGCAGTCATGAATTTAATTACCACCTCTACGCTGATGGTTCTCAAATTTATCTAACCTCTCTTTGTTCTTGCTGTTGTTCAGTCCTTTCAGTCATATCCAAATTTGGGGTTTTCTTGTCACAGTTACTGGAGTGGTTTGCCATTTCTTTCTCCAGCTCATTTTACAGATAAGGAAACTGAGGCAAACAAGATTAAGTGATAAAACAAATGAAAAACCCAAAAGACAGAGTTTCTAGGTAAAATCAATTTATTAATTAGGCTATCTAATAATAAATTGATGGCCAGTGGGTTTGCTCATTAACAAAAGATACCTAATGAAGACACTGAATTGCCTTAAACATTTTTTTTGAAAAGGAGTACCCCTGACAGGAGAAATCAACTCTGACTGGTAGACATTTTAATAAGGAAGTGGTCTAAAAGTCTTCATCTCCTCCTGCTGAGAATGTAGCTTCATCATGAGATCTAGCCACCTCTAGCAATCTGGACAGGTCAACTTGTCCCCACCCAGACCACTCTGGTTGGTTTTCTCCTTCATGAGCTGGGTCACCCTAAACTCCAAAGGAAGGGTGTTTATTCTCTCAAGGCATGAATTTTTCTAGATTAGATTCTGTTTACACTTCAAGCATAAGTAAGGTCTTCTAGTTGGGTGGGGTCCTGCCCAAGATCTAGGAGCATGCACCCCAGGACTGAGGCAATCTTCCCCATCAGTCATGCCATTCAGAGACCTGCTGACTGATCTACAGGGGTTTGTCCCTGAATGAGGAAATGAAAAGACTGGATCCTAATTAATAAAGGGTTATAATATAATAGAAAATAACCGTTTCTCTCAGTGACTTGCCCAGGGTCACATAGCTAGTAAGTGTCTCAGGCCAGATTGATACTCAGGTCTTCCTCACTCCAGATCCAGGGCTGTATCCACTGCACCCCTCAGCTGCCCCCTAAACTCTCTGCTGACCTCCAGTGCTGCATCTCCATTTGCCTTTCAGGCATCTCAAATGCATGTCTGAAACAGAACTCATTATCTTTCACTCTAAACCTCTCCTAACCGCCTTCTCCTCCTCCCTACCACCTCCTACCTTCCCTATTTCTCTAGAGACAATACCATTCTCCCTGTCTCTTAGGCTGATAGCCTGGGAGTGAACCTGGACTTCTCATTATCTCTCCCCCCCATACTCACCCTCATATCCAAACTGTTGTGAAGACCTGTCATTTCACATTGCTCCCCTACTCAATAAACTTCAATGACTCCCTATTGTCTCTAGGATAAAATACAGAATGTACTTTTTGGTGTTCAAAGCCCTTCATAACCCAGTCCCGTCCTAATTTTTAAGTCTTCTTATATCTTATTCCTTACAACATGTTCTTTGATCCAGTGCTACTGGCCACTGTCAGGATCTAGGACCACTCCTCTCTTTGTACTCCTTTTTTTTTTTTTTTTTTTAAAATATTAGGAGACACCCTGTTTTCCAGAGCTAAGGCCCAGCAGACAAGCTGTGCTCAGAGCTTTGCATAACAACAATCCTTTGTGCTCAGCCTCTGGATGAACACTTCTGCAGCTAAATCACAGAAATGATAGTCTCAACTTGGCCAAGCACCAACAGGCCCAGACATGAAGCCCTGCTATGAATGGACTTTGTGTCACTACACAACCTGGCCTCACTACTGACATTGTGCTTTACCACTGTTTCTACACTACATTGGTTGATTCTTTATCTAGTTACAAATATATAAATCAAGGTTTAGCCCCACAGCCTCGAGTCTCCTCCTAGAGGATGCACTGACATGTGTCCAATTTCTCTCCCCCAATGGAATAAAGAAAGCTTTTTGCTTTTAACCTGTGTGAGCTCTTTGGTAGTTTTGGAGTTAACAGTAGTCACAAAACCTCTGTGACTCTGTGGTCATTTGTTACTAGAGTTGACACTACCTTGCTGTTCTGGGAACAAGACACTCCATCTCTCAGCTGATGGCATTTTCTCTGGCTCTCCTCCATGCCTGGAATGTTCTTCCTCCTTATCTCCAGCTATTGTCTTCCCTGGCTTTCATTGACTTCCAACTAAAATTTCATCTTTTGCTGGAAGCCTTCCCCAACCCCTCTTAATGCTAATGCCTACCCTCTGTGTAACAGCGATTTGGCTAGCAGCAGCTGTTGAGGTGTAAGACCCAATAAGACTAGCAACAAGAGCTGCCAGCACAGATTCTTTTGATCTGCTTTATTAAGGAAAGTAACTTTAAGGGGTTAACAACCTCACTTCAATCACACATACATATATATCATTAGCTTAGTTCAGGGGAAAAAGCCAGCCCTCTGAACTTCAGAGCAAATACAAATAAATTACAGAGACAATATAAACAGACCAAATCACAATTCATCTACCAGAGAAGAACCAATGGGTCTGAGTTAGCAAAGCGGGGCTGGGGGCTCAGTCACAATGGTTTGCCCCGAGTCACATGCCACTCTTCCAGTGAGTGAGAGCCCCAAAACTCAAACATCAACCTTGGATCTTATATACCCATCTCAGGGCCCTGGGGCACTTGATTACCTCAGTGCTAAGAAGCCCTCAAACAAAGAACAGTGAAAAGTCCCATTTTATTGGCCATTACATTTGAAAGGCAAGATTCATTAAAGGTACTTAATTACCTCAATATTCCAAAGGAGAAGACAATAAAAAGTCCTGCCTCGATTAGCATTACATTGTCTTAGTGCTGAGAAACATTCCAAGACAAGATCCCACTTTACCTGCCCTATTCAAACAAAGGCCAGAATCATTAAGGACACTTAAGAGAAGAACAGCAAAAAGCCCCACCCTGGTTACCACTACACTCTGTTAATTATTTTCTATTATCTTGTATATAACTTGCTTTGTATGTATTCGTTTGTGTCTTATCTCCCCCATTATATCATAAGCAATTTGAGGGCAGGGTCTGCCTTTTGCCTCTCTTTATATCCCCAGTGCTTAGCAGAGTGCCTGGCACATAGTACGAACTTAATAAATGTTTATCAATTGCTTTGTGTCTATTATACCTAACTATTGCTAATGGTTGCTGACCCATTCTGTGCTACAGATAGAGAAGAGTATGGGCATTGGAGTCAGGAAGACCCAAAGTCATAATCTAGGTAAGCCATTTACTCTCTAAGAGTCTTAGCTTCCTGATCTGTAAAAGGATAATAATTATATCTATCTCAAGGTCATTTTGAAGCACAGATGTGATGATTGTTTAAAGAGCTATATGAATGACAGTCATGGTCTTGGTTAGCAGAGGGAAAAATTCATAGACTCTAGCTTGACTTACTACTCTACTTTACGAAAACAGGACAAACAAACTTAGTAAGCATTTTAGGAAACTCTCCTTTGGGTAAATTACCACAAAATTTATTTGGTGAAACAAAATTTATTTGGAAAACAAAAGATGGCAACACTTTATTTTTAAAATTATGTCTATGTTTTTAAAAATCCCCTATAACCTAGAACGCATCTGTGATTTTTATTTTATTGAAAACAGTATGATAGAGTATTTCTTTAGAATCTCTGTGTGCTGGAAGAGCTTGGCAGATAATATCATTAGTCATCCCAAATGTATAATGAAGCAAATGATAAGTGCTCAGACATGTTATCAAGCTTGAGGTAAGGGCCTGGTAGACCAAACAGTGACAGAATTTTCCTGTCCATGACAGGAATAGAAAATGGAGGTGTTAGCTTTTATATTAGTTTCAGTGTTATATTAGCTGGGGAGAGTCAAATTATTTTAAAATTGGAAAAAGGAAACTTTGGGCATGTGGGAACCATTTCTGTTTAATTAAATTTTCCAAATTTCTACCCAACCTTCAAATGCTGTGAAACTCTTCTGGGGAAGGCTCTTCCCGTTATTAATACCACAGCTGGTGATGTCACCTCTGGCACCCTCCAGAAAATTCTCTAGGTCCTATACCCAGATAGATTGATAGAATTATTTTAACTTTTCCTGTAGACAAATGCTTGAACTGGGCTGAGAGTAATTCTTGTTTTCTCCATGCTTTCTAGTTAAGAACAGTCTTTTTTATTTGCTGCTTTTCTTTCTGAAACATCAGGTTATATAGATATTGCCCTGTTGTACCACAGTTTGCTGATCTAGGTTTGCAGAGGTGCTCAAAGCTTTTGAGAACTCGATATAATCTAAGGTAATAACCATTATTCCAGTTGTGGAATGTCAGTCGAGATATTCTGTTTTTTAAGATCTTTGAATTTTCTGTACAACTTTCTTTTCTTCCTTTTCTTCTTTTTCCTCCTACTCCTCTCTTCTTCCTCCCCCTCCTGCTCTTCCTTTTCCTCTTCTTTTCTTTCTCCTCCTTCTTTTTCTCTTCCTCTTCCTCCTCTCCATGAGTGTATTATAATGGAAAGAACAGGAGCCAGAAGACTTAAATTAAAACCTTAGCTTGGTCTCTTGCTGCCTATGTCAATTTTGTACTGAATTTCTTTATCTGTAAAATGAGATGATCTTTAAGGTTTCCAACAAGGTCCTGTGATTCTAAGAGCATGATGTAGTAGAAAGAATACTGGACATAGAGTCAGGAAACCTGGCCTCTTTTTCCAAGTCTGCCACTTCCTCATCTGTAAAATGGCACTGACAATACTTGCCCTTCCTACCCTCACAGGATTGTGGTGAAGAAAGCCCTTTGTAAAGCTTATAGTAGTATAAAATTGCTTTAAATGATGACTTTTGCTCCACTTAAATTCTCCGAACCTCAGTTTCCTCATTTATAAAATGGTGCCCATCTTGCTTTTACTAGTATAAAAGGGATAATCAAGGCTCACCATGTGTTTCTCCTGAAATTCATAATTTATTGTTTCTGTGCAAAGGAGAGAAAAATCTCTGCTTTGCTGAACTAGTATCTGGAAGGCAAGGAGAAAGAAAAGGAGAGTAATATTTGCTTTCCCTTATAGGTTTCATAGTTTGCAACAAGAGCCCATCCTCCTGAACTTTAATCAACCAATCATCAGAAAACAGCCCTATTCACTGGAGACCAACTAGAGGAGTTTGCAGTGTCTGCTTTAGCAAGCAAGGGGTCAAGGCTCATGTGTTCCTCTGAAGTAGGTATCTCCTTTCAACAAAGGTCAGAACACTATAATCTCATCAAATTAGGAGAGGGGAACTCATCAAATAGATAAGGATTTCCTTGGATCAATTACCTGCCCTCTTATACTGCCTTATACTGCTCAGAGGATTTTGTGAGGAAAATATTCAGCAAATCTTAAAGTACTATTAAAAACATAAATTATCATCTCCATTATCATCACTCATTATCAAACTTTCATTTGTATATGGTACTGCTCCTTATGTAGTCAGGAAAAAGTTGCAGTCACTGCTCATTAGGACCTTTAAATAACAAGAAAAGAGATGAGTTTAACTTGAGAATTTGATATAAGACAAGTTCAAGGAGACAGCCTAGAGGGGAAACTGTCCAGAGGATGACTGTGATTGACATATAGAGGCCAAATTGGACAGCCAGGGCTGGAGAGTAAAGCGCATGGATGACTTTCTCAGGCAAGAAGGAGCAGAGAAGATGAATTACAGCTACTCCAATGCTATAAAAAGCCCAGAGGGAAACTAGAAATAAGAGACTTTCTATTGAATTAGCTAGCACTTTACCACGGTGGATTTGAGACTCAACAATCAATGAGCCCAGATACATTTCAGTGAGATTCAGTTTTATTCACAAATTTTGAAATTCTGATGAATTTCTTATCAAATCATGAGGAAACATGCCACAATGCATATCCAAATATGACATGAATGACTCACCAGCTATAGAACATACATCTTTGTTCTGAAGTAGTAGGTCTAGAATGGAAACTAAGAAAATATGCAGACTATAGTAAACAGATTGAGATTTTTTTTTCAACAAACATATCAGTACTTAAACTTGACAATAGTGAACCATAAGGGAAAGCTGTAGACATAATCCAATGTGGCTGTCATTGTTCAAAACTTCTTTGGAAGTCTTCTTTCGGGAATGGAGTATGTAGGAGCTTTCGAATATATTTATTTGTAGAATTTATTTTTTTGAGGACAGATTTGATTTTTGAAATATGCCAAACGTTCTTCAAAGACAAGTCTGGGTGACCGAACTGGATAATATAATTTTTGGCTAAAGTTTTGAAAGACTCAATTAAATGAATTAAAAAGTATGGTTATAGGATAATGAGACTTTTTTTTTTCTATGTGTCATCAATCAGTTCTAAAGGCAAATTTAAAAAAAAAAAGGAGGAGTTTGATAAATTCTTTGAAAAGCGGGTGGTAGGCCAAATAAGTTTGGGAGGTTTTGCTCTAGATGAAGGCAGCTTTAGAGGCAGCTAGGTGGTCCAGTTGATAGATGTACTCAAATACTGCCTCAGAGACTTCTAGTTGTGTAATCCTGCCTGGGCAAGTCATTTCACCTCTGTTTGTCTGGGTTTCCTCGACTATAAAATGAGGATAATAATAGCACTTCTCAGGGTATTTGTGAGGATTAAATGGGATAATATTTATGAAGCACTTAGCACAGTGCCTTCCACATAGTAGGTGTGTAACAAAGTTTTCCTTCCTTTACTTCTAACAAGTAGCTTCCTGGAAGGGTTCCCTGGGAAGGTCAAACATGAAATGCTGGTCATGGCTCTAGACCTTAATTCACTCATCTGCAAAGTAAGATGGTTGAACTTGAAGACATAACTATGTCAGAGTGACTAGAGATTTGTCCCAGGTGACTAACAACATAGGGCAGAAGAGCATGTTTCGTCAGTGTGGTATTCCATGGCCTAGCATTCATGAAGTTCATGGTCTCTTGCTAGCCCTAAATGATGAAGTGCAATCATTCCCACTAACCTACAGCCTGAGTCATCGCTTTAACTTCCTAGGATCCACCATCTCCCAACAATATGACTCCTAATTCCTACCTCCTGCCACTCCCCTCCTTTGATTTCTTTCCAGACTTTGGGCATTAGGGGATCAGGAGTATTAAGCACTAAATTAGAGTCATGGATCAGACTCTAAGGGCAAGGTCATCCTCTTGTCCTTATACCATTTCATTTGACAGGGAAGACTATCCCCCGTTCTCCATGGCTTTCAGGTCAAGGAAACAAGCATTAACTAAATGTTTACTGTATTCTAGGCATGGTGCTTTGATTAAGGATGTATCTAACATCACAAAGATGAGTGTTGAGATCTCAATCTTCCACTTACCAGTGATTTGTGTGCTGAAGTCTCTTCTCCCATGGGGACTTATGTCCTATGGTTTATTTCTATACCCTCCCCAACTGAATTTTCCCTCTGGCAGCAGAATTCCTAGTTACAGTTCTGAAAGGAGGAGAAGACTATGCCTTTTGCTGGGGTTTAAGCTAACCCCTCAAAACTTCCCTCATTCTCAGCCAACTCTGCTTTAGAAGACCATTGTCAAAAGCACAGAGACAAAGCCAAAGTTTAGAGAAAAGCAATGAGATTCCTTCCCCCCCACCCCCCTCCATCCTTAATGTCTGATCTGCTGTCAGATGTGTCCATTAGTCCCTGTGGTCTTTGTAGACAGTCATAGATTTAAAACTTTGAAAATAAAGCAAAAAAGGCCTACTTCTCACAAGTCAAACCTTCACTTTCTTACTTCTTTCCTCCCTCCCTCCCTTCCTCCTTCCCTTCCTTCCTTCCTTCCTTCCTTCCCTCCTCTTTCTTTCTTCCTTCTCCTCTTCTTCCTCTTCCTCCTTCTTCCTGTCTTTCTTACAGCAATTTTCTGGCCCTCTTTTTTTTTTTAAAGATATCTTGCAGCATCTTATTGAACATGTCATAAATAGATGATACATGTCACTTTAAGGCTGACAAAGAACTTCACAGACATTATCTCATGTGATTCTCACAGTGCCTGTGAGGCATAGTTACTATAGGTATAATTATCTTTATCTTGCAAATAAGTAACTTGAGACTAAGAGGATTTATTGATTTTTCCAAAGTCACACGGCTAGTAAATGTCAGAAGCTGCTACTGTTGCTGTTTGTCCTTTGTTCTTAAAGAGGACCATGACATCAGGGAGGTGATACCATGACATGCAAGTGAATTGGATTTAAGTGAGGCAGGACTGTGCAAAGATACCAGCCTCACTTTCTCCTCCAGAGCCATCTGGGTCCAGTGGCCAGATATAGATCAAGACAACTGGAGATTGCCCAGGATGCAGTGGGAGACCTTGACCTTTTCAAGCTATGGTCTCTAACGGGTCTCAGTTTGAATGCAGCAACACCCATTCAGTGATTAAGGATAAGGAAGGAGAAATGAGGCAAAGAATGGCTTTTTTTTTTTTTTTACCTAGTTAAAAAAAATCTATCTGGGAGGGGAAGACCCTCAGGAACTGTGCCCAGGAACCTGACTTTCCTGTGGCCACAAGTTCTGTCTTTCTAGTCCTTTTCCTCACCCTGCAACTATCACTGAGGACTGTGGCCTGGATCCACATATGGGCAATGCAATAGATTCCTGCACCCAGTACTAGCAAAGGAAGCGTCATAATCTCTTTCTGAGCAGTTGTCCCACTCCTTTACCATCTGTGCGCTGATAGCTCTGGAACCAGCCTCTGCCTCTTCTAATTCAGTTGCCCCCAAGGCCTACTGCTGGTTTTCTGTACAGAGGTTTATATTGGTTCAGCCTGTGCTTCAACTCTTACCCTGGTGTGATAGACCTTTCCTAACAATCTTCTAGGTTGCCTTCAGCTGCAAAACTGTCTTATGCTTTCCTTTTGTGGGTATTTCCACTCCAGAATCTGGTTTGAGGGGTTATTTAAAGTTGTTTAGAGGGGTATTTTGGAGAGCTTAGGTGAGTCCCTGCCTTTTCTCCTCCATCTTCCAGATATTTCCAAAGTGCCCAGTGAGGACACTTTTTTGGGTTGCTGGATTTAAAGCAGGAAAGGAATACAAGTTTGTTAACTGAAATAATGGAAAAAGTACTGAATTTGAAATCCAAGGACCTTTGTTTACATCTCAACCCTGCCTCTTTACTCTACTTAGCTTTGGTAGGTCACTTAATCTCTCTGGGCCTCAGTTTCTTATCTAGAAAATGAGAAATAAGGAGAAGATAATAACCTTTAAGGTCCCTGCCAGGTCCAAAATTTTGATATTCTTTATTTTCAAATGGAATTTTTTGGGTGCCTTCCCAATATTAAACAAAGATGCCATAGGGTCTTACAAGGTTTGAAAGGAAGCAGTATATTTCTAGAGGATGGCTTTTTACATTAGGGTCTCAGAAAGGGTTCCAAGGATAGATTTCAGGAGGTCTGTAAACTTGGAATGGAAAAAAAAAAACTTACCTCTTTATTTCAGTATAATTGGTTTCCTTTGAAATCCATTTTTTTTTATTTTATGCATTTCAAAACATTATTCCAAGAAGGGATTTATAGGCTCAACCATAATGCCAAAGAAGTCCATGATACAAAAAAGAAGGTTAAGAATCTAGCGTGAACATGTGGTCAGAAGGTCCTTTGCTCAGGCATTCTTGGGAAATATTCCAAAATTCTTGGGCATTTTGGAAAATATGGAGTATCTATTCCATGATGAACTGAGAAAAATACTGAGCTCTATAACTGGTATACCCATGTTCTCTTTCTTATGCTTCATTATGGTCCAGGATATATATATATATATATATATATATATATATATATATATATATATATATATATATTTTTTTTTTTACTTTTAGTTTCTTGTGCCAAATGGGAGAATGGAGAGGTAAGCCCTTGTTTTCCATGTACAGCTATAGAGGTTTGTTCAAATCTCAGGCAAACAGCAGGCTGGAGTTCCACTTTTGAGCACCATCTGTTCTTTTGATTTCGGAAATGATTTAAGGGATTTGAAATGTTCAGTTTTTATTGTGAGTAGAAGGCAAAATTGATGGTTCATTTTTTTTAACCTATGGGCAATATGTTCCTAGAAGACATGTAGCTTCAGCTTAAAATCACAACAGCAAGACTTAAAGAACAAGTTCAACTCTGGCAGGAAAGGGAACCATATTTTAAGGCACAAATATACTTACCAATGCAGAGTTTTTCTAATATTTTATTTTTCTCTTCACTGAATATTTCTGCATTCAGGAAAAAAAGGAATTTTAAAAATTTCTTCAGAAAGGAATTGATTTAAATTTTTATTGCCCATAACTGGAAGACAAATGTTACTTGCATTGCATAAGTTAAATGTGCAAATTTCTCTCTGAGAACACTCTTTTGTGAAATCTATGAGCTTTGGCCCAGGATGAGAGAGAAAGAAATGTACCTTTCTCTTTTTCTCAAAAATGGAGGCCTAGAGGTTCTGAATGTTGTATTTCATGGACCAGTGTATGTCCACTGGTTTTGCTTAATAGTTGATAATTGTTCAGAGAAAGGAGTAATGGGTATAGTGGGTAACAAACAGTTGAGGTATAACTGCAAATGGTTGTGATGGAGACATAAAAGATCAGAGATTTAGAGTTGTAAAGGACTTTAATGGCCATTTATTCCAACCTACTAGTTTTGCATATGGAGAAACTGAGGCGCATAGAGGTTAGGTGACTTGCCGTGAAAAGAAAAGAATCAATAAAACTTAAAAATTAAAAAAAATGCACAGTGTATCTCATACATGAATGTTATATTCTTTCTACAAAATGTAGAAACAGTTAATTTCAAAGTCATTTTAGGTCATTTCTAAAAAGTACACAGTGAAATTGAATCTGAGAAATTGACCACGAATAATTCATGCCAAAATCTTCTTTTTTTTTCTAGATTATTTAGGCAGTTTTTGTAGTGTCTTTCTATAGTTTTTAAAGAGAAACACCTGAGCAGACAACTTCATTTAGCAATCACCGAGGGAAAAAAAAGATACTGAAAGCAGGTCATTTAAATTAGTAATGCTAAAAAATCTTCCAAATGCCTGCTGTGGCCATTAGAATTTTTGAATGTTCTCAATTTAATGAAAACTTTTAAAAAGTTTCACTATTATAGACCTCAAATGGAACTTTTATGACTTAATTGGGAAATTTTATGATAACTTTTATGACTTAAATCTAGTAATTTTGACCCAAATAAGTTATTCTTAGTTTTTAAAATTACTTTTCTTTCTTGCACAGTGGAAGAAGATAATCTACAAATTTATTACAAATTATATTTTCTAAATACAAAATTACTCTAAAAAGTTAATCTCTGGAGGGATAGATGATGTTTATTTCTCCACAGAGTTATGAAATGAAATAGCTTGAATATCATGTTTAAAGAATCACTGACTAGACAACTCTTTAAATGCCCATTTCTTCCAATTTATAGATTTTAGTTAAAAATGGTATAACTTAATCTTTTTTTTTATTCATTACATTTAAACTAGTAGAGTCCTACCCATCCTGTTTTAAAAATTTGCCTTTTCATGAAGGATTACTTTCATTCTATACAATATCTTTTTGTTCCCTTGTGGAAACTTTAAAAAATGGTTGTTAATTTTTGGATCTCTAAAAAGCTCTCTTGAAGTAATGTACTATATAAATATGCAAAGGTTTATGTATGAAGACTAGTGTAAATGTAATGCACTGCAATAATGGGAGGTTGTAGAGAGGAATGCTACCTTGGCTTATGTAAATAGCTATAAATATAAATAATATAAATACAAACAAACAAACAAAATATGTCTTTTTTTCTTCATGTCAATATACTTGTATTCTAAATATCTTAAGGGAAGATCCATTGTAGTCCAGTGCATTGAAGATCTAATGCACTAACTCTGAAGTCAGAAGATCAGGGCTCAAATTCCAGCTCTTGTATATTTCTCTAACCTTGGACAAGTACCTTAACATCCTCAGTCTTCAGTTTCCTGATCTCTAAAATAAGGAGCTTTGACTTGATGTTTCCTGAAGTCCCTTCAAGGCCTAGTTTTATGATCCCACAATCAAACAGAAACTTAACCAGCAGCCACTGTGGACCTAGAACCATTTGAAAGGTGACCACAATTTACTATTATGTATGTAATAATAAAAGGCAGTGTGGCATAGTGAATAGAACACTGGTGGTTAGAGCCAGGAAGATCTGGGTCCAAAATGCCTCTGACAATTACATGTTGTATAGCTCTGGACAATGAACTTAACCTCCTGATGGTTCACAGAACTCTTTGGTATTTGTCATAGATGTGTTGTGATGTAGTTCCACAGGCTGAAAAAAGTCAGGTTAATGGAGTAACAACAGGACAGATATGGGTATGGTTAGCTTAGTGGAATGAGTGCATTTCAGCAAAATTTGCTTTCACTCGTATTTCTAATTGATTAATTTTTTTAGCTCTACTGATTTCTATCATAGAATTAGAAATTTCTTCCACTAGGATAAAAAAATATTGCCCCCATTCCTATCCAAAAACCATTTCATATGTCTATTCAAAGTTATTATTTATATGTTATACGTGTTTTTATGTGTTATATGTGTTTGTAAAAGTTGTTAAATCCTGATGGAACTCGGCTTGCAATGCCATGTTCCTGGAGAGAACAAGTTTCTGCCTTTTGGGTGGGTTGGTTGGTTGCGGAGTCTCATTTCAGTGTGAAAATGTCATGGGATCTAGTTTCTCACTTCCATGGGGAAAGACAGAGAAAATGTCAAACGGAGAAAAACCTTCTTTTTGTCCAAGGAAAAGAATAAATATAAATTCATATACCTGACAAGGAAATGAAACCTTTTTCATGGCATTGACTATAATTTCAGAGGATGGATCACTGGCACTGGAGTCAGGAAGACCTTAGTTGGATTAGACCAGACTTGGACACTAGTAAGTTATGTGATGCTGGGCAAACCACCTTATCTCTTTTTGCCTCAGTTTCCTCATCTATAAAAAAAATACAATAATAACACCCAACTCCCACGGTTGCTGTGAGTATCAAATAAGATAATATACGTACAAGAATGATAGGTTAGGAAATGAGTGTTGTTCGTGTCTAGTAAGGGGACAAGAAGAACTTTAGGATAAGTTAGATCCAGTTAATCCTGGACATTGAACCAATGCCAACTGGTCAGCAATGATTTATTATACACCTACTGTGTGGCAGGCGTGTGCTGGGCACTCGGGATATAAAGAAAAGGTAAGAAACAAACAAACAAACAAAAGCAGCCTCTGCTCTCAAGGTGCTAACAGTCGAATGTGGGAAACAATATGCAAACAACTGTGTACAAACAAGATACATAGCATAAATTGGAGAATAAATAGTTAGATATAATAAAGCTTCAGGGCATAATAAATCCCAGGAGTATTGTGAGGCTCAAATGCAATAGTGGATGTAAAGTACTCTATAAACATCTAAGTGGTATATGAGTGCCAGCTATTATCATTGTTGTTGTTGTTACTACTACTACTACTACTGCTGCTACTGCTACTACTACTACTACCACCACCACCACCACCACCACCACTACTACGACTACTGGTACTACTACTACTACTGCTACTACTACTACTAACTACTACTACTACTACTGCTACTGCTACTACTACTACTACTACCACCACCACCACCACCACCACTACTACGACTACTGGTACTACTACTACTACTACTAATTAGGCTATAGTCACTAGACCTCCAGTCTAGTAGCAGATTAATTCCCTGAGCCTTCTATGTCATTCTTGCTGAGCTCAAGCAACGTTTATAAAAGCAATGCAGAGGTGTGTGTAACAACAATGTGGCTAGCAGCAGCTGTTGAGGTGTAAGACCCAATAAGACTAGCAACAAGAGCTGCCAGCACAGGTTCTTTTGATCTGCTTTTCTAAGGAAAGCAACTGTAAGGGGTTAACAATCTCACTTTAGTCAAACATACATATATCATTCTCTTAGTTCAGGGGAAAAAGCCAGCACCCTGAACTTCAGAGTAAATACAAATAAAAATTACAAACAGAGACAATATCAACAGAGCAAACAACACAAAACGGTCGATCCATAGCCATACATAGTTACCAGGGAAGCATCAGCATCTGGGTTTCTTCAAAGCTGGGGGCTCCAGAGGCTATCCAGAGTCTCCACACCAACACTCTTCCAGTGAGTGAGAGCCCCAAAGGCAAAACACCAACCTCTGAGTTTATATACCCTGTTCAGGGTCAAAGGGCATCACAACATGCACCTCAAACCCATGTAAGCTAGGCTTTCCCTTGAGATAAGCAGGTCATCAAAGACTCTTGATTTAATCAAAGAAATAAAGGCCAGACTCATCAAAGGCACTTGATTAAATAAGTGCTCCAAAAGAGAAAAGAGTGAAAAAGTCCCACCAATTTTTTTTTTTAATTTTGTGCTTAGATTTCTCTAGCTCTGAGAGGAGAAATTTGAAATTTCTCATTATTATAGTTTTATTGTTTTCTCCTATAATTTATTTAACTTTTCCCTTAAAAATTTGGATGCTATGCCATTTGGTGCATACATATGTAGTATTGATACTACTTCATTGTCTATGGTGCCTTTTAGCAAGATGTAGTTTCTGTGCTTATCTTTTTAAACTAGGTCTATTTTTGCTTTTGTTTTGTCTGAGATCATGATTGCTACCCTTTTTTCCTTCAGTATAATAGTATAATTGATTCTAGTCCAGCCCATTATTTTAATTCTCTGTGTGTCTCTCTGTTTCAAGTGTATTTCTTGTAAAACACATATTGTTGGATTCTGTTTTCTAATCCATTTTGCTATCTGTTTCTATTTTATCTCATTCACATTTACAATTATGATTACTAACTATGCATTTGCCTCCATCCTCTTTTCTTCTGTTTATCCTTTTCTATTTTTTTTTATCTTGTCTCTCCTCTAAAGTCTGTTTTGCTTCTAAACACTGCCCTTCCTTTTATCACTTTCTTCTTTCTCTTACACCTTTTTCCTTCCTATTTCCTTGTTGGGTAAGATAGATTTCTATACTCATGTGTGTTTGTGTATTTTCCCTCTTGACATCAATTTAGATGAGATTGGGGTTCAAGCATTGTTACCCCACCATTTTCCCTTCCACTGTAAAAGCTTTTCTTTGTGTGTCTCTTTTATACAATAATTTTCTCCATTCTTCGTTTCCTTTCCATTTCTCCCAGTTTATCACTTTTTCTCACTCATCCATTTTTTAAAAGAACATCTCAGCATAATCAACTCAGTCCTATGCCTTCTGTCTATGTAGAATCCTTTTAACTTTCATAATCATGTTACAATTCTTAGAAGTTATATGTATCATCTTCCCGTGTAGGAATGTAAACAGTTTAATCTTATCAAATCCCTTATTATTTCTCTTTGATTTTTATCTTTTTATGTCTCTCTTGAGTCTTGTATTTGAAAGTCAAATTTTCTATTCAGTTCTGGTCTTTTCATCATGAAAGCTTGAAAGCCCCCTATTTCACCAAATGTTCATTCCCCACCTCCTCATCCCCCTGAAGGTTTATACTCACTTTTGCTAAGTAGGTTATTCTTGGTCTTTTGCCTTCTGGAACATCATATTCCAAAACCTCTGATTCTTTAATATGGTAGGTGCTAAATCTTATGTGATCCTTTCTGTGGCTCTGTGATGTTTAAATGCTTTCTTTTTGGCAGTGTAAAATATTTTTTTATGTTTGGGGAGCTTTGGAATTTGGCTATAATATTTATGAGATTTTTCATTTTGGGATCTCTTGCAGGTCATGATTGGTGCTTTCTTTAAATTTCTATTTTACCTTCTGGTTCTAGGATATAATTTACAACTTTGTAACTTCCTGAAAGATGAAGTCTAGGATCTTTCTTTGATCACCAATTTCAGTTAGCCCAATCATACTTAAATTATTTCTCCTCGAGCTTTTTTCCAGGTCAGTTGTTTTTATGATGAAATATTACACATTTTCTTCTATTTTTCATTCTTTTAGCTTTATTGTATTGTTTTTTGATGCCATATGGAATCATTAGGTTGTCCAATTCTAATTTTTAAGGAAGGATTTTTTAAAATGACTTTTTGCACCTCTCTTTCCATTTGAGCAATTTTGTTTTTATACTTCTTTTATCACTTGGCCAATTCTGTCTTTAAGGTTATTTTCTTGTGCATTTTTGTGACTTTTTACCAAACTGTTAGTTGTCTTTTCATAATTTTCTTCCTATTGTTGTCATTTTTTAAAACCATTTTCCCCTTTACCACTCTGATTTTGAAAATCAATTTTTAGAGAGGATCCTATGAAGATGGCAGTAAGAAAACTTTCAGTTCTCCAAATTTCCTCCACAAAAAGACAAAACATCACCACAGAGCAACAGAAATAATGATGGGGTAAAGTGGTTGTCCTCCTAAGACAATTTGAGAAGACCCCAGGAAAGACCCAACCACCAGGGGCAGAGGTTCAGCCTGAGTGAAGTGCAGACACCACCAGGCCAACTCTGAAGAATTAACAAACAGCAAGCCCTGGGGGCTGCTGGGTTGAGAGGTAGCCTCAACCTTAGAAACTTTCATTTTGTAGACAGTGTGGGGGTCTGATGGCTGAGTAGGGGAAGACTGAAGGACCTTCCACTGTTGAGGGACACCAAGAACATCTGTACTGACATCCTGGACTGTGGGTGCAGGTGAGAAGGAGTTAACACATAGCTGGTGAGTGCAGTAGCAAGGGGAGGGTACCCTGTTGATTGTGGGCACTTGCAGGAGAGCAGAGTCCCTGCTTTCAGTTCTGGGGCAGAGAGGACACTTGTAGTTTGCAGCCACCAGAGGGACCACAAAGAGTAAGATGATTTGTGGGACATTGTGGCTGGGGTTCCTAATCATGATTTAGGAGTAGAAAGGAGTGCCCAAGGTTGGGCCCTGAGACATACCTCAGAAAACAACAATAAGAAAGACCCAAGACTTGAGGCATCATTCTCCATCCTTGGGACTACAATTTGATTACACTAATAGCTTGTAAAAACAAACAAACAAGTAAATAAATATGAATAAATAAAAATGAATAAGCAAAGGAGAAAGAACCCAACCATAGAGAGTAACTATGGAGATAGAGAAGATCTGGGATCTTATTCAGAGGAAGATAATGGTGCTAAAAAGCCACTCATTTTTTTCAATGAGAAATGTCAAATGGTCCCCAGAACAAGAAGAGTTCTTAGAAGAATTCAAATAGGACTTTAAAAATCAAACAATAGAGATTGAGGAAAAATTAGAAAAAAAAGAGAAATCCAAAAAAATCAAGAAAATTATGAAAAGACAGTCAACCAACTTGAAATAGAGAATGAAAAACTTAAGGAAGAAAATTATTCCTTGAAAAATAGAATTGGGCAAGGGGAAGCTAATGATGTTCTAAGACACTAAGAAATCATTTAAAAAACATCAAAAAATGAAAAAAAAAATAAGAGAAAGTCAGACATCTCATCAGAAAAACAACTGACCTGGAGAACAGATAGAGGAGAAATAAAATAAGAATAGTCAGACTACCTGTAAAAAATCTGATTAAAAAAACTTGATTAATATTACAAGAAATTATGAAGGAAAATTGCCCTGAGGTTCTAGAACAAGAAAGAAAAGCAGAAATAGAAAAACAATCCACCAATCACCACCTGAAAGAGATCCCAGGAGGAAAACTTACAGGAATGTTATAGCCAAGTTTCAAAGCTCAAGGAGAGAGAAAATATTGGAAGCAATGAAAGAAAAAAAATTAAATGTCATGGAGCCACAATAAGGATTATGCAAGACTTAGCAGCTACTATGTTGAAGGATCATAGGTCTTAGAATATTATATTCTGTAGAGCAAAAGAGCTGGGGTTATGGTCAAGGGTAAATTACCCAATAAAATTAAGTATCATCCTGAATGAAAAAAGATGGGATATTTAATGAAATGAAAGACGTTCAGGTTTTTTTTGTGACAAAATCACCAGAACTTAAAGGAAAATTCAACATAAAACATCCAGGAGAAATAGAAGGTGAACACATAAGGCACTCAATAAGGTGAAGTTGCTTACTTCTTATATGTGAAAATATCATCAGTTCCTTTATGACTACCAGTTATATTTTGGTAGTTTGAAAAAAAAAAAGACTTGGGGTGAGCTGAGTATGATGGGATGATTCTAAAAAAATAAAACTGTTTTGGGAGAGATAAAAAGGAGTAATCATCTCATACAAATGAGGCATAAAAGGAAGAATTGATACCAGAGAAGCAAATGAGGAGATGGTGGGTAATGCTGGAAACTTACCCTCATCAAGAGTAGGTTAAAAAAGATTTTATATATACATATGCATTTGTGTATATATGTATGTATACATACATGTATATGTGTATATGTATGCATACACACATGTATGAGTATATGTGTATGTATACATATACATACATATATGTATATTTACATATATACACATTTATGTATAAAAGTCTTCTAAATTCAGAAAGGAATAACTGGGCAAGGGGATAGGGTAGGGGGAGAGGATAAGGGAGGGAGTTTTAGAGGGATGGGTAGGTTAAGGAATAGGAAGGCAAGGTAGTGGGCAGATGTAAAGCAGAGGAGTGAGAAGAGATAGGGTAAATAGGATGAGAAGGATAGTGAGGAAAAATAGGAAGGCGGAAAATACACAAATAATTCTAGCTTAGAATGTGAATGGGCTGAATATACCCACAAAAAGGCAACGGATAGCAGATTAAAAATTTGAATTCAACAATACAATGCTTTCAGGAAACATTATAAAGATGAGAGTTATACACAAAGATAAAATAAAGGGCCGGAGTAGAATTTGTTGTGTGAAAAAAGCAGGGATAGTAATCATGATCTCAAAGTTAAATTTAAAATAGATTTAATCAAAAGTGAAAAATAGAGTAACTACAATATGTGTCAGCAATATTATTCAGCATAGCTTTAGACCATCTAAAATACCTAGGCAGCATAAAATACCTGAGCATACATCTGCCAAAACAGACACAGGAACCATATAAACATAAACATAAAACACTTTTTAAACAAATGGACTCTGATCTAAATAATTGAAGTAGTATTTATTGTTTATTGGTAGGCAAAACCGATATTACTTTTAAAATGACAATTTTACCTAATGTATTTATTCAATGTCATCCTGATAAATCACTGAAAAATCATTTTGCTGAGTTAGAAAAAAATAATAACAAAGTTCATTTGGAAGAGCAAAAGGTCAGGAACTTCAAAGAAACCAGGAATTAGCAGTATCAGACTAAGCTATATTATAAGGGAGAAGATTATTGAAGTATAAGAAGGATTTTTCAATTATTTTAAATTAAAATTTTCTTGTATAAATAAAACCTATGTAACCAAGAATAGAAGGAATGCAGAAGACTGGGAAAAAACTTTCATAGACAATCTCTTAGGTAGGATGTGATTGGGTTGTAATACTGTGTGGTGTAGGAAATGATGAGCTGGTTGATTTAGAGAAAAACATGGAAAGACTTGAACCTATGAAGGAAGATGCTATTTACCCTCAGAGAAACAGATGACAAGTAGAAATAAGCATAGTACAGCCTTACATAAATACATAAATACATGCATACATACATATTATCTGTCTGTCTATATATATATGTACATATGCATGAGTGTATATATGTATATATGTGTATTTTTACAGATATCTATATGTGTGTGTATATATTTACAAAAACATAGACACACAGACATGCACACATAATTGTGTGTGTGTGTGTGTGTGTGTGTGTATCTCCACATTTAACACATTTAACTGTAGCCTTCTTTAGGGTAGAGGGAGGGGGTAAATAAAGTGAAAAATGCACAGCAGAAAATAAAACCAAGTAGGAAGCAAAGAAAAGTAGGGCAACTTTGAAAACAATTTGTAGTATTTATTATATAGGTTTCCTTGAAAAGGAAATTCATTGTTTTATATTGAATCCTCTCCTATGGTATGCTGTGTACATGGCAATGTTTTTTTTTTTCTTTTCTGATTTTCCCACTGATCTGCTAAGTTGTCTTCGGCATTTGTGGGTTACAAGTCTGGAAACTGCCACAGCTGCCAGTGGTTTAGTGCCCTGAGACCTGCTCCATCCAGTCTTCTTTTCTGATTTTGTTTTTAGATTTAAAATTTTAAAAAAATTAAATAAAAAGTCAATTTTTAGCTCTTTCAGGAATTCTTGTTGGGTTTGAGTTCAATTCACATATATAAAACTTTTTTTCCCTTTGAAGCTTTGCTTGTAACTATTTTAACATCATTGTCTTCTTCTGAGTTTGCATTTTGATATTTCCTGTTACCGTAGTAGCTTTTTATAGTCATGTTCTTTTTTGCTGTTGTTTGCTCATTTTTTCCAGACTACTTCTTGACTTTGAACTTTATGTTAAAGTTGGGCTTTGTTTCCTCTGTGTGTGGTAGGGGGTGGGGTGGGGTTGGGGGCGGGAGGATGGGTACTATCCCAAGCTTCAGTATTTTTTGTAAAAGCAATAAGGAATTTAGGAAGAAGAGAAGGTTAGGGAGAGGGAGGGGGAAATGATTTCAATTTTGTACATAGTGAGTTTAAAATGTTTAGGAAACATCCAGTTTCAAATGTTTAATAGACGGTATGAAATGGTAGGCAGGTGTGAGTTTAATGATAAACACACAGACCTAAGAATCATCTTCATACATAGAAATGGTAATTTAATCCATGAGAGCTTTTGAGATCACCAAGTGGAAGAGTACAGAGGGAGAAGAGGGACAATGAGAGAGCCCTGGGAGACACCTACTGTTGTCAGCACAACTGGGACGGAAATCTAGCAAAGTAGAAAGAGGAGTGGTTAAATAGGTAGGGAGAGAAGCAAATAAGAACAATGTCAGAAAAACCTGGAAAAAACAGATTATCTAAGAGAAACAAGTGATTGACAGTATCAAAGGCTGCAGAGAGGTTACACAGTTAGAGAAATGAGAAATGGATATTAGATTTGACATTTAAAAGAGAATTGTTAACACTGAAGAGGGCACTTTCAGTTGAATAATGTACTCAGAAACTAGATGGTTGAATGTTACAAAGGGAGTGAAAGGAAAGGAAGGTGAGTCGCTGATTGTAGGCAGCCTTGTTAAGGAGTTTGGCTATAAAAGGGAGGAAAGATGACAGCTATCAGGGATGATAAAATCAAGTGAGTTTTTTTTTGAGGATAGAGGAGAAATGGGTGAGTTTGTAACTAGTGGGAAAGCAGTCCAGTACACAGGGAGATACTGAAGATCAGTGAGTGGGAATGATGGAAGGGGTAATGAGCTGGAGTTAGCAAGATGGAATAGAATCACTTGTATACATAGAAGGTTTTGCCTTAGCAAGAAGAAAGGACACCTTTTCATAATAGATTTGAAGGAGATTTTGTTAGAAAGTAGCTGAATGATGTATCAGCTGAGAAGGTAGGAAGAGGGAAATTTATGGGATGTTTGAGGAAGGATGAAAATGTTTGGGGTACGGCTATGATGATTGGCATAGTGAATTGATTGATGGAATATAAAAGGATTTCCATGCCACAGCAAGGGCCTACTTGAGATTATATAACATAAATTTGGACATAAGAATAGATGTAGCATGGTCTCATGATTTTCTAAAGTGTAATTCATCAACCTATTAATAGGAGTGAAGGCAGTGGATGGTAGGAGTAAGATGGTAGAGAAAGATCTTTGATGGGCTAAAGGGGCTAGGACTCGAGAGAAGGGGGGGCAGTGTGTAGTTGAATTGGTTAATTAAAGGGCCCAAATGGGGAAGGGAGGAGAATTAGACAATGTAGGAGTGATGGTCTAGAAAAGTATTGAGGAGAGGAGGATTTGGATATTGTAGTGATGATAAAGAACAGAGATTGGGTTTACAAGGCAGAGGGAGAAATGGAATAATAGCAAATTTGGATCAGATAAAAGAATTTCAGAATTCATGAACAAAGAGGTAGAATAGTTGTGAATTATGGCAAGACCAAGGGAATGATTAGCTCAGTATGTTGATGTTGGCAGGGGGAGGATTAGGTCATGGGAAAAGAGGAAGTTTAGGAATTGGGAGGTTAGGATGTTTGTGAGAGTACCAATATGTTTTTTTAAGTCCCCCAGAATGACTGCAGGAGTTGGGTAGGAGGGAGACCATGATTCAGACATTGAAATCATTGAGCGTGTCCTCAAAGTGTGAGAACAACAACTCCCACCAGAATCTTGATTGGGTAGTAAGTATGGACTGAATAATCTTCAAAGGAGGAGAGGTTGCTGAGTAATAATGGTAGGAGATCCTGGAAGTGGCAAAGGGGAGCAATGAATATTCCAACTCCCCTCTCATTACTGATGAAACAGAAGAATAAATATGCTTGATAGGGTGGATGAGAAAGGTGTTATTAGGAGGGAGTGAGGTTTGAGTGCATGTATGAAGATGGAGAGAATAAGAAAGCAAAAGGTTTAAGATGAAAGAAAATTTGTTATCTATGGAGCCAGCGTTTCAGAAAACAAGATTGAGAGAAGTTAGAGATAAGCAACAATTTAAAAAAAATTAAATAAGTATTCGTTGATTTATTGAGTTAATATTATATGCAAAGTATTGTTGAGGGTGCCAAGATGTATAAAATGTGACTCTTTCCCTTAAATAGCATACAGTCTAATTGACATGACAACCTTCTCAAAAGCTAAAAAGCCAATAACAGTTCAAATAAACAGAAGATCTATCAAGCACATGTTTAATCTAAAAAAATCAAGTCATGGAATATAACAGAACCCATTCATCATTCATTTTTAAATCAAAGATAAATAATTTACTTTCGTTTATACTTTCCCTCATTGCTTGAAATCCTTAGTCTCCTTGATGATCTCTTTGCCTATAATTCCTGTACAGTTTTATTATAGAGTCCAGGAACAGAAGGTAATAATATCTCAGAAATTTTCTTGCTTAGCCATCAGTTCAGCCATTACTTAGCTTTAGAAGCTCACCATCACCTTGGGTACATATTTATTTGATAAGGAGTTAACACCACAATGACCAGAAAAATGAATAAAGTATACCTTTGTTCATCAGTATATTGCTAAAATTGTCCTTTAATAGTTCAAGGATGTATCATTTCCTTGGTGTGATTATTCTTTCTACCCACGCTAACGGAATCTTGTCTATAGCTTAGTACATAGTCTTTAAAACTTCTTGTGGTCAAAAAATTTGCCACTTTGTGACAAAATTGATGAAGAACAACTTTAAATGTATATTCTACCAGTAGCTGCCATTTAGAAGCACTACTGAATTTGGTGAGAATTTTTTAGGTCATAAAATTTCTGTCCATTTAAATACACGTGATGACAAAGGACTTCTCTGTTCTTTTCATTCCCTGTTTCTAAAATAGGCTTGAAGCAATTGCAACTATATTATTAATTACTAAATGTTTCATACCCTTTGAGAAATACTGAGACTATATCCCCATCAGGTTAATCATCGTATGAAAATCATGTATATGTATATGTGTACACAAATGCATATATACATACACATATATGCAGGCATCAAAAATGTTCATAGAAGAATTGTTTATGATAAGCAAAGAAATTGGAATTAAAATATGTGCCAGACAATTGGGGAATGGCTGAACACATTATGACATATGAATGTAATGTGATATTACTATGCCATAAAGAGTGATGAATTTAAAGAATTCTCATCAACGTGGAAATACATGTCATGCCCAATGATAGATTATAAGAAAGCAGAGCCAAGGGAAGGACACATAGAGACTACAATAATATAATGAAACACTGAGAGAAAATAAAACTATGGGTCAAATGCAGTGGCCAACGTCAAGGTCATACTTCTAAAGTTAAAAAATACCTTCTTCCTTTCTATAAGCAATGACCAAACTAAATTATTTAGGAATAAAACTGTACTATTTTTAAGAGGTTGGTTTTTATTGTTTGTTGGAAAGTATCTTCTGTATCAAAACCAAGTACATTAATAAATTAAGCAAAAATAGCATTGTTGTGCTGTTTTGAGGTCTTTGGAATTAACATTACACTAAAAAATAAATAAAATAAATTGTGTTTCCAAATCCTGAGAAGACTAGAATCTCTTTTAGGAGGTCATCAGTGAATTATTTCAACTTCTGTTTTACCTCTGGTTCTAGGAAAGAGCTGCTGCAAATATTTTTGTACATGTAGATCCTTTCCCTTTTCCTTGGATCTCTTCTGAGTATTGGTAATGCAACAGAGTCCTGCACCCAGCAACAGAAAAATGACTCCTGTAAAATACTTCTGACCAGATGTCCAATCCCTTTACTGTCTGTGGACTGAGAGGTCTGGCAGCTGCTGCTGTTGATTTACTAGCCTCCAAGGCCTGCTGCTGGTTTGCTGGGGCATGGACAGTACTTCCATTTTTACCCTGGTGTGACAGACCTTCACTATCAATCTTCTAAGTTTTCTTGGGCTGAAAAATTGTTTTACCCTTTCCATTTCTGGTGCTCCAGAATTCATTTTGAGGCATTATTTAAAATAGTTTGGAGAATCTGGGAGAGCTCAAGTGAGTCCCTGTCTTTTCTCTGCCATCTTGGCTCCATGCCTTGGCTACATTTTTATTCATTCATTCATTCATTCATTCATTCATTAATTCATCCATTTATTCATTCATTTATTTACTTATTTGTTCATTTATTTATTTTTGATGGGGGAAGGCAGGGCAATTGGGGTTAAGTGACTTGCCCAAGGTCACACAGCTAGAAAGTGTGTCAAGTGTCTGAGGCTGAATTTGAACTCAGGTCCTCCTGACTCCAGGGCTGGTGCTCTTCTCACTGCACCACCTAGCTTTCCCTCTTGACTACATTTTTAAACTCTGGATCAGTATCTTCACTTCCCACCTTTTAGTTGATAACTTAGGATTACCTTTGATTCCCTTCCCTATTATCTCATCCATATTTCTTACATGTGAATGAAGAGTTTTTTCTTCTTCTGACATTACCAAGTTATTCTATTAAGATTATTTTTTTCTTAATAAAAGCAGTTTGCTGAAGGGATCCTATTTATAATGAGAGATTCAAATATATTCCTGTAGGGCTTTAATATTCCTGAACTTATTAGTACATCAAATGAGAGATCAGAGTAAATCCTCTAGAATGTTGTTGTTCAGTCATTTCTGTCATGTCTGATTCTTGGTGACCCCATTTGGAGTTTTCTTGTCCAAGGTATTAAGCGGTTTGCCATTTCCTTCTGTGGCCATTTTTATAGATGAGAAAAAGGAGGCAAACAGGGTTAAGTGACGTACCCAAGGTCACACAGCTAGCAAGTGTCTGAGGCTAGATTTGAACTCACAAAAATGAGTCTTTCTGAGTTCAGGCCCAGCATTCTATACACTGCACCACCTAACTCCTCTAGATTACTGGCTAATTAATTAATCTTCCAGGGACAAAATATAGGCATTAACTTATTACTTTAATAATATAAATTTAAATTCATACTTAATTATTGTCAAGTCATATTTACGAAGAAGAAAATATTATAATTGTATTTCATATGGGGCTGTGTTATATTGAATTTACTTTTGTCTAAACAACACAAATCACTTTAATGGAACCAACAATCAGGAGAGTATTTATTCTTATGACTTTAACCATAATACCATGAATGCTGGAATGAAATATAGTCTTTCTCTTAAATCACTTTCAACCCTTGGGATATCATCAGGCAGTATTTTGTGAATTTATTTTGCATAGCCAAGGGGACTCAAAGCTCTGTGAAGGTATCTGCCATCTGGAAAATGCTGCATATAATTTAGAAGAATTAGAGCTGCCATTTTTTCCTGCACAAATATCAAAAGGTTGTTTTGTTTCTAGCTATTAATGCTTGCCAAAAAATTTATTTAATGCAGTTGTAGTTGTCAAAACAATTGTGTACCTACCCTTAAGAGGCCGTGTGGTATAGGAGAAAGAATGCTACATTAGAGTCACAAAAGACTGTTTTTAATCCTGCCTCTGGCATCTAGTAAGTTGTGTGGCCAAGTCACTAAATGTCTTTAAGCCTCAGTTTTCTCTTCTGTAGAAGAGAGACAATAATATCTATAGTGCCTACCTCACAGAGTTATTGCAAGGATTAAATGAGATAATGTATTTAGCATGCTTTGAAACCCTTATAATGTTGCTTAATTGTTAGCTGTTATTATGTGCAACTGGTAGATCTTTTCCAAGGCCAAAGGCATCAAGAAAAAGGAAAGTACAAACCTTCATGGGAGTGATTACACAAGAAGACATTCTCCTACTGCAACTATGAGGGAAGAATTCTGAGATGGTTCCAGAATGATGGTGTAGGTCATCAAAGCAAATGATTTCTAGGTCAAGTACACATAAATTGTACCCTTGACCTTTAGGTAAAGAAACTGAACTTCGCCATAAGGATAAAAATAGCTATAAAAATTGGCATAACTTTGCTTCAGCAAGTGAACAAATGCATTAAGTAGTAGGTTCAGGGTAAGATCAGACTTCCAAAAACTTGGAACAACCACCATGGATGGTGAAAGAGCTGGCTATAAGCTTTGCACAGGATAGAAGAAGACTATGAGAAGAATCTTTGAATATCAGAGATTAAGGCACATTTTTAAACCAGGTACAACTTGGAGAAAACACTAGGCATCGGGGCCTAGAAATGGATTCTGGAGCACCTATTATTTAGAAGAATCATCATTATGGGATTCTTCCTCAGGAAATCATGAAGATATATTCATATACCAGGGTAATATTCAAATAGCATTCTAGCTAGACACCAAAAAAAATCCACCTTTAATGAAATTAGAACCATATTTTAGTTTCACAAGAAATTAACTTACACTTTAGGAGCCTCAAAATCTATAGTTAATGATGTGAAAGACAAATCATATGCATACATAATAGAATACATATAGATTTTAGAAATATGATCAAATGTGCCCGGCAGATTTTAAGATTAAAGAAGAAGTGAACGAAAGAGAAAGAAGGGAAAAATTAAATGTTTTGATGACATATAAAAAAATCTAAGTAATTGTTTTTAAATAAATATTTTGAAGGGGTACTGAATATGGAGTCCAAAGACCTAAATTCAAATGATCTGGAAAATCATCACTTAACTTCTCTCAGTCTTTATTTTCTTATCTATAAGATGGAGAAAATAGCTTTACATATATTTTACAAACCTCAAATTGTTATATAAATGCTATTATTATTGCTGTTAATATGTTGTTGTCTTCTATAAAAGAACCAGTATAATGTAGTGGACAGAGTGAGCTTTGGGATCAGGAAGACTTGGGTTCAAGTGTTGTCTTAGAAACATATTGGCTGTGTGATCCCGGGCAAGTCATTAAACCACTCATTGATCTACCAGTGCTTCTTAAACTGTGGGTTGCTAAAAATTTGGCAACAGTAAAAGGTTTCTAAATGCACAATGACCAAAAATCAATTAAAAATCAAATGTGTAATGAATCTGAGGTGTTTCTGGCAGAGCTTGCCCATGTTGGATTGTACAACTTCACTTCAGCCTTGGTTCTGAAGACAAAGCATGTACACTTTGCATTGCACATGCCCTCAGGCCTTGTAATGCCAGGGAACACTGCCACTGTCCCGAGTAAAAAATAGTTTAAGAAACCCTGATAGACAACTCTCTAACACTCTTGCAGAGAAGGTGCCCACCTCTATTGGTAGAGGGAGTTCCTTTTTAGTAATGAAGTCCCAAGTTCAGCTTCCTTCTCTAAATGAAGGGATTTCTGAGGTTTCTTCCAGTTCTAAATCATACGAAATATAATAGAATAGTTAAAATAATTCTGTGTTCATAAGCTTCTTGGTTCATACTGATTGTTCTTAGTTAATTATGCCTGAATACAGAGCTGGATTCTTTTGATATACAAACAACTTCATAGTGCCTTATTTTACAATGAAATATTTAACCAAGCCTAACTGGCCATATCATTTAATAAGAAAAAGGCTCCACTGGGAAAGCAATCTGTATGTGAGCACAATTGCTGAGCATAAACTTTATTTGGTTGTTGTTTTAATTGCCTTATGTATCACCTTGTCAACTACTCAAGGGACCCAAGCTATTAAAATGTTCTATGTGGTATTTATTCCACTGTTGGCAGTTGGTGAACAATGAGCTTTTCTTTCCAAGTCTCTTCAAACTTTACTGATCATGAGTTCTTTCAGATTCCAGGGGATCAGAAATAAGGTGATATTTATATTTAAAAGTCTCCTCTTTTGGGTATCTACCCTGAACTCTTTCTGGGTCTTTGAGGAACAAAGTGATGATCAAATCTTCCAGAGTGAATTTTTTATGACTTAGAGATAGTTAGAATTTAATATTATCATTCTTTCATTCAGAAACCAATTTTAAAATCCACTTAAGAAATAAACACCATTACTTGTCTGGGTATAATTTGTAGCTACTCTTATTCATTATAAATGTCTTCTCATCTTATGTTTCCATTAAAAGTTTTGAAATATGAAATATTTTGCCCCGGGTTCATTTTCAATCTTTCTCCTTGCATAGATAAGTATATCTTTTCTCTGTTTCTCATTTACCAAAGATCTAAATTTTATGGAAATAATTTGCACAGTTTTCTGCTTTGTTTAATCATTATAGTTGATGATAAAAACAGCTAAGAATGTTACAGATTGTGGAGACAAAATCAGATTAAAAAGTGGCTGAGAATCAAAGTTCTTTATTAGTTACAATAAAAGGATAACATGAACATGTAAATGAAATGGTATGAAAAAATCTGTTTATCCTTTGGTATGTATTGTTTTATAAATCTGATTTTGGGTTAATTTGAAAGGAAAATTGTTTTATTCCTAGTTTCATTTATGAAATAAATTGATGGATAAAATTTAGGAGACGTATTTCAGTCATTTTTGACATACACATTCTTTACTTCTGGTTACTGCTAAAGCTTCTTAGAGTAAAGTATTCAGTCTCAGGAAAAAATATTGTAAATTATTCAGTCTTAAAAATTAGTCCAAAAATGAACTGTTCAGTCCAGTTCATCTAGGTTGGCCAAAACAACTTGGATTCTTTCTCTCTTTGAGCGATTAAGCTAGGAGAGATTCTCAGAAAGCCAGAGTCAACTGTAACCAGTTTGAGAGATTACCTTTAGTGCCCTATTCCTTTCCTTTTTCTGTTCTGTTTAATGTACTTCATGGGAAAGGAGAGGGCAATCCTCTCTCCTCCAGAAAAATGGTAAGCAGGGTTGGTTTATTGCACATAATTTTTCATAATAAGCTCAAAAGCAGAAGCCCATATGGTAGAGAACTGGGTTATTTGAATGTTTTCTTACCTATAAACCTTTGTGTGAGATTATCTCTCCAAACACAAAGGGCCAGGTAGACTTCAGAAGACTTCTCACTTCTTTGGCTCATTTTCCCTACACAAATGATCTGGAAAATTCCAATCTATTTCTCTCTTCTCCCTCCTCTCTCTCTCTCTTTCCCTCTCACTCCTTCCCTCCCTCTCTCTCCCTCTTTCCCTCCCTCCCCTCCCCCCCCCCTCTCTCTCTCTGTCTGTCTCTCTCTCCAATATCTACTATCCTCTTCTAAGCATATGCACACGCACAAGGCTCATAACAGGAACAACTTTATTTCCAAGTTAAGGAAAACAGAACTTAGAGCCCATATTGAATGATGATAGTGAACAGGGAGCAGAGCAGCCCTCTCCTAGTTGTCTATATAGTCTTGGTGATTTACAGTGATGCCTTGATTATAACTCCAGCAGGAGGCAGGTAAGGTCTGCTCCTTTGAATCAATGTGTTCCCTTCGGCAGCCCTTCTCTCTAATTGCGTAGCTCTTGCCTCTAGCTGGTCTCAACAAGCATAACTGGTTGCTTCTCCCCTTTGTAATCCTCTGCAGCTCTACTTCAAGTATTCTCCTCAAATCCCAGCAGGTAACAGACATTTCTTGCAGATCCTCATCTTTTTGTTCCTCATTGTTCCACAGTTATTTTTCCTGACATTCCTCTTAGCCACCAACAGATGATATTCAATATCTATCCTAACAGATCATCTTGTTAGTAAGCAATAAACACTTAGAATCTCAGAGTCACCTGAGTCACATATAGCTTTAAAAATTTGCATTTTGACCATATTGCCACTGTTTTTGTGTTTTTAATCTGTCACACATAAGGTGTTGTCCCAGGGCCTAGGAGAACCACTGTCCTCACATTTTTAACTTGGGTTTCTTTTCCAAATTCCCTGTATGTTCGATATTGAAATAGTTATTTCCCCTCCCCTAACACCTGGGAAATGTCTCGTCCACTCACCTCAGCACTTCCTAGGGGATCCAGAAGGTAAAGGAGAATCTACCTCTCTTTCTCTAGTTGTCCCTCTATGCTTGGTGCATCCTCTGGGCTGCTAGCTAAGATTGTTTAAATTACTTACGGCTACTTCCCAAATCATTGTCAAAGAGAGGGAGAGAAAACTTTGGAATCACCTTTGTAATTATAATCACACTTTTTGGTACCAGAGAAGCTGCCATGTCTCTTCTAATAGCCCAGTAAGATTCCAAGTAAACCAAGTTCTCATTAATTTATTCATTTACTCTACAAACATTTATTTAAGTACTCAGTGTGTTCCTATACTAGGAACTAAGGGAGATGTAACATATAACTTGCATCAATGAATTTATTGTCCAGTAGGAGAGGTTATACACGAATGTGAACGATTATATAGCATAGTTCAAGCTAAACTTTTAAATGAGGTGCAGACCAGGTACAGATGATATAGGAAAGGAAATAGGCATTTATTAAGCACTTACTATGTGCCAGGCACTGTGCTAAGCATTTTACAAATATTATTTCATTTGCATCTTTTTTTTTTTACATTTTTTTGGAGGGGGGAAGGCAGGGCAGTTGGGGTTAAGTGACTTGCCCGCGGTCACAGTAGTAAGTGTGTCAAGTGTCTGAGGCTGGATTTGAACATAGGTCCCCCTGACTCCAGGGCCAGTGCTCTTCTTACTGTGCTTAGCTGCCCCTATATTTGATCCTTACAATGCCCCCTGATAGGTGAACGTGATTATGATCCCCATTTTACAGTTCAAGAAATTGAGGCAGACAGAAGTTAAGTGACTTGCTGTAACAGCAACGATACTTTCAGCTGCTGTGGGGGTGTAAAACCAATAACACCAGCACACAGGAGGGCTGCTAGCACAGATTCTTTGATCTCCTTTTCTAAGGAAAGAAACTTTAAAAAGATCAACAATTTTACTTTAATCAAACACACACACACACACACAAGCACATATATATCGTTCACTTAGTTCAGGGGAAGAGTCAGCACCCTGAACTTCAGAGTAAAGTACAAACAGAAATTATAAGCAGAAATTATATAAACAGAGCAAATCAACAACAAATCAACAGACAGGACTTCTAGCTGTCTGACCAAAAGCAATACATACATAGTTACCAGAGAGAGAAGCATCAACACCTAGGTTTTTCAAAGCTGGGAGGGGGCTCCTTAACAGCTACCCAGAGTCTCATCTAGCTACATCACGCAAACATTCTTCCCATGAATGAGCTCCAAAGCAAAATGCTAACCTCAGAGTATATATACACTTCTTCAGGGTCAGAAGGCATCACAACCCTCGAGACCCAGGCTCATGTGACTTAGGCTTCCATGTGACTTAAGGAGGTCACATGGGTCCATTAATAGATGGCAAAGATCTTCCCATTAAGCAAAAAATACATTAACAACACACTTGCCTAGGGTCCAACCAGCTAGCAAGTGTCTGAGGCCAGATTTGAATTTATGTGTTCCAGACCCCAGGCCCCACACTCTATTCAATGTGCCACCTATATGTCGCTGCTAATAACAGCATTTTTTTGAGATAATCAATTCGGATGGCTGAAACCCACTTAGTTATCTTGGGGTTTACTGGCTAGATCTCTCTTAAAGAGTATGCTTCATTCTATCTCTCATTGAATGGCCAAGAATAGGTTGGCCCAAGCACCACTGGAGGGTTATTTTTTGGGCCCAAATGGTTCAAAGTGAATGCAAAATAGTAATTGTTTCTTTTCCTGCCAGCAACCCTGAGGGTCTTCCCCTCCCAGTTTGATTTTTTTTTTTCATTTTTATTAAAGGGGCTATCCTTTGCTTCACTTCTTAAACAGGCCTAATCCCTGAGTGGGTGTTCTCTCACTCAAAGTGAGAACTCAGAAAGGCCTTAGCTTAAAAATACTAAGGTTTGGGGCAGCTAGGTGGTGCAGAGAGTAGTGCACCAGCCCTGGAGTCAGGAGGACCTGAGTTCAAATCCGGCCTCAGACACTTGACACATTTACTAGCTGTGTGACCTTGGGCAAGTTGCTTAATCCCAATTGCCCTGCCCCCCCAAAAAAACTAAACTAAAAACCATTGTATCCTGGGCCATCTCCAGTTGTCCTGATGTGTATCTGGCCACTGGACCCAGATGGCTCTGGAGGAGAAAATGAGGCTGGTGACTTTTCACAGCCCTCCCTTGACTTTTCACAGCCCTCCCTCACTCAAATCCAATTCAGTTGCAAGTCATGGCATCATCTTTTTGATGTCATGGTCGTCTTTGAGAAGGAAGGAAAAACCACAACCTACTGAGATAACAAAGTGATTTTCTAAGTATGTGTGACCACATTACTCTTCTATTCAATGAATTCCAGTGGATCCCTAGAGGTAGCTAGCTAGGTGGAAACAGTGGTTAGGAAGATATGAGTTCAAATCTGGCCTCAGACATTTATTAGCTATGGAAGTCACCTAACCTCTGCCTCAGTTTCCTCAAAAGTAGGAATAATAATACCTACCTCCCAGGGTTGTTTTGAGGATCACATGAGATAGTATTTGTAAAGTGCTTAGCACAGCGCTAGGCACAAGCAGGCATCTAATAAATACTTGTTCCTTCCTCTCCATTACCACTAAAACAAAGACTCATAGTCTAGGGTCTATGAACTTTAAAAAAAATATTTTGATAATGTTTTCAATATTGTTAATTTTCTTTTAATTCTAAATATTTTACTTTATGATTTTAAAACATTATTCTGAGGTGTCCATAAATTTCGTCAGACTGCCAGAGAGGTCTACAACTCACAAGAAGTTAAGAATTTCTAATCTCATGGAGGGGTAGAGCCAAGACAGCTGAATAAAGGCAGGGACTCTCCTTCAAAACCCTCCAAATACCTCTACTGATGGCTCTAACCAAATCCTAGAGCAGCAAAACCCATAAAAAGACAGGGAAACAAATTTACAGCCCAAGACAACTTACAAGGTCATCAGGAAGGGTCTATCACACCAGGCTGAGAGAGGAGCAAAGTCCAGTTCAGGCCTCTCCAGTGCAGACCCAGCCAGTGTAGGCCTGGGTGTAACTGAATTGCTGGCAGCGGTGGCAGTTTCCAGACTTCTCAGCCCACAGACACCAGGGACAACTTAGAAGGTCATCAGGAAAGGTCCGTTGCTCCAGGGTGGGAGTAGAGTGTAGTCTAGCCCAGGCCATGCCAGCACAGCCCCCAGCCCTGGCAGGCCAAGAGCAGGCCTTGGGAGTGACTGAATCAGCAGTAATAGCTATAATAGGGCAGGGTGTGATAGAGGGGAGGGCAGATTGGGGGAAGGAGTAGTCAGAAGTAAAACATTTTTGAGGAGGGGCAGAAGAGAGAGATAGAATAAATGAGGGTAATGGGAATAGGATGGAGGGAAATACAGTTAGCAATAGTGCTTCACAGATAACACTCAGGAGGCACTGGAGGTCTTGGACTCCAGCCTCTAATAGGTTTACTCTCGATCTGGTCAGACAGGCAAACACCTTCTGAGGGGTTAATAATGAGCTTTATTCTTGCCTAGTGTTCTCAGAAGGGTTGCCAATGATGAGAGAACTAGCTCCTACAGCGTTGCCTAACAATCCTTCTGGCATGGGTGGGCAAGAAGGTGGGGCAACTACCCCTGCCTCAAGACAGGCACAACTTGTGCACTGTCCTAAATTCCCTCTAGCCTCAATGGGGGCCGGTTGAGGCACACACAGATTCCCATGCTTTCCCCATTCACTGACCAGTGCCCGCTTGCTTTATAGGGCAACAGACGAAGGCATCTTGCCAACACTAAGCTTACAATTAACTTTAGCAATATCATCATTCTGCGCAAATGTAGTAAATATCAATTATGTCACCCCATATCTCATGGCGCAGCCTCAGTAGGACTGTGTCATTATGATTCTAACAATTACTATCCAGAATCCTTAGGGCTATTCTGGGAGTTATTATCTAACCCCTGGAACCTAGACGTTGCGATGGCCATGGATCCAGAGAAACTGAACTCTAAAAAAGATAACAAAATCCTTCTTATCTACAATAAAATCCACCTTACTTACAAATAGTGACTGAAAAAAAAATAAAGCAAGTTTCTCTGATAAAGGCTTCATTTCTCTAACATATAGAGAACTGTGTCAAATTTATAAAAATAAGAGCCATTCCCCAATTGATAAATGCTCAAAAGATATAATCAGTTTTTAGATGAAGTAAATCAAAGCTATTTAAAGCCATATGAAAAAAAACATTTTAAGTCACTATTGATTGGAGAAATGCAAATTAAAATAATCCTGAGGTCCTACCTTGTACCTATTAGATTGGATAATAGGACACAAAAGGGAAATGACAAATGTTGGAGGGGATGAGACATTAATGCACTGTTGGCTGAGTTGTGAACTGATTAAACCATTCCGTAGAGCAATTTGTAACTATGCCCAAAAGACTGTAAAAGCATGCATACCTTTGATCTAGCAATACCACTACTAGGTCTATATCCCAAAAGAGATAAAAAGCAAAAAGGTGAAGGACCTATGTGTACAAAAAATATTTATAACAGCTCTTTTCTGGGGATAAAGAATTAGAAATTGAAGGGATGCCCATCAATTGGGGAATGGCTGAATAAGCTGGAATATGTGATTGTGATGGAATACTATTGTACTACAAAAAATGATAAGAAGGATGCTGTTTCAACAATCTGGCTAGCAGCTTCTGTGGGGGTGTAAGATCCACCCACAGCCAGCACCCAGAAAGCTGCCAACAGCACAGGTTCTTTTGATCTGCTTAACTAAGGAAAGCAAGGTGAAGGGGTTGACAAGCTTACTTTAATTCAGCATACAAATATCATTCACTTAGTTCAGGGGAAGAGACCAGCACAGTGAACTTCAGAGCAAATTACAAACAAATTACAAACATCAACAGACAGACCAAATACAGATTCATAGTTACCAACATCTAGGTTCAGCCCGGGAGCTCAGAACAAGGGCTGGCCCAGAGCACCACCATGGCTGTGGGTAAGAGCTCCCAAGAAGAGACAGCCAACCCCTGGTTTTATATCTTTTTCAGGGTCAGGGGTGAGTCACACATGCGACTCACCCACGTGACCTAGAATCATCACAAAGAGGTGACTTAAACCCACGTGGCCTAAAAGCCTCTGCTGTCCCACATGTAAACTAGGCCCTCCCTGGAGTTAGCCCCACCTTGGGCCCCACCTCAGTTGCCAATCCACATCCACTAAGGTTTTACACCCAATAGGGGTTTGGGCCTGGGGCTTAGCACCTAGTAAGGTTCAATGAAATACACTGAATTACTCAAAGCAAACAAAAGCCAAACTCTTCAAGGGCACTTGTTGAACTAAGTGCTAAGGAGTCCATTTTGCTTACCAACACAGATACTCTCAGAAAAACTGGGAAAGATTTGCATGGACTGATGCAAAGTAAAATGTACTGGGTAGAAAGTAACGGCAACATTGTAAGATGATCAGCTGTGAATGACTTAGCTATTCTCAGCAACGCAATGGTCCAAGACAACTCTGAAGGACTTATGATAGAAAACGCTTTCCATCCCCAGAGAAATAAATGATGGTGTCTGAATAAAGATTGAAGCATACTTTTTAAAAAAACTTTACTTTTCTTGAGTGTTTTTTGTCTATGACACACCTATAAGCTATATGGAATTGCTTGCCTTCTCAAAGAGGGGAAGTGGGGAGGGAGGAAGGGAGAGAATTTGGAATTCAAAGTTTTAAAAACAAATGTTTAAAATTGTTTTTACATGTAACTGGGGGAAAATTAAATACTAAATAAATACAAAAAAGAAGTTAACAATCTCTGCTCTAGGAGCAAATAGAAACTGCTTTTTATTTTTTGAGCATTTAAAACCCTTTCACACCTGGGCTCCATCCTACCTTTCCAGCCTTATGAAATATTGCTTCCCTTTACACTATCTACATTTCAGTAAATCTAACTTTCTTAATGTTCCTCATAAATGACTAGAACAAAGTTGCAGTGCCAGAAAATGCTTCTCACATGGGAGTATCTAGATTATAGTGTTTAGTATAATACTAATATGCTGCATTAATACCGTCGTAACTCTCCTACCTTTGTCCCCATCATTTGGCTTCCTTCTCACTCTGCCCCTGTGGCTCCATTCTTCCACAGTGGGTTCTTATGGAACCTTTATTTTGAGTTTGATCCCAGACCAACAATCCTCCATTGCCTGCACTTCAGCACTAGTGGTGTGTGTGTGCCTTCCTCTCCTATCCCCCTTTTATTTGTTGTCTTCCCCCATTAGAATGTAAGTTGTTTGAGGGCAAGGACTGTCTATTTTGCTTGTATTTGTCTTAGCACAGTGCCTGGCACAAAGTGTTTAATGTATGCTTATTGACTTTACTTAGGTACTTTAGAGGTATACTCTACCCCAGGGATGGGGAACCTGTGGCCTTGAGGCCATATGTGGCTTCAAGTGAGGCCCTTTGATGTCACCGAAGTTTGGATTCAGTCAACGGGCCACACCTGAGGACCTAGAGGGGCACATGTGGTCTTAAGGTCACAGGTTTCCTACCCCCGCTCTACCCCAAGGAAGTGTCTATATAATGTGAATATAGTATTAGGGAAAGAATTATAAGTTCATAAAACAGTGATGTTTGGGGGACAGTTACCACATTCTATCCATATATAACCATTTCGAGAAAAATAAACATTTTTTCGTGTATGGTTCTATTAAGAAGTTGCTGGCTAGAACATTTGCTTTCCATCAGTGACTTATAATGGCTGTCATCCTCCATGTCTTAGCCAGCATACACAGTCCTCTTCTGTGACTCTCTGGGAGACCATTATTCTTAATGGTCTCCTGAGTCAAACTTTAGCTGTAAAAATTTAATTCTTTCACAAGAAAAGTGGCTGATTTTATTCTGATGTTTAAGAAGTATTTCATTGAGGGTGACACATTTCTCACACAGCTTTTAATTAACTCTAGACTAAACCTTTTTCTAATTTCTTTTTATGGGTCATTTACATATCTGTATCTCTGTCCTTGAAGATTTCTTCTCAGCTTCCCCCAACTAGAAAGAGACTCCCTTGAGTTGTTTTCTTCTATATCCTTAATGTTTTTACCATCAGTTGAGTAATTAACTTTATACAGATGCATAGAAAAAGTACCTACAACAGAAATTGATGTTTGGCTAGAATGAAGAGTGTGTGAAAGAGAGAAACATGAAATAAATCTAGAAAGTTAGGTGGCTGACAGATTTTAGAGAACTTGAAGTGCTAATCTAAGGAATTTATATATATATATATATATTGGTTAGAGACAATAGAGTTGATTTTTATAAAATTTTCTTTTTCAAAAATCATAAAGTTGACAAAAATCAAGAATTATGAATATTTCCATATACCAAGAACACATAGGGCATTGTAAATGAAACCATGTTTCTATTATATATCGCTTGTAGAGACATTTGAGCAATGTATTTGTGTGTTTGAGATGATCGGGGTGAAGTATGATTACTTCTATGGGTTAATCATTAATACGGCTATAAAAGTTCTTTTTGAGGCACCTCTTGGGTGGAAAGATAAGGCACATAAGTGATAGCTAACTTTTTGTTTATGTGCATTGAAGTTTGTTTTTCTTTTAATGCCTATAAGCAACATAAATTCCGTGAGTTTCAAGTAGTTTACATTTATTCGGTGCATCTGGGTTTATAAACTGCTTTCTTTGAAGCACCTGTGACCGGCAGGTGGTACCAATATGATCTCTATGATGATAATTACAAAAACAATAATAATAGCTAACACTCACATCATGCTTTAAACTTTGTAAAATACTTTCTGTCTATTTTCTCATTTGGTCCCTTTTATGGACACGGTAACTGAAGCTCCCCATGGTCACACAACTAGTAAGAAATGGAAATGAGATGCAGACTTTGCACTTTAGCCTCCAAGTTCAGTGCCTGAGCCACCACTGGACAATGCCTCCTGCGTTTATTGGTAAATGGCTACCAATATATGTACTTGTGAATAGAATTCATGCTCTGAAGGACAAATGAAAGCAAATGATTGAAGAGTAAACAGGCAGATTGCTGATTATCACTCTATTTGCTTCTGTACAAGTCAGTGATAAAGAGAGGGGTGAAACCTCCACATTAGAGTCCAGTAAATGTCTGCCTCTGGAATGATGGTTTATTCTTTTATTTGGCAATTCCGGATAAATAATAATAATAAAGAACCAACGAGCAGAGAACCTAAATGAATTAGTCATAATAATAAATAGTCATACCTTCCTAAGTGAAGTTAGCATGAACCACTTTCAAAGGAAAGAAGAGAAATCTACATAATACTACCTGCTTGAAAACCTTTAAATTAGCCCTCGTCTAAAGAGACAGGAAGGTATATCAGAGAGGCTGGTACACTTGGAGTTAGGATGATCTAGGGTTAAATTGCAACTAAGACATTAGGTGAGTCATTTAACTTCTGTCAGACTCAGTTTTATAATCTGTAGAATGGGAACAAAAATGGGAACCAACCTCATAGGGTTGCTATGAAGATCAAATGAGATAATAATATATTTAAAGTATTTTCAAATATTAAAGGTTAATATAAAAGTCAGCTATTATTATTAGAGGATAAAGTTCAATTACTTAGCCTGGCCCTCAACAATGTCTCTCTAAACTTCTCTATCATTGCTCATTTATATTTAATTCCTGAAACAACCAGACTGGTTTACTAATCCCCTTCCCTCCCCAAAATATTCCATGTGTATTCCTGCTTCCATGTCTTTGTTCATTCTATTCTACCTACCTTCTCTCCTTTTTCTTCACCTTTTCCAAAGGCTTACCTCAAGTCTCAGTTCCTTTCATGAACCTTTCTTTATCCTTTTGCCCTAGATCATGTTAACCTTTCCCTCCATTGAACACATAATGGGCATTACCAGGATCATTTACCATTTAATTGAATATCATTATAAACCAGGGGTTCTTAACCTTTTTTGTGCCATGAACTCCTTTGTTGAATTATGGAACCTTAATTAATCAATTAACATTCATTAAGTACCTATATGTGTCAAGTACTATGCTAAGCATTGAGGATTCAAACAGAGCAAAAATACAGTTTCTGCCCTCAAGAAGCTGACGGTCTAATGCGAGAAGACAACAAACAAGAAAATATATTAAAACAAACCATATACAAGAAATAAATAGAAAATAGTCAGCAGAGGGAAGGCACTAGAATTAAGAGGGGTTGAGAAAGGCTTCCTATAGAAGATGGGATTGTAGGGACTTGTGGTTTGTCTCATTTTTGAAGAGGATGGGGTGATGTCTTCACTTGTGCATGAAATAGATTTAAGTGAGGCAGAGTTGCACAAAGTTGTCAGCCTCACTCTCTCTCCCAGAGTCATCAAAATCCAGTGGCAAGACAAAAGTCAAGATGATTGATGATGGAGTCTTTGATATCTGACTAAGCTCTAAATGCTCCACAATGCCTGCTTCAACTGGCTTCTTAGCCATTGGAATAAATTGTTCTCATCCACTCATTCTGCTGGGGAAGTCTTCATACACTTGGGGTAGACCTCCTCCTGTAGCTCCAAGAGGCTGGACAGACAGGCTAAACAAAGTTGAGAGTAACCTACAGGTCTTAATATCTTTGGTAAGTTAGGAGGAGAAAGTTGAGTGACTGGCTGGAAATCAAAGGTAGGGGAACAACATTGAAAAGGGCTTGGCAAGCCCTCACACCAGAGGTGCTAGTCCTCTCTTAACACCCATAGAAGGTGGGGCTTAAAGGAAGACAGAGAATCCAGTAGGTAAAGAAAAGGAGGGAAGACATTTCTGGAACAGGGGACAGCTATAGAGAATGCCCTGAGCTGAGAAATGGCATGTTTTGTTCATGAAATAGCAAGGAAGTTATTGATACTGGATCAAAGAGTATGTGGAGGGGAGTAATGTGATAGGAGGGAACTAGGTTATAAAGGACTTTGAACAGCAAAAAACACATCTTTTTTATTTGTTCCTGGAGGCAATAGGGAGCCACTGGAATTTACTGAGTAGAGGAAGGTGACAAGGTCAAACCTACATTTTAAAAGGATCGTTTTGGTGGCTGAATGGAGGATGGATTGGCATGGTGAGGGACCTGAGGCCAGCAGACCCATTAGCATGTTATTGAAATAATGTAGGTGTGAAGTGATGAAGGTCTATGCCATGGTGGTGGCAATGTCAGAGGAGAGAAAGGGCTGTATTTGAGAGATGTTTCAAAGGTGAAATCAAAAGGCCTTGGCAATAGATCCGATATAGAGGATGAGACAAAGTAAAGAGTTGAGGAAAACATCTAGGTTCTGAGCCTAAGAGAATGGGAGGATGGCAATGCCCTCTTCAGTAATACGGAAGGAGGAGGTGGGGAGTGTTTAGGAGGAAAGATGAATTCCATTTTGGACATGTTGAGCTTAAGATGTATATTAAGATGTCTGAAAAGCAGTTGGAGATTTGAGATCAGAGGTCAGCAGAGATTGGGGCAAGATAGATAGATCTGAAGATTATCAGCATAGAGATGATAAATCCATGGGAACTGACGAGATCACCAAGTGAAGTAGCAAGGAGGGAGAAGAGAAGAGGGCCCAGGATGGAACCCTGAGGGACACTTATGATTAGAGGGCATGACCTGGATGAGTGTCCAGGAAAGGAGGTTCAGAATAATGTTTCCAAATGCAGAAAATAAAATACATAGGACTACAAAAGAAACTAATTATATTGAATTACAATTTAAAATAAAGCTTGTAGACTCCAGGTTAAGAATCTCTGATTTTAATGGTGCCTTTCATTGCCAGCTGAAATTAATAAATTAAACTTTTCACATGTATAGATATTGATTCTTCAACTAGACTGTAAGCTATTTGAGCATAAAGATTAAGGTATTAGTTGCATATCTTAGGGTAGGTATATATGGTTTCTGAGGTACCTTCCTACTCTGAGATTGGGTGGTTTTTTTTTAATATCTTTAAAGATTCTTCTTTATATCCACTCAGATTGCCTAAACAGTGGTATGTATAACATAGGGTTCAATGAGAACTTGTTTAATGAATCAATGAAAGTTTGGCGGTACTTTTTCCTAAACTTCTAATGGTCTTTATTTCATTAGCTTTTACTGATGGTGACAGGACCTTTCGGTCAGCTTAGTTCTACTAAATAGTCATAGAATCATTTATATGTTAATTTAATTTTTTGGACTGTATCTGGCCTTTGAGTGAGGGAATGGATGGATAAAAGAGCAGGGTTGAAAATGACTGACTGTCTTAAAAGACTGAAATGGAAATACTTTGAAAATGCAAACAAGTATTTGATTTTTGGTGCTAATCTGTTCTGGCTATGAATGAACAATTTCCAGGGAAGTACTTTATCCCTAATTTATGTGCATGACCAGGGACAAGCAGTCAAAGTCTCCAGAAAGCCATAGGCTACTAGATGTTCATTGTTGACTCCTAGAGTTATGGGGACTTTGATCATTATTTTTAATGAATTTTTATTTTTGGTACTTCCCTGACCACCCACTGCTTTATTTGCTAAATTCTAGCCTTGATTGAATATCCTATATAAAAACATATCTCTGAAACTCAGTGAAACTAAAATAGGGAAAGAATAGAATAAAAGAAATGATAGAATTTGAGGCATTTTAACTTGATTTCATATTTAACTTTTAAAATCTATTTGCTACTTGTCTGCCACAAAAAAGCACCACCTGGGGTCTTCAGCATCCTTATAGTGTTTAGCATTATGCTAAAAGAGAGATGAGAGAAGTATAAGACATAATACAGTCTCTGTTCCCATGAAATACTAATCCAATTTATGCATGCTCATAATGCTGTTTGGAAAGATTTTTTTCTCTTTTTCAAAAGAATGAAAATATCCAAATTTTAATCATCTCTGAAAAAAATCAGGGTCAGATATTATATGGGCAAGCTATCTGTACATTTTAGTTGAAGTTAACAGAATTTCTGCCCTGGCCAACTGAAAGTGTAATCCTATCACAATGACATGGTTATTAATGCCCTTAAGTTCTGATTAGTGCCATTAATCACTATGGCCCTTTTTGAAGGAGACTCCTGGTGCTGATAGCCTTTCAGCTTGCCAGAAGGAAAATGATGCACTTGGAGCAGTTGCCAGGTCTCAGAGCTGTCAGAACAATATCACAGCAGTGTCGCATCTAAGTCTTGTTTCTTTGATGAAATATCTGTGAAAAGGTCAAGGCAGGAAATTAGGTCTTCAAATATGGGACCCAAAAAGGATTCTGTCTTTTTTTTGGTTATTTCTCCAATTGAACTGTTATCTCACTTCCCTTCTCTTACTTTAAACATTATATGTAATTCTAAATATTTAGTAGTAAGTCATAATATACTAACTTTGACATTTTCTATTATATCTATGTCTGTGAATCACCATTTAATTATGTTTTAGAGTCATCTTGTTCTCTTTGTGTTTTAAAAAGTTCAGAAGCACGAAAAAAACATAGCCTCTTTAAGAGGCTTGGAAGGATCCAGGATTTGCTAAGTAAATTAAAGGGTTATCTTTAGTATTTGGTGCAAAGTCATTTTTATATGCATGATGAACTTCAAAGGAAAGTGGAAAGAGTGATATAGAAACATGGTTGCTAGGGGAACTCTCTCCAGATTGGAACAACAAAAAAGGACAGTCCTGGAGATTGAATGTGTGTGGGTACATATGAGTTAGATCTTGCTTTTTTATTTTTTTCTCTGAGTTTGAAAGGTAAAGAAAGAAGAAAGTAAATGGAGAATACAGTCAATTTTCTCCCTTGAGGTTCAAAGTAGATATACTAGGACTAACTAGAGAAGCTAAGGAAGCAAACTTATACCTCCTTTGACAATAATATAAACAAATAGTGACAGGTCTTATGCCACAGCTACCTTTAAGAGCAAGAGTGATGAAAACAGGCAGAAGCAATGAGTCATGGACATCGGCTGGGCTTGAGGCACTTTGTGCCTTGAAGCCTAGGGGAAAGCTAAATTTTTCTCATTAGAATAAAAAGGTAAACCCAAATTAAATAAGTACTGATAAATATGAGGTGAAAATATACTTTTCAAGATAAATATAGCAAGCATTTATATAGCATTTTAAGGTTTGCCAAGGTGTTACATCAACAGTGGTTGTCATTTGATCTTCATAACAACCCTGTGGAGAAGGAGCTATTATTATCCTCATTTTATAAAGGAGTAAAATGACAGCGATTTGCTCAGGATCATGTAGGTGGTAAATGTCTGAACTAGGATTTTAATTCAGGTTTCCTTGACTCCAGGTTCAGCACTGTATCCATAGTACCACCTACCTGCCTATTCAATTTGCTGAGTATTTTATACCTTTGTTGTTATTTTATTCAAATTGTTTGAAATTCAACTTTTTTATAAGGAGTTTTTATATTTTTAAAGAAAAAAAGAAGATTTTGTATGGTTAAGTTTTGTTTCCTTTCTGTTGTGTGTGTATATGTGTGTGTGTTTGAGATGAGGCTTATCGTTTGTTCTCTGTAACCCACTGTCAGATATCCAGTTGTAGATGGCAGTCCATAAAATTGTAGAATTATAAGGGATCTCAGAGGTTATAGAATCTAAACAGTCACTGACATAAGTAGCCCCTCTGTGACATACAAGTGGTCCATCAACCTTTGCTTGAGGATTTCCAAAGTGGATCCTGTATCTCTCAAGGCAGCACTTTGTTCCATTTATGGGTGACTCTAATTGCTAGGACAATTTTCCTTAAATCATTCTTGAACTTGCTTCTTTGAGACTTCCATGTAATAATCCAACTTCTGTCCTAAGTGAACAAATCTAATTCATCTTCTGCATGACAGCCCTTCAAATCCTTAAGGACAGCTATCATTTCCTCTCTATCCCATCAAGCCTTTTCTTCTTCAGGCTAAATGTCTTCAGTTCTTTCAACTTATTCTCAAAAAGGTTGCAGGTGAGGACCTTCATCTCCTCTGAATACTCTCTAGCTTATCAATATTCTTCCTAAAATGTGGTACCCAGAACTAGACATAGCACCCTGGACAAGGTCTGATCACAGCACAGTGGTACCATTACTTTTTAGTCCTGGAAGCAATCAATACTTTTTAATGTAGCCAAGACCATATTAACTTTTTTGGGGGGTGGCAGGGGAACTGCTGTATCATCCTCTTGTATCATTCTGAGTGTTTAGTCCACTAAACCTCTAGATCTGTTTAAAAAAAACAAACACCCCCCAAACTTGTCTTTTAGCCAAGCCTCATCCATCTTGTCCTCATGAGACTGATCATTTGAACCCAAACATGAGACTTTAGGTTCATCCCTATCTAAAGTCATCATATTAGATTTAGCCCAATATTCTAGACTACTGAAATTTTTTTAGATCCTGACTGTAATATTCAGATAAAAGAGATAGCCATCTCTTTTAGTATTGCATCATTTGCAGTTTTGATAAGGAGGCCACCTGTTTTTCAACCTGTTTCAATCACTCCTATTTCCTGGATGCTCTCAATCCTTAGGTACTCAAATTGCAGGATTTTAATTTGTATTAGTTGGTATAGAGCTTTAGTCAATATGTCAGTATGCCATACCTTTCTCCCCTTTTTTCTACCAGGAGGTTATGAGGTGATGCAGTATATATACAGATAAGTAAATGCAAAACATAGGCATAATAAGTACAAAGTCATTTTGGAGTGGGTGGTTGGGAGGAAGGATAATCATTATGAAGAAGATTAGGAAAGATTTAATATAAAAATAGCATCTAAGCAGAGTCTGGAAGCAAGTTAGGGGTTCCAAGAAGTAGAGTTAAGGAAACAGAACATTGACTTCTGGGAGCCAAGATGGCAGAGTAAGCAGTAAGTTGCTCTCACTCTCCTTTACTGACCTTGAAAAGCCCAGAAAATATGCCCCAGAAAAATTCTGCAACAGTGGAGCCAGCAGAAAGATGGGTGCAGCAGTTTTTTAGCTCTTGAGGCTAGGGGGATGAACAGGAAAGGTCCCTCTTATTGTGGCTGAAGGGGACCGGTACAGGACAGGAGGCATCCCAGCAAGTCAGCAGTAAGCCCCACATCAGCAAACCAGTGGGTGATCCTGAGCCCCAGGGTGGTAGAGTAGGCAAGCACCAGCACTAGGACCCCTGTGTGCCTTCATACAGACTGGGGAACAGGCAGACACCAGCATGGGGAACCAGTGCAGAAAACCAGCATAGAGTACCACCACTTGTGTGCCAGATGGGTGTCCACTAATGGCTGAGCCTAGAGATGACCTCCAGTGGCCCAACCACCCCCACACCTCAACCAGATAGTTTCAGTATTATCCTGGGGGAAATGCAGTAAAACCCCAAGTGGCATCTGCACACACCAGCCAATACCACTAACTCTAGCTCAGCACCAGGTAACCTACAGCCTCTACAGCCTCCATCTGCCAGAACCCGAGGCCCTAGCACACAAAGCCAATAACCAGACCCCTATCCCCCAGCACAAGAAGTGTGGCTCAGTGGCCCCTGTGCTTCAGAAGCAGAGACCAACTTTAAAAGCCAGGAAAAAAGCTAGCACAATGAGCCAGAAGCAATATAGAAAATCGAAGGCTATAGATTCTTATTATGGGGACAGGGAAGATCAAAACATAAATTCAGAAGAAGACAGCACTGTCACTATACCCACATCTGAAACCTCAAAGGGGAATATGAACTGGTCTCAAATCCAAAAAGCCTTTTTGAAAGAGCTCAAGAAAGATTTTAAAGACAAATTAGAGAGATAAAAGAAAAATTGAACAATTCCCTTAAAAATATAATTGACAAAATAGAAAAAAGTACACTGAAAGAAATAGAACATTCCAGACCTGAGCAAAATGATGGAGGTGGGTAATGAAATGTCCTGCATGGGAATCAGCAGTAAGCCAGCTTGGCTAGAACATAAAGTATATGACAAGGAAAGTGAGATGTGAAATAATTCTGGAAACAGGCCAGATTGTAAAGGGGTTTGAAGGACAAAATTATTTACATTTATCCTAGAGGAGATAAGAGAGCTCAGGTAGATTCTCAAAGAGGGGAGTAACATGGTCAAACCTGTGTTTTAGGAAGCTTGTTTTGGTAGTTATGAATTCTGAAATTGGAGGGACTGGAAGCAAAGGAACCATTTAGAAGACTATTGGAAAAAGTTCAGGCAAGAATCTCATAAGCATTGTAAGTTTATAAAATTCCATTCTGTTTTATGTTGTAATTCCAGGGTGGTAGAGAAGAGGGACTGACATGTACTCCAGATTTTGGGAGAGCAGATTTCAAAAGTTCAGAAGACAGATAGGTAGCATCACTTAGATTAAAGTTCTAAAGGAGAAATCAGGTAAGGAGTAATGGGAAATTCTCAAGAATAAATTCTTCAACATATTAAAAAACCTAGAGAGAGACTTTTAATGCACTGGGTAGATGCTCTAGAGACTCACATAGAATTAGAAGACATCAGTGGGTTGTAATTTGTCCTGGGGAAAAGAGTATCTATCCCAAATAAATCATAGATTCATCAAACTGTCTTTTGAGAAGAGAATATTTACAAAAATGTTTGCAAAAATACTCTTATTAAAATTACTTTTATTTTGATTTTTATACAAGCATGAACATCTTATTTCATATAATAAGGGATGTACAAAACATCCTTTTTAGCAGTTGCTCCTTAAAATAAAAAGTTGTGTACGTGGATTAAGAAGACACTGTGTGATTTCTAATGGAGATATCCTAATCTCTCCTTACCATCCATTCAGGTTTGTATTTGACTAGTTTAAAGAATAACAATCCTTTGACACCTAGTCTTCAACTAGTGACTATTGTATCACCCAGTGGATTTAATTGCATCCTTTTGTCTAGTATGCATATGTATGAGCTATAATTGTATTAGCATATTGAGTCATCAGTAATTTCATACTTAATCCTATCTCCCCACTGGGTTATAAGAGTCATTTTGGCATTGAAAAGTTTTCTTGTTATTTAATTCTTAATCTCCTTTTAAAGAAGTTTGCAGGTTTGTATCTTTTCTCTCCCCTCAACTTGTTATAATGGAGTGAAAGAAAGGAGAGGGAGGAGAGAAAAAGAGAAACACACAGAGATAATGAGCTCAAGCCTGGTACTATATACTAGGCACTGTTCCAAGCATTCAGGATACCAATACAAAGAATACAAAGAATCATAATACCTAATTTTGAGAAGCTTATATTCTAGTGGGGGGAGAAAGCAAGCATACATACACACATATATATGTACATATATATCTGTATATATATATAATAAAAACATACAGTAGTTAAATACAAGGCAGCTAAGAAGAGGCCATCTATAGTTGAGATCAGGAAAAGCTTCATGAGGAAGGTGGGGCTTATGAGGCAGCATTAAGAAGGGTGTGCATTCCAGTCACAAGAAGAGGTCAATGCAAAGGCTTGGAGATTGGAGTTAGAGTTCTGTGTTTCCAAGCTTATTTCAATTCTGAAATCAGAACACTGATGGGTTATTAATGACAATTCAAAAGATTTTGACTGATTTGCCAATTGCTTCTTAGATACAAAACATAGATCATCTCTTCAAAAGAAATGGACCAATCTTCCAAAATGTCTTACAAATGTTGCAGGAAAGGTATATCTGAAGTAGTGAAATTTTGTGTACTTCTTTTATAGAGATTTCATCTTATTACTTGGTGGTACATAAAACTATAGTGTCTTCATGAATCCTGACGTTTGAGTCATGTGAGATATTTGCTATTTAAAGTACCATAATTTGATAAAATGCATCTCCACTGAGCTATGCTGTTTTGTTCAGTGTGACTCTTGTCCCTGTCTTTTCAATAAGTGCTCAAAAGAGGCGCTTCCAATGTCCTGAGGGCCTTTGTCTAGCTCTCTTGATATTGCTAGTGAATGAAGGGAGGACATAGCTGATCCAGTGATTATCCTTCACTCTTAGTACATGATCAGTCTAACTTTTTAGGTATTATTATCCGCAATTTATAGATTAGAAAACTGAGACTCAGAGAGGGTAAGTGATATAGCTAGTAAGTGTCAGAGGTGAAGTTTCTGGTAACTCCAAGCCTCATCTTTCTTCTGCTTTATCACACTACTGTGAATCATCTTACTTTCTTCAAACTCTTAACTTTCACAACAACCCTGTTATGTAGGTAATGGAAATACTTTCTCTGGTAGCTTTGCTAAGCAAAATATATGTTGCCCTTGAAAGAAGACATAAAGAATTCTTTTAGGAGGAGAGGAGATTAAGAGAAAAGCATATTCCTCTACCTCCTCTCTAGCTACCTCCTACTCCCTTCTCTCAATGACTTGGTTTTCTGCCTAAATCTTAGGGTTTGTCCCCATTATTCCTCGACTAGACTATTGTAATAGCCTTCAAATTGGCCTCCTTGCCTTATGTGTCTCCCCACTCCAATCCGTGTTTCATTTACCTGACAAAGTGATTTTCCTACATATAAAATCCTTTGGCATTTATAGCTCTTCACAACCTGGGCCCTTTCTACCTTTCTAATGGTCTTAGTTGTTCTCCCTTCCCAGCTTGCTGCAATCATGATGGCCTTCTTGTTCCTTACAAAAAGACACTCCATTTCCCATATTTTTGCCTTTGTATTGACTTACCTATGCCTGGAATGCTCTTCCTCCCAGTCTTAGTTTCTTAAGATCCCTGTACTGCTTTAAAACTCAACTTAAGCATGACATTCGCCATAAATACTTTCTTGTTGCCAACCCCTCTAATTGCTATTTTATATAGTCTGATTTATTTATGCTGTCTCCCTCATAGAAAGTAAGCTCTATCGTGGCAAGAACTGCTTTTTCTTTTTAACACCATCACTTTGCATAGTGCGTGGCATATAGTCATTGCTTATTGATTATTTGTTCCTCAACATACCTCTAATCCTTTGGGGATACCTGAGTAAGTGAACTTCAGTCGCAACCATAAACTTGATCCTCTTTCCTCTTAAGGAAAAGTGCTTACATCTCAAACCTGACATAGTGATAATAATAGCTCACATTTACATAGCTCTTTACATAGAATTTTCCTCATAACAATTATGTGAGGCTGATAGCATATTATTATCCCGATTTTATTATGAGGAAACAGTATTTTGCCCAAGTTAACTCAGCTAGTAAGTGGTAGAGCAGCGACTTGTACCTAGGTATTCAGGGCCCGACTTGGACTCTGACAGTTCATGTCTGGCATTGATATGAAATGAGGTACTTAAAGGTCATTCAAGTTAGCAAAAGGAGATTTACTTAACCAAAGAGAGAGAAGGATATTCCGCAAAGATATGTATCCAGGAGACCTAATTTGAGCAAAACTACTCTGCCACTGAGTTACTCATCAGAGTTTACTAGCCAAGCATCAGAGAGGACCTGTGTCCATGTCTGTTTTATATTCAGATAAAGAGGAGGCAATGAAAATAGAGACTGATCCAATTGAGTCTTGAGGATGACTTTAATACCTATTTAAAAAAATTAGTCTAACTTTCATAGGAGTGGAGGGTTAGGATACCGTGCCCACCAAGCCATATTTTTTACTCTAGCCTGTTTTTGACACGTGAAAGGAAAAACCAAATCAGTTATTTGGTCCAACGCTGTCATTTCATCAGCATGGGGAATTTTGGGCAGCTAGGTGGTATGGTGAATAGAACAGAGTCAGGAGTCAGGAGTCATCTTCGTGAGTTCAAATCTGGTCTCAGACACTTAATAGCTGTGTGACCTTGGGCAAGTCACTTAACCCTGTTTGCCTTAGTTTCCTCATCTGTAAAATGAACTGGAGAAGGAATGGCAAACCACTCTAATATCTTTGCTAAGAAAACCCCAAATGGGTCATGAAGAATTGGACACTACCAAAATGACTGAAACAACAAAAATAGGGAATTTTTAGGCTGGAAGTACTTCTCATTCATACATATTGATAATTCTTTTGCAACTGGAAGTTTTAGACAGTTGACTAGGGTGTGGAGAGCTTAAGTCATATGCTTATTATGATACAACCTCTATTTGTTAAAAACAGAACTTGAACCCAGGCCTTTTTTTACTCTAAGGGCAGCTATATCACATTGCCTCTCTAAATAGAAATGTCACCTTCAATTTGTAAATCAAATGCTTATCTTTACCCCTCTCTTTTCTGTTTTTCTCTCACTCAAAGCCTCCTTTTGAATTTTTTTTTTAATCAATAAGGAATTTCTGGAGAAGGAAGGCATGTTAAGATATAGATATCAGCTACTGAAATCACCTTTATATGATGCTATTGTGAAATTTTGCGGGGTAAGACACCGTGACTAATAGGAAAGGACAATTTCTCACAAAGACTGCTGAAGGTTAATATGGATGATGGTTGAGCAGAGCCAGGATGATCAAATAATTCTTCTATTACCTTACATACCATAAATTTGGAGCACAAAAAAGAGGAAATTATATGTCAATCTAATGGCTATCTCAACAAATGTATTTACACATTGTCAGAGGAAGTAATTTGAGAAAGAATACTTTGTAGTTTATACACAGGCCAGCCAGCTCATTTGATTTGTTTTCTACTGAACTGACCTTCATTTGGACTGAGATGATTGATTTGCCTAATTGTTTTGTTTTCATGAAGATATAGACAAAAGAAAATAAATAGCAATTTTCACTCATTTTGCTGCATTATTTAATTTTTCTCTTGAGAATCAGCTAATAGGAAGTTTGATTAAAAACTTTTTTTTTTGCAATAATGGCATTAAATAATTGAAGAACTTAAAGATACTGGAGTGGTTTTCTATTTCCTTCTCCAATATGTCCCCATTTTGCCAATGAGGAAATGAGGCAACAGTTTTTTTTTTTTATAAATTTCTTTATTTATTTTTAGTTTACCACACACACGGTTCTACATAGTTTTGAGTTCCAGTTTTTCTCCCCTCCCTCCCCGCTCCCTCCCCAAGACGGCATGAAGTCTCATATAACTGTCATGTATAACTTCACATTGAATTAATTTATGCACTAGTCAAGTCGTGGAGAAGAATTTGACCAATGGAATGAATCATGAGAAAGAAGAAACAGAACCAAAAAAAAAAAAACAAACCGAAAAACAAAAACAAAAGAGAAGCAGAAAAGGCGAGCATGTAGTGCACCTCGATCTGTATTCAAACTTCCCAGTTCTTTGTCTGGATGAAGATAGCATTCTCCATGGTGAGTCCCCTGGAGTTATCCTTGCCCCTTAGGTTGCTGAGAAAAGTGCAGTATGTCAGGGTTGGTCCTCACGGAATCCATATATCTGTGGCTGTGCACAACGTTCTCCTGGCTCTGCTCCGCTCACTCAGCATTATGTCGTGTAGGTTTTTCCAGGTTGTTACAAAGTCTGCATCATCCCCATTTCTTATGGCACAATAGTATTCCATCACCTTCATATACCACAGCTTGTTCAGCCATTCCCCAATTGATGGGCATCCCTTTGATTTCCAATTCTTGGCTACCACAAAGAGAGCTACTATAAATATTTTTGTACATATGGGTCCTTTTCCCGCTTGTGTGATTTCTTTGGGATACAACCCTAGAAGTGGTATTGCTGGGTCAAAGGGTATGAACATTTCTATAGCCCTTTGGGCATAGTTCCAAACTGCTCTCCAAAATGGCTGGATCAGCTCACAACTCCACCAGCAATGCAACAATGTTCCAATTTCCCCACATCCTTTTCAGCATTTATCATTTTCCTGTTTTGTTATTTTAGCCAATCTGACAGGAGAGATGTGGTATCTAAGAGTTGTTTTGATTTGCATTTCTCTAATCAGTAGGGATCCAGAGCATTTTTCCATATGCCTGTAGATAGCTTTAATTTCTTCCTCTGAAAACTGCCTGTTCATATCCTTTGACCATTTCTCAATTGGGGAATGGCTTGTATTCCTATATATTTGGCTCAGCTCCCTGTATATTTTAGAGATGAGGCCTTTATCAGAGATACTAGTTGCAAAGATTTTCTCTCAATTTTCTGCTTCCCTCCTAATTCTTGTTGCATTGGCTTTTTTTGTACAAAAACATTTCAATTTGACATAATCAAAATTATCCATTTTGCATTTTGTAATGCTCTCTATCTCTTGTTGGGTCATGAATTCTTTACTTTTCCCCAAATCTGATAAGTAAACTATTCCTTGCTTTCCCCAATTACTTAGAGTAATGAGGCAACAGTTTTAAGTCACTTGTCCAGTGTCACAGCTAGCAAGTGTTGGAGGCCAGATTCAAACTCAGGTCTTCCTGACTTCAGGTCCAGCATTCTATTCATTGCATCCCCTAGCTGCCCTCTATAAAATATACAATGCGTTAAAAATTTGCTTCAAAATAAAGCTTAAAACTTAAAGGAGAATAATGATAATAGATGCTTTTCCTTAACCCATTGCTCAAGAAAGTTTGTTTTGAAGGGAAGGTGAGGGCCATTGCTGTTCAGTCCTTTTTCAGTCCTGTCTGACTCTTCATGACCTTGGCAAAGGTACTGGAGTGACTTTTCCATTTCCTTCTCCAGCTCATTATACAGATGAGGTAACTGAGGCAAACAGGGTTAAAAACAGAGCTAGTAAGTATCTGAGGCCAAATTTGAACTCATGAAGATGAGTCTTTCTGACTCCGGGCCATGCACTCCATCTACTATGCCACCAGCTGCAACTGAAGGTCATTAGGAACTTTCTCTTCTGATAGGTTTCTTTAGGTGTATATGGGTTTGGATACCATGGCAAGTTGTGGGCTCTCCACTCTGAAGACAGTGCTCTCTTACTTCAGCTTCCATGTCGGGACAAAATGAGGCACTTGCAAGGCAGTGAACATTCAGCAAAGGAGGAGGTTTACTGTGCCCACACAAAGCAAGGATACTGCAGTCCTTGGCTTCTCTAGATGATGTTTCCCTCATCTCCGTCTGGAAATGAGTCTGATCAGTCAGTCATTAAGGTATTGAAACTCCAGTAGCAGGGGAATTCACCAAATCTGAGAAAAGCAGAGCCCACATGGTTTAGGTTTTTTATTGGCCCAAGGTCAGAAAATTGCATTAAAGAAGTTTGGGCCAATCAGGTTTTGTGAGACGAGGGTACTTCACCAGGGAGGCTGCTAAAGGAAGGTGTGGCGGGGGGGGGGGGGGGGGGGGGGGGGGGGGGGGGGGGGGGGGCGTGGCGGAAGATGTGGATGTCGAGGGGGGTGTGGGGGAGACAAAGCTGTGTCAAGAAACAGGAAGGAGGCCTGTGTCAGGAAACCACTGTCCTATCACAGCAAGACTTAGGAATTATTCACTCCTCTTTTGTCCCCCCCTTTTTTTTTTTTTAAAGAAATAAGATTTATTAATTTTTTTTCTTTTTGTAGGATAGTTGTTTCTGGATATTACCTCTATTGCCCTTCTCTTATAACAAAAAAAATACAAAATTAACCATTTCAAAGACTATGCCTGCATGTAGTTTTCTGCTCCTGGGGTTTCCACCTCTCCTGAGAGGAAGTTTGTTTCATTTTTTGTTCTCTAAGACAAAGATTGTTAAAATTATTCTGAGTTCAGCCTCCTTATAGTATTTTCTTTGTGTGTATCATTGAAGTCATTGTGTGTATTGTTTCTCTTGCTCTTCTCATTTCTATGATCATAAAAATCTTCCCATATTTCCCTGAATCAATGGTCTTATAGACATCATGACTTTTTGTATAATAATATTCCATTATATATACTTATAATGTTTACAAACTCATGTGCGTGCGCACACACACATACACACACACACACACACAACACATCACATTTTGTTCAGCTATTTCCCAAAGCCTACCAGCCTTTATTTCCATTTTTTTTGCTACTATGAAGTGTTGTAATTAATATATTGAAATACATTAGACCTTTTTGTTTTTGATCTGCTTGGAGTAGATCAAAGACCTCAGCAGGGGGGTCACTAGGTCAAAGGGCGTGATCATTTCAGTCACTATCCTCACATAGTGTCTCATTGTTTTCTAGAATGGTTGGGCCAATTCACAGCTCCACAAACATGGTTTTTCTCTTTTTCCAAAGTTGCTCTTCAATATTCGCTCAGACATAATTGGAAAGATAGTAGACACAGGAAGGTCAAACTTTCTTTTACTTTTATTATTTGAGTTTCATAACCTTATCACTATTATAACAGGGTTTTAATTTCCTTTTGAGTCTTACAATAAAGCAAAGAAGGAAGAGAAGCCAAGAATCAGACAAGGAACAAAAGCTATCTTTCGTCTCCTCTATTTAATCCTTTCTTTTCAGTTTTCATTTGAGAGGGTCTCATTATGCACAGCAACACTGCAAAGGCGCTCAAACTTCTAATGCACCCTGCTGCACTTTGCTAACAAGGAAAAGGTAAGCCAGACCCATGAAATTGTGGAATCTACTCTAATGTCCATGGAATGCAGTGTAAGATTGTAATGATTAGAGGGTTAATAAAATCATTTTGCGGGATAGAAAAAAAGGATGCCTTGATTTTAGAAATATGAAACCCTGACACGATATGTTGATAAAATCATATTTGTAGGATGCCATTAATTGCTCTGATAATCAAATCACATACCAATGTCAAATAATGAAGTTTCATTTGAAGGTTTTTTTTAGTTAACATAGGCAAATTAGATTCAGAGATGACCCTTAGAATAATGTTTAAATAGGCAGAGCTTAACCAGCACATAGAGAGTCTCAATGTGCTCCCAGTGCCTATTATCTCTAATGATGCTACCCTTCTTAGGCCTCTCCATTCCCCCTATTCCCCTACACTTTCAAAACATATTTATTTCATCTTCCATTTTCTCAGAGTCCTGCTCTTTGTTTTTCTACAAGGTAACATCTAACCTGATTAAATAATCAATACTTAAGTATAGTAATAGTACAGTATATTACTATACTTAAGTATAGTAATAGCAGAAATAGGTGTTATTTTTCCTTTCTGATAGCCTATTTGCTATTTAACATAGATCTTAGGAGATAAAATTCCTTAAGTCAAAAGAAGAACTTGAAAAGGGGGCTCTTCAGGCACTATGACAGACCTATGGAAGATAATTATTTTGGTTAAGGCTGTGAGAGAGGAACTTTAGATATTTTTCAAATAACATTGGTTATTACAATGCCTGTGCATTTAGAGTTGGCTTTGGTCACTTTGTGTGACTCTATTTTACAAATAGTAAACTCACAAAATTTTTCAAACAATTTCTGTTTAATATAGTTTCTTTCAGTATCAATAATCTGTTAAGAAGGTTTCACTGTTGTCCAAAATGTAGAACAATTAGCTATTGCATTAATTATAGTCATTTATCACATATACATGTTTACACACGCATATACGCACATACAGACATATATGTATATACCTACACATATACACATACACACATATGTATATCAGAATTTTGGGACATCCAGTATACCTCAATTATAAGTGCTGCTATGCTAAGTATTGATTGTGACTAGTTCCTTGATAGGAAATGCAATATATGTAAAATTACTACTTAAGGTAGAAGATCTTAGAACAAACATACATGTAATTAGAACTGACAATACAGTTGAAAATAGGAACTTAAAAATGAATTTGCTAATTTTCTTTTGTATTCCTGATAGTCTCTATTAAGTCTTTAATTTCATTCATAGGCACATATAACTATTTCATTTCAACAGAATACTGTTGTGTTAGATAAAAATTATGGTTTGTGAAAGCCATTGCTGATAGAAAAGAACAGATCAAAGTTCAGTAAGCAACAGAGACAAGCTGGGCAGCTTTGAAAATAACATGTTGAATTTATTATATACTTACAAAGAAAGTGAGCTGTTCATAATGCAGATTAGCAGCTTCATGTAAAATCCCCTTTCTTCTTTATTTTGTATATGGAAAAGCTTATGTTATTTGGTGTTTGCTAAGTTCAGAATAAAAAAAAAGACATTGTTGAGAGATTTTGAATTTCTATTAAAATTCTAGCCTTTGGTTAATGCATGAATCACAGAAAAAGAATACATCATTTTCTGGCTAAAGGTTGATTCGATAATGACACTGACAAGACAAAGACTGTTGTATCTCCACTGTTACCTAACCTTGAGCTGTCTCCTTTTATGAAGCAGCTAGGTTGCACAGTGGATAGAGTACTGGTCACACTAGCTGTATGACCCTGGGCAAGTCGCTTAACCTGTGTCTGATTCAATTTCTTCATCTTCAAAGTCAGAAAAATGATAGCACTTTCTTTCCATTGTTGTTGTTAGGATAAAATGAGACAGTATCTGTTAAGAACTTTGCAAACCTTAAAGCACTGTATAAATATTAGTTGTTACTGTTATTGATAATGATAATGATGTAAAAAAGTATCATGATGATGACTCTGGATCTGTCAGGAATTGATTACAAAGGAATACATTTCTGTCCCTTTTAACCAGTCTTTATCTACATTTGTATACAATTTTAAAATAAGTGAGTACATATGTAAGATTTTAGGACTTGCTACTGACTGACTGAGCCTTTGTAATTTAGTGTTAAAGCAATCATTCCAAATGCAATTGAGATCCTTAATTTTAACTTTGGAGTTTAATGAGCCCATGTTTGAATGATCAATCTTGGCTTTATATTTTGTCTTTTTAAAATTTCATGAATATCCTAAGGCTTTTTCATTCACCATCCTAAAGATGTGCTTCTTTAACAGATTATTGTCGGTGCCAAGAATCTGGAGGGTGGAAAGTTCAGGGTTTTGTAAGCTGTCATTACTTGTCATCATATGATCTGGCGTATCTTGGACGGATGGGCAGGTGAGTATCAGGACCCCATTTTCCTACATTTTGGTTCTGGTAGGACACAAGGGGTAGGTAAGGACATGTTGCAGCACCTTATCAAAAAGAGTTTAAGGACCAACATATTTACTCACTTGACAACGTCTCCACAGTGACCTTGATTTTGATGCTGGCTGCCCTGACCAGCTGAAAGTATTAGTCAGTATCTCTTCTACCATCATCTTACCTTGGCTGTGCTCTCATACCTTTCTAGGGAAGCAATGTTTTGGGTAGAAAACCCAAGTAATAATCCCTATTCCTTAACTCTAGACTTCAAAGGAAATCTCCAGATTTCTATGCCTGGCAATCAACTGATAGTCACTGTCTATATGTGAGGGTGTAGGTAGAAAACCATTGTTTAACAAATAGTCCTTTTCATAGTTGCTATTGGTGTTGTCCAATATTCTGTCCCTTAGATTTAGGATATGCTTCTTGGCCTTGCTTGAAAAAGGTGATTTGCTTCTTATTACTACATGACGATGTGTGTGTTTATCATTGTTGTTTTCCAGAGTTCCAGTTATGGTAAAGAACAATTTATTATGATATAAAAGTATTTTTCTATCTCTAATTTCCCAAATTCCACTCATATTACATTTGGCTGGAGCTCCTGCTGTCAGCCATTCATGCTGTATTCCTTTCATCCTGTACTATTAGAAAATACCACTCATGACTTTTAACATTTATGTTCTAGGACCTTTTGCCATTCAATGTTAAATATGGTTTGTAGACATTACCATTAGCCTGCTAAAAAAGTAGAAGCAGATCCATAAATGGCTTTGAAGGAAAACAACAATAATAATGCCATCTGTATGGATGGCTTGCTTTATTTGATTTATTTGCTTGCTTTGATTTATATTGTTTCATTTGATCCTTCCAACAACCATATGACATAGGGCAAACTTTATTATTATCATTTTAAAGAGGAGGAAACTGAATCTTAAAGAGATTAAGTGACTTGTCCTAGGCTCCACGGTTAGGGAATATCAGAGTCAGTACCAAAACCTAGGTCTTCTTTTTATTTTTATTCAGAATTTAAAGACTATAAAATATTGCTATTTCCTTACACATACAATGGAACATAAAAAGAACATTGCATTTGAAACCCTGAATTTCTATGTCATTTCATTTATTTATACATATATATCCATGAATACCTGTGCATATATGTGTATACATATGTATGTGTTATAGATGAACACAAGCATAGGGTAGCCCCAAAAGTCTTAATACATTTTTAAGCTTGAATAGCTTAAATTACACTAAGACTATTAGGTTACTGTGTATGTACATAAATACACACACACATGTATCTGTGCATACACAAACATGTATACATTCCCACATGTGTATAGTCACACTCACATGTCTATAAATTTATATGCATAATACATATATGTGTATATGCATCTACATGTGCATATTGAAACATCTATATTTATATATCTATATCTACATACATATCAAAACTATCTAGCTTGTTTGTACTTCCATTCTCTTTTATGTATTTAAAAAATGTTTTGATTATTTTCTTTCTTCTTCCTTTTTTCTTTTTTTTTAAATAGGAAGTGATTTTTATTTTTTTTAAATTTTATCATTTTATTTAATATTTCAGTTTTCAACATTGATTTCCATTGAGTTACAAATTTTCTCCCCATTTCAACCCCCCCATTCCAAGATGGCATATATTCTGATTGCTTCATTCCCCAGTCAACCCTCCCTTCTGTCACCCCACTCCCGCCCCCATTCACTTTCCCTTTACTTTCTTGTAGGACAGGATAGATTTCTATGCCCCATTCCCTATATATCTTGTTTCCCAGCTGCATGCAAAAAACAACATTTTTTTTGAGCATATGCTTTTAAGACTTTGAGTTCCAAATTCTCTCCCCTCTTCCCTTCCCACCCACCCTCCCTAGGAAGGCAAGCAATTCAACATAGATCACACCTGTATCATTATGTAAAACACTTCCACAATACTCATGTTGTGAAAGGCTAGCTATATTTCCTTCCATCCTGTGTTTGCTTTTGATTACTTCCTCCCACTATCTGTCCTCCTTTCTATCATCCCCCTTTTTTATTCCCTTCCCCTTACTTTCCTGTGGAGTAAGATACCCATTTGAGTGCGTATGTTATTCCCTCCTCAGGTTTAATCCGATGAGAGTAAGATTCACTCATTCCCCCTTACCAGCCCCCTCTTTCCTTCCAACAGAACTGCTTTTTCTTGACACTTTTATGTGAGATAGTCTACCCCATTCTATCTCTCCCTTTCTCTTTCTCTCAATATATTCGTCTCTCACCCCTTAATTTTATTTTGTTTTTTTTAGATATCATCCCTTGATATTCAACTCACCCCGTGCTCTCGGTCTGCATATATGTATATTCCCTTCAACTACCCTAATACTGAGAAAGATCTCATGAATTACACACATCATCTTTCCATGTAGGAATATAAACAAAACAGTTCAATTTTAGTAAGCCCTTTATGAATTCGCTTTCTTGTTTACCTTTTCATGCTTCTGTTGATTCTTGTATTTGAAACTCAAATTTTCTATTCAGCTCTGGTATTTTCATTGAGAAAGCTTGATGTATTTTACTGAAAGTCCATATTTTGCCTTGGAGCATGATACTCAGTTTTTCAGGGTAGGTGATTCTTGGTTTTAATCCTAGCTCCTTGGCTTCTGGAATATCATATTCCAAGGCTTTTGATCCTTTAATGTAGAAGCTGCTAGATCTTGTATTATCCTGATTGTGTTTCCACAATACTCAAATTGTTTCTTTCTGGATGCTTGCAGTATTTTCTCCTTGACCTGGAAACTCTGGAATTTGGTGACAATATTCCTAGGAGTTTTCTTTTTGGGACCTATTTGAGGAGGCAATCTGTGGATTCTTTCAATTTCTATTTTACCCTCTGGCTGTAGAATATCAGGGCAGTTTTCCTTGATAATTTCTTGAAAGATGATGTGTAGGCTCTTTTTTGCTCGTGGATTTCAGGTAGTCCAATAATTTTTACATTATCTCTCCTGGATCTATTTTCCACGTCAGTGGTTTTTCCAGTGAGATATTTCACATTGTCTTCCATTTTTTCATTCCTTTGGTTCTGTTTTATAATATCTTGATTTCTCATAAACTCACTAGCTTCCACTTGCTACAATCTAATTTTTAAGGTAGTATTTTCTTCAGTGGTCTTTTGGACCTCCTTTTCCATTTGGCTAATTCTGCCTTTCAAGGCATTCTTCTCCTTATTTGCTTTTGGGAGCTCTTTCGCCATTTGGGTTAGTCTATTCTTTAAGACAATATTTTCTTCAGCATTTTTTGGGTCTCCTTTAGCAAGTTGTTGACTTGTTTTTCATGGTTTTCTTGCATCACTCTCATTTCTCTTCCCAATTTTTCCTCTACTTCTCTTACTTGTTTTTCCAAATCCTTTTTGAACTCTTCCATGGCCTGAGCCCAATTATTACTTCTTCTGGCCGTATGTTTTGATCTTTTTTGTCACCAAAAAAGGAATCTAGAGTTTGAGTTTGAGTCTGAGTTCATTTTTGCTGCCTGTTCATGTTCCCAGTCAATTACTTGACCCTTGACCTTTTTTCAGGGTATGACTGCTTGTAGAGTAGAGAGTACTTTGTCCCAAGCTTTAGGGTCCAAGCGCTTCTGTTTTCAGAGCTACTTCTCCTCCACCTTCAGCCCAGGCTCTGTCACATCAGCATTCCTCCTCCCCCAAGAACACCTCCAATCAGGACCACAATGTAGATCCAAGCAGGGCACAGCAGAAGAACCTGCCTGCGTGCCCACAAAGAGCTCCTTGCACTCCCTCTCTGATGTGCTGCTAGAGTCCTCCCACTGCATGAGCCAAGGACTCAGGAAGTAGCTGATGCTGGAGCTCTGGAAGCAGCCTCAGGAGCTTCCTGCTGCTGCCACTGCCACTGCTGCACCAACTCCGCCACCCCCGGGGCTGGTGGTTGGACCACTCTGAACTCGATCCTGCAGTTTCACACTAACCTGTTCTTTGGCATTTGTGGGTTGAGAAGCCTGGTAACTGCCACAGCTCAATGATTCGTGGCCCTATGGCCTGTTTTGGCTGGCTGACTCCCGTTCTGGTCTGCCCTGGCATGGCCCATGCTGGGCTGTGCTCTGTTCCCAGCACCATGAGATAGACCCTTCCCGGTGACCATCCCGGCTCTCCTGGACTGGAGACCTGTTTCCCTCTGCTATTTTGTGGGTTCTGCAGCTCTGGAATTTGTTCAGAGCCATTTTCATAGGTGTTTGGAGGGATTTGGGGGAGAGCTTAAGTCTTTTTTTCTCTTAATCTCACTGTTGTTAACTCTCCCCTTCAACTCATCTCACTCAAATTAAAACCTGAGGGGGGAAATTGTAACAAATTAGCATAATTAAGCAAAATGTATTCACACTATTGCTTTATCCAAAATGTACGTCTCTACTCTTTAAATCTATCACTTCTCTGCTAAGAGTTGGGTAAGATTATTTATTATAGATTCTTTGGGGATATAGACATTTATTACATTGATTACAGAGCTTAAGCCTTACAAAGTTGTTATTCTTTACAATTTTTTTGTCCTTCTATAAATTGTTCTCCTGGTTGTGCTCACTTCACTCTGCATCAATTCATATTTCTCAGGATTCTTTGAAAAGATCCCTTTTGACATTTCATGTGGTTCAATACATTTATAAACCACAATTTGTTTGTCCATTTCCCAATTCACAGGCACCTTCTAAGATTCTGGTTCTTTGTTATTCCCTTTTTCCCTTTAGTCTCCATTTCAGGATGAGAAAATTTTTTCCTTTTGTGACTATTCCTTTCTTCTTCACCTCACCCCTAACTTCACCTATTTCCCTACATATTTTTCTTTACCTCTGTTCAATCCTCATTTGTCCATTTCAGATAAGAGTGAGGTTAGTTAGATGCAAACTACCCCCGTTCCTTCTTCCATGTATATATACTCTTCTTGCACTCACCAGTTATAGGAAATAGCAAGTTCCACTCCCTTTTTCCTCCTTTCTACATCACTGCATTCCTGTAGTTATTTATTATTTTTTTAAGTCCCTGGATACCCTTTGAAGAAATTAAGATGCTGGAGGGGTACTTGTTTCTTTTCCCTTTGTGTGAATATTAGCATTACATTATTAATTGTTTAAATAAATGTATATTTCTAGGTTTGTCTTAACTTGTGTCTGCATTTCAAAGTTCCTACTGGGTTTATTCTTTTCATCAGAAATGCTTAAAAATCCTCTCCTCCAGAGGTATCAAACTTTGGCCCCTATGGGCAGGAACAAAATTAAAATCTAATTGGGAAATGTTTAAAAAAACATAATACAATATAGATAATGCTAATTAATGGTTTTCTAAAGCAATATTTAGCTGGCAGATTTCTATTTAAGTTTGACAGTACTTCAAAACAGTAACTTTTTTCCCCTTTAGGATTGTACTAAGTTTTGAACAGTAAGTTATTCTGATTGTAAGACTCTATCTTTTGCCTTTTGAATGTTGCAAGATTTTCATTCTTTTACAGGAAAAGCTGCCACATCTTATGTGATTTTAACTGTTAGTCCCTTGGTACTACTTCTTGACTGATAATTTCTGTTTGTGTATTGTATTTTTATTTGTTGTACGAGCTCTGGATTTTGACTATTACATTCCTAGGATTTTTTCTTTTGGGTTTTCTTTCAGTATGTGTTTGGTGTATTCTCTCTATATTTTCTTTTCCTCTGGCTTAATACATCAAAGCAGTTTTCATTTATGATTTCTTAGAATATAGTGACCATACTTTTTGAAAAAAATCATGGTTTTTAGGGAGTTTAATGATTCTTAAACTATCTCTCCATCTGTTTTACAAGTCAGTTGTTAAGAAATACTGAATATTCTATATTTTCTTTTTTTAATTTTCTGAATTTGTTTTTAATATTACTTGTCATTTATTTCTGTTTGTTTTATTCTATTTTTTCCTGTGGTCAATTTCTTGGATAAAGTTTACCACTTTCTTTTCTAAACTATTCATTCTTCTTCTCCTTTCAGGTTTATACTCTCTCTCTCCCACGTACACACACATACACATACACGTGCATTTGTATGAGCATATTTATGCATATAAGTATATGCATTTTCTGCATGCCTAGCTGTTTGTTTTCTTTCCTGTTAGGAAATATGACCAGTTAAGGGTTTGGGGGAGGGACACTTTTCTTTCTATCTCCATTGCTTAGTTCAGCATTTGTCATATAGCAAATTCTTAATGTCAATTGACTGTCTTCCTAGTCTTTCCTCAAAATGTTTTATTTCATTTTTCATTTATTGCTTAATTTCTTATAGGTATTTATGTAGTCTCTTTTGAAAATCCATTTTTTGCCTTGTAGTCTCTGCTTACAGTCAGTAATAAGTTACTTTTTATTTCAAGCCTGGATTTGGGGGCATCACTAAATATATGATACTTTTTTTTTATAATGGCCTATATCTACTTTGGCCTAATCATTTCTCTAGCTTTAGATTCTACAATAATACTTGTGCCAGGGCCAAGGTCTGCCATCTGCTTTGCTTTTTGATGGGGTGGTTGGTCCTTCTTTGTCTTGCTCTGTGTCACCTACATTCCTATGATGATATCCCATGTCACAGGGTTAAGCACCCTTGGATCTTTGAGTTTCCAACTGCTGGAAAACCCAAGTCTTCTGATTCAAGTTCACTGCTCTTTCTCATGATATCATTTTCTTAACGTAAATCCCAAGATGGCTTTCACTTGACACTCAATAAATGTCAGAACTATCTTTCCTGTCTATTATATGGTGTTCACTTAGGAGATCTGTAACAGGTTGGGTATTAGTCAGACTGAAACGTATTCAGAAAAGGTAAACCTTCTAAATACTAACTCCTATGACAACCTATGATTAAACAGCAACATCTATGAATCATTCCAAAATCAAACTGTAAACAACTTTTTTTTCTGCTTGTAAAAAAAGGAAAAGGATTGGTGTGTGTGTGTGTGTGTGATTATGTTTAAATTGCTGTCATTGTAAATGCTTTATTTAAATTGCCCCCACTTGATGGCAGCATAGTACCAGGCAGGAGATTTTAAGATCCATTTGGTGTGTTATTGACAATTTTGGGAATACTATGTTGTTTTTTTTAAACCCTTCTGCAATTCGTTAATTATATTTATAGGATGTGCTTTGCATTTTAGGCTCTATAGGGCCACTTACAAAGACTGTAAAACATATACATCACATACTCACATGAAGTGGTTACTAATACCAGTTTGTGAACCACAACAAATAGTTTTTAAAGATATCTTCATGTCATTTAGGTCTAAGTAGTCTCAAAAATCATACCTTCATATTTTCATGAAAGGAAAAAAATGTTTTGGCCAATTTAGGAATATACTTCCTGTAGTTGTAGGCAGGATATTAACTCACCATTTACTGTTTTTAATGAATCACCAAACGAATTAGTATTACCCACTAAATTTCAAGACTGTACAAATACTGAATTCTAATATTTGCCTGGCTGTATCTTGGAATCATAAAACCAAATTCTCCCTTAATACCCCAAATCACTTGTTCCTAATCATTAGGATGCTTAAGCTATTATATGAACATTTCATTTCATACTCCTGGGATCCCATTTTATTCAAGGCAACAGTGATTTCTGGAATCCTCTGTTATTGGTTTGAAGCAGTAATGAGTAAAATACTGAGTTAACTCCCATTGGCCATATCTAGTTGAATGCCAAAGAATAACTGAGACACTGGAGAGAATAGAAGCTCTAATGTATTAGAGCTGGAAAGGTGGTCTGTCTCTCACTTCTTCCTATTAATATCCATAACATTTGACTAAATGAAACTAAATTCATTCTTAAATTACTAAAAAGCTCCCTTAAAACACAGATGTCTATGAAAATCTAGCAAAAAGCAAACCAATGATCCTTTTGTATTTCTTTTAGTCTCACAGCCTAGTTTCCTTTAGGTTGGTCCTGATTTCTTTTGGACACTTGACAAGAGACATTTCATAGAGCTGTCAACAATATCATTTACTTCCTTATTTTTTTTTGTAGAAACAGTCTATCCTTTTCCAGGGGCCAGGGAGTTAATTTCATCTTTCATTTGATTATGATTATCATAATTATTATTAGCTACTAAGACAATCAAGGCATTCTAAAAGCACAGAGGATAATTCAGGGAAGAAAGTGAGGATTTAAAAATAGCCAGTCTCAGTGGAGTACAAAGACTCTGAATTTCATTTTTCTCCTGTGGACTTCAGCTATATTTACTGAGGCTCTTCCATTTTTACTGTCAGGTAAAAACCAATACTAGTTGAACAAATTCATCTTCACTGTAATAAGAAAGCTATCAGGAGACTTCCAGGGATGCCTTCAGGTTTGGCTTGTGAATAGATAGCTTTATATAGTATCCTAAATTTTAGAATATTTATTTTAGTTATGTAAAATATTCATATATTACAGTCTTACAGTTCCTTTCTTTTAAAAAAAAACAATATGGAAAGCATTCACAAAATTAGCATCTAATATAGAAAACCCACAAATGGTTAACAAGATTCAGTGAGAGAGATGATGTCATATTAGATCATTGTTAAGATGGAGGGGGGGGGAAATTGAGAAGAATATAAAGGTAGATAATATAGCTAGGCCTTGATTAGTGCAAATAATGAATCCTATGAAGTAGTCAAATTATTGTAAGCTATAAATAATTATATGTAAAATACAGCAATCTGTTCCAACCCAATGGAGACATGCAATGAAAATTGTAATCATGTGACTATGTCATGGATATATCATTGGCATTAATTGGAATGTGGTTGTAGCTAACATTAATTAGCATTTCTATAGCACTTTAATGTTTTCAAAGAGCTTTACACGCTTTGTCTCATTTGATCCTCACAGGGATCCTGTCAGGAAGGTGCTATCACTATTAATCCCATTTTACAAATGAGGAAACTGAGATGCAGAGATGTTAAGTAACTTGTGTAGGAACACACAGCTATTATGTGTCTAAGGTGGAATTTGAACTCTGGTCTTCCTGATACTATGTATTATACTCTATGCACTGGGCCAACTAGATGCCTCATAGAAAGAACAATAATGGCTTCTTCCTTTAAGGTCCCACAGGACCTTTTAGAACTTTGTTTTCTAAGTGTAGGAAGGCAGTGTAGCATCATAGAAAGTACAACTGAATCTAGAAGCAATAGAACTTGCTTTGAATCCTGGCAAATTACTTCATTTCTCGAGGTCTTTACCTCCTTGGTTTCTTTCTCTGTAAAATAAGGTTGGACTAGAGGATTTGAAAGGTTGCTTTTGATTCTCAATCCTATTATCCTAGGTGAAGATTTATTTTTCTGTGTGAGAAAGAATGTCTACCAAGTCTTACTCCAATATATCATTGAATTATGAAAGTGTTCATTTCACCTCAATGGCAATACCATCACAGAGCAAGGTCTGAAAGGTACTACCACAGTTAGCAAAGCACTGAGTGCAGGCCCAATAGCAGATGATGAACTGCCTTCTAAAGTCCAGCTTAGCTAAGGATTAGAGAAGTTTATCACCTTTGGATATTTGGTGATAAATTCTTTGGCAGAGGCAACCCATGAAAGAAAAATACACAATTGCCTTCTGTATTCTTTGTTTCCCTTCCCTACTTTTTTGCTTTTTCAGGGTATAACAACAATGCTGCTAGCAGCTGATGTGGAGGTGTAAGGCCAATAACACCAAGCACACAGGATGGCTGCTAGCACAGATTCTTTGATCTGCTTTTCTAAGGAAAGTGACTTTAAAGGGTTTACAATGTCACTTTTAATCAAACATACAGATTTCATTCACTTAGTTCAGGGGAAAAAGTCAGCACCCTGAACTTCAGAGCAAATACAAACAGAAATTACAAGCAGTTCAGGGCCTGGGGGCTTCACACCTCTTGTGACCTAATTAGCAAAGGGGTGTGGGCCTTTGTACAAACAAAGGCAAGACTCAAGCACTCCAAAAGGAAAAAGAGTAAAAAGTCCCACTTTGCTTGCCCTAATAAGGGGAGAGTAAAAAAACAGCAGAAGGGACAGATGACACCAAGGATAAGAGAGTTTTTATGCAAACATTTACAAAAATTGATTTAGCTGTTGGTACTCTAAATGTTTAATACTTATCTAGTGATCAACAAATAGACATAATATAAGAAAACATAGTGTAGCAGAGAGAGTAATGGACTTGGAGACAGGAAGATTTCAGTCTGAATCCCACATAAGATAATAAGTGTGTGACCTTGGTGTTAAGGGTGGGTGAATTAGGCTGCTTCTCTGTAACTTTAGGCTCCATGTCAAAACAGTGGGGCATTTTATAGGTCATTCATTAATTAACAAAAAGAGGCTTGCTTATTCAGAACACAGAAAGGATATTCAATAAGAGTATCCCAGTATTTGGCTTGGGCAGAGATATGACTCCCTTAGTCTGGAAACATATCTGGTCAGCCTGCCAGGTTGTGGTGATTTGCCTAGCTTCTGGATGTCTGCCAAGTATAAAGGGCCTGGAATCCAAGTGGATAGCCCCTTGCATGCCCTTAGGGGGACCAGGAAACCATAGTAAATATAGTTGGAGGCTACCAGAAAGTTGCCAAGGAAGGTACAGCTTGAGCTTTAACTAAATCAAACCAACTTGAATAGGGGAAAAGGTCATTAGGACCTTGCTCCCACCACACCTGAGCCTTCTAAATAACCTCTCTGAGTCTCCATTTCTTCATCTTTAAAGTGGAAATGATATCACACTCACAGGGCCATAATGAAGATCAAGTAAGACTATATATGCAAATCACCTAATAAACCTTATAGTGTTATCTAAATGTGAGCTATTATTGTTCCTGGAGGAACTGAATCATAACAATTCTGATATTCCTACTAGAAAGAAAATTATAAGATGAAGGAACATTGTAGTCAAATGGAAGGATGGCTGACAGATGTTCCCTGGAGAGGGAAGTAAAGAGGTTAGCAAAGTTGGTTTTATTATGCATCCAAGGGCAATAAGAAATGTCATTTCCTAGAATATTTGTAGTGCTTATGCATTTTCAAAAAGACCATCATGAAAATAACCATGACCTATGCAGCAACATCTATTGCAGAAGATGAAGAGGCAGATATATTTGTGGGAAAACTTTAAAATAAATTTAATACTATGCAGTAAATTCAGTAAAAAGGGTGCATATGGTTTTAGAATTGTTGGAAAACACAGACATATCATTAGGAATGAGGAGCCAAAGGCCTATAGATTTTGTAAAAGTCTATGACTCTATGTAAACAATATTTTCTTTGACAACAAAGTCAGGCAGTGCTGGATGTGGCAAGTACTAACTGATATTTTAAAATATGAAATGTATTATATTTTAAGATAAGAAATGGCTAGTCACAATTGTTTAATGATTTCTGAATTGGCTGTCTGTACAGTCAGAACAAAGAACAAAAGCAACACTAAATGAAACAAAAAAATGACAAGAGATTATATGTGTTATTTGAGGAAATTCTGATATGACCTATTGAAACAAGAAGTTCATGCTGAAACATGGGAAATGGATAAAAAAAGATATCAACACAGACTATCATCCTTCCCTTAGAAAGTTTAACCGATGGAAATTAATTGCTACAATGAGGAAAACTAAGCATTTTTTTAGCTGAAAAAGTACGTAACAATAGTTAGCATTTATATTGTATTTCAGTGTTTGTGAAATGTTTTATAAGTATTATCTCATTTTATCCTCACAACAACCTTTGGAGTTAGGTGCTACTATTATGCTCATTTACAACTGAGGAAATTGAGGGGAAGTGATTATTCCAGGATCATAGAGCTTACTAGTGCTTGAGTCAGGATTTGAACTTAGATCTTCCTGAGTCTAGATCCAGGGTTCTGTCTACTGCGCTATCTAGTTATCTAGCAAATGCTTGATTTCCTTGTCTCTAAGAGCAAAGATATGGCAGCAACAGGGGAACACAGGTTTAGAATATAAATACATTTGTACAGTCTTGCGCAAGAAGAAATTGAAAGGTTATTAGTAGTATCATGTTATAAAATAGGTAAGAGAGGTAGAAGGAAAAACAAACAGAGAAAGCAGGGTGAGAGACCCGAGTCAAATTATTCTAAGGGTATTTAAGGATGAAGCTGGGAGGATGACAGTGAATATGCAATAAAAGGGAAGGGTTAATGGGACTTCCTATTGTAAACTGTTTTATCTACCAGTGACAGTACAACTGTAGCATTTAGACACTAACATCACAATTTCTTATGACCTTGATAAACAATTAAAATAACACTAAAGAAAACAAGTATGGATAAAGCAAATAGAGTAAGGTATACAGAAAGGTTTGTGTGGAAGGTAACTCTGTTTTGATGATGTTGAGAATCAGTTCTCAAGCTAGTTGAAAGAGGGGAAATAGACCAATATTTAGAAAGAGTGATGAACACTATGATTATAAAAAAAGATGACTGAAAAATATAAGAAACTAATTTTGTGACTATTTTCACATATCTTCACATATTAATGTTTGATAGGAGTTTGTTAAGGGAACAAACGATATTCTACAGTAATTCCAACCACCAAATTGACTGGAAAGTTTAAAGGCTACAACAGGAGCGTGATACACTCCCATTTTGCTTGTTAGACCAAGGCATTTGACTTGGTAAAGAAAAATGCTTCCTTGATTTCTCTTCCAACAAGACATGTCTTATGCATAGGTCAATAATTGTAAAAGATTGTTCAAAAAAATGTAACCTTTGATATTTTATTTGACAGCCTTCTGTTTATTAATTTTAAGGCAGGGATCAAACAGGGAGATTCATTCTCACCAATGGTGTTTGCTAATGCCATGAATTATGTATAGTACAAAGTACATATGGAAGAGGGATTTTCTACAGAGGGTGAGATCTGTAAGCAAGATTTTCCTGTTTGTAGTGTCGTTGTGCTGAGTGTATCAAATCCTGGAACATGGTAGCACTTTCTAAATAAGAAAAAGAGAACCTTCCAAAAGGCAGCATGGAATGTTTGAAGAAATGCTAGATGTAAAATCAAAGCACTTGAGTTCAAATCCCTTTTCTGCTGCTTATTACCTATAAGACCTTTTACTTGAATATAATTGTTTTCCTTTTTAAATGTTACCTATTTTATTTTATGCACTTAAAAATATTTGCTGAGAAAATGTCCATAGGCCTCATCAGGCTGCTAAAAGCACTCATGACAAAAAAAGGCCAAGAATTCTTGATTTAGACTATTTTAGATGGACAACCCATTGAAATGGTTTGGCAGTACATGTTTCTTGGAGAGATAATATGTATGGACCATGAACTTGGCTCACAATTAAATAGGAGGGAAAAGAGGGATTATTTGGGGGAAACTGGACAATACTTGTGATGAGCCCCAGCTTCTCCCTGAAACAAAGAATGAACAATTTTAATACCAGTTTTTTTCCTATAGTGTTATATGTATGTGAATAATGGAATATCACAGTCTCCAGAGAGACTGAAAAACTTGCAGTTCACCCAAAGTTCAGTGAAATCTCTCGGCAGAAACAGAATATGGCATGTCACCAAGTAATGGTTGTGTAGGAGAAGCTAGTGAAGCTGCATAAAGATGTTATCAGAGATATATTACTAGAAAAGACATACACAGTGAGAGTGAGGGATACCTGATGGGCAGTTTGTGTGTTCCTCTGATATCCATTCAATATACAGGAGAGGGTTGTCATTTCATGGGGTATTGAGAAAATGTGGACAAGAGATGTGCTGGATAAGAAAGCACGGAGAGTTTGCGATATGCAATATTGTAGAAAATATAAACATTGATTAATTCCCAAACCTATCAAAGTTTTGAAACAATAAGGAAGTAGGTGACTACATCCTTGAGTATTAAATCAAAATCCTATGACTGATGGCTTCTTACTGCGTAAGCAGCATATCTGACAGGGATAGGAATAAACATGGGATAGAGAAAAAAATAACAAAAATGATCAAGTGGTAATCAGTTTGCTCCACTACCTCACTCCAGTACTAATGGATTATTTCAGTTAAAAAAGGTTTCATTGATCTATCCCTCTAAATGACTTAAAGTCAAATACTTGCCTCAAGTCTCTCCTTACTCTAGTCCATCCTCCACTCAACTGTCAAAATAACCTTTCTAAAGCAGAAATCTGATCATTCCACTTCCCCTTCTCCCATTTTATAAATGCCAGTGACTCCCTATGACTTCTGGGGACAAATATTACATTCTCTGTTTGGTATTCAATACCTTTCACAATCAACCCCCCTCCTACCTTTTCAGTTTTCTTATACCTTTCTCTCGACATATGTAGTATCAATTAAGTTTGGTGTCTTTTATTGAGTCTCATTAGGTGCTAAACCCCAGGCCCAAACCCCTATCTACTAGGTGCTAAGCCTGTGTGGGCATGAAGCCCCCAGGGTTCTAAGGGGAGTTGCTAAGACCAGAGCCAATAATAGGAGCCTGAGTTCTGGTCGCTAAGATGACGTTTGATGATGGCTAAAGAGTGTATAAAAAGAGAGAACAGAGCTATTTGCAAAGGGCTCTCACTCTTGGTGGAGTGCTGATGTGGAGACTCTGGGCAGCTGTAGTTAAGAGCTTGTAAACCCGGATGTTTAGACTTTGTTAAACTCTGGTAATTATGAATAGAGATTTGAATCAGATAACATCTGTCTGTTGACATTTGTAACTTGTTTGTGTTTGCTCTAGAGTTCAGGGTGCTGGCTTTCCCCCCCAAACTGAGTGAATGATATTTGTATGTTGGATTAAAGTAAGATTGTTAACCCCTTAATGTTGCTTTCCTAAGTAAATCAGCTCAAAAGAACCTGGGCTTGCAGCATTCTTGTTGTTGGACTCATGTTGGTTTTTCACCCTCACAGCAGCTGGTAGCCAAATTGTTGAAACACCATATATTCTGTGATCCAGTGACATTGTCCTCCTCAATCTCTAGACGTCAGCCATTTTGATCCAGAGTCTGGCTGTTTACTATTCCTGAAATATTCTCCTTTCTCATCTCTACCCTCCTAACTTTCTTGGCTTCCTTCAAATCCCATTACCTAGGAGAAGCCTTTCCTGATCCTCCAGATTTTGCTCCAAGTAAAAAAAACCTGCTAGTCATGCTTTTACTGATACGCCAAACTGCACAGTGTGGGAGGTAGTAGGTGCTCTGGAATGAGAGATGCAATGTTTGTTTCAGAGCTAATATTGCAGTGTCAGCTCCAGACTAAGAATGTTTTGGCTCAAGCAACATTTGGGCAACTTTAAGCAAAGAGAAACCCTAGGTAATAGTCTTTGCCAGATCAGCTCTTTTAACCGTGCTTTTCACCTCCTGAAATCCTACTATCTGTTTTCCCATACCCCTCTTGTTCTTGTAAATAAACCCTAGAAACAGAACTTTTTGCTTTGAAATAATGTCAGAGCTAAGAAGAAAAAAAAGCATATGCTTGGACGTGCCATCAAGATGCTATGGTTGATAGTAATAATAATGGCTAGCAGGTATACAATGCCTACTATGTTAAGAACTTTACAAATATTATGCCATTTGGCCTTTACAACAAACCTTCGAGGTAAATGCTATCATTATCCTCATGTTACAGTTGAGAAAACTGAGGCAATGACAGGTTAAGCGACTTGCCCAGGGTCATTACAGTAAGTGTATGAGACTAGATTTGAACTCATGTCTTACTAATTCCAGATGATTCCTGGGTCTTCTGTGCCACCTAGCTGCCTAGATAGAGTTAGAAGGACAAAAGCAGTTAGCAGAATCCTCAGCTCAGGAAGAAGAAAGTGACCATATCTCAGAAACTAAAACTGTCAGAAGTTACTAGATATTCTTTGAGTCAGCCTTTGAAGTCAATACATTTTTACAAATAATTAGTAAGGGATGGAGCCTGGACATACATGGCACATAGTTGTTTTCATGCAATCTCACCCCTTATATTGGTGAGCTGCTTGAGGGAAAAGGCTTTCTTTTGGCCTTCTATTTATCTTCAGTGCTTAGCAGAATGCCTGACAAATATTGGGGTGCTTGTTTATTCATTGATCGACTATTGCTCTAAACTAAGCTAATGTACAATTAAAGGAGGTCAGCACTGTGTCCTTGTGTTTTTGAAAATGTTATTATTATTTTCATTATGACTTCTTTGGATGGATATCATCTTTGAAATCCACAAGCCACTAGCAACTTATGCTATCTCTGAAATACTTCATCTGGGCACCGTATAAACTGCACCCTTCTCTCATATTACTAATTTCATACATTAGGAAACAAATTTGCTCTCAGCTTTACTTCTAAATCTCTTTGTCTGCTTGTGTTTAGTTAATCAGCATTTCCTTCTGTAGCTACACAGCAGGTGCACTAAGCATCGCTAGCCAATATGGATGGGAATCTTTAAAAAGCACCTAGTAAGCAGCCCTGAACGCATGCCTCCTTATGAAGAGGCTGTGGACCCTGATCCCATTAGTAAAGGATTCTTCCTGACTTAAGGAGAGAAGATTTCTAGATGTGGAGTCAGGAAGAGATGCAAATGTGGATTGTTGCTTTAGACTGGCTGTGGAACTCTGGGCAAATAACTCATGTTGCCTCTTTGTTCCTAAAGCAATTCCCTAAGACAAAAATTTGAGAAGCCAGTGACAATCTGCTCTAGTAGAGAGAATTTGTTCACTGAGGTTCTGTATCAATGAAATGTATGTGCACGTGAGTTACTGCTCTAGACTTGTGTCTTTTCTGGGGGATCTATTCTTTCTTGTAATCATTCTAGTGGGTTTTAGTTTTCACACACATTATCTCATGACTCCCACAGAAATCTCAAAGGGAAGAATGTTATGCTCATTTTCTAGTTAGGCCTATAGTACTTAGGTGATTTACTTGAGGTCTCATAGCTTGATATTGACAGAAAGGCAGGAGTATGCTGGGAAATGTTTAACAATTTGTTTTCCAAGAATGCAGCATACCCTTTTAAGTTTAATTTACATTATAAACACTTTCTCTGTCGCTTCTTAAAGTCTAAATAATCAAGAAAACAACAAATCAAGGCCTGGTTTTTAGTGGTCGCTAATTTCTGAAGTGGAGGTACTCACACTGGAACTTTAACAATTGACTCTCTTGAGCCTGTTCCAGCTGATTCCAGGATGCTCCTACAAAGAGGAGACTGAAATCCAAATGCAGATTCCTAGTCCAGTGCTCTTTTCCTTCTTCCATATTTCTTCCCATGACATTCAAAGCATGTTTTTTTCTCAACAATTATTCTTATTAGAAGGTGATGATACTAAAAAATGATGAACATGATGGAAACCGAAAAAGAGGGAAATACTAAGATGAATTAATACAAAGTGGAGTAAGCAGAGCCAAGAAAACAATATACGTAACAGTGTAATAAAATAACTATGTAAATGGAAGAACTACAACTACAAACCAATAACGAATTTGGACCCAAACAAGATATACAAGAGCACTGCACTCCTCTTTCCCCTGGTCCTTTGCAGAAGTAAGATTGTGTGTGAAATGGGTGTGTACTGGGCAGGTGATTAATGACATATTCCAAATCATTACTTTGTCTAGAAATTCTACTTTTATTCTTTTAGTTTATCCTGACTTCTTGGCCTGATAATATATTTAGCATACATATAGTGCTTAGGAGTAAGCCTGAAAATTCTCAAGAATATATGTTGAAAAACATTAGTGTAATAGTAAGCTGAATTACATATATTTTGATTCCCCCTCCCAGTTTTTTTATATGTTTTCTTTTTGAGAGGTAGCAATTTAAAATAGCCTACCAGAGATTATATTAAAAATAAATATAATGAATTTATTGAATAAGTTATGATCAAGTGTTCAGGAGTACAAAATGTTTTTGAAGATGACAATTTGTGGAGTCATAAGTGCTATAAGGTTAATTAAGACTTTCCTGTTTTACACCCAGCTCTTTTATGAGATATTTTGATAATTTCCCCTATTCTTCCTCTTCTTCTTCTCCTAGTGCTTCCATTTTTCCATTCTTCTTTTGAGATAATCTCAACATAAAAGACTCATACTGAAGTTATCTGAGGCAGTTGAACTGCTTCTAACTGCCCCAATGATGATAAAGTTCTTAGGGGTTACATGTATCATCTTCCCATATAGGAATATATATAGTTTAGCTTTTTAAGTCCTAATAATTTCTCACTAATGTTTATACCTTTTTATGCTTCTCTTGATTTTTGTATTTGAGTGTCAAATTTTCTACTCAGCTCTGATTCTTTTTATCAGGGATGTTTTCAAACTTTCAAGTCTTCTATTTTGTTAAATACACATTTTCCCCGCTGTTGGACTGTACTCAGTTTTGTTGGGTAGATCAGTCTTGGTTATAATCTTAGCTCCTTTACCTTCTGGAGTCTCATATTCTAAACCTTCCCCTCTTATAGTGGTAGCTACTAAATCTTATATGATCTTGACTGTGGCTCTGTAGTGTTTGAATGCATCTCCCCACTGCTAGCTTTTGAAGTATTATCTCCTTGATTTGGGAACTCTGAAATTTGGCTAGAATATTCCTGAGAGTTTTTATTTAGGGAATCCTTTCAAGAGGTGATGAGTGGATTCTTTCAATTTCTACTTTACTGTCCGTATATAAGATATTTGGGCAGTTTTCCTTTATAATTTCTCAAAATATGATGTTTAGGCTCTTTTTTGATCATAGCTTTCAGGAAATGTAATAATTCTTAAATTACAATTCCTTGACCTGTTTCTTAGATAAGTTGTTTTTCCTATGAGGTATTTCAAATTTTCCTCTATTTTTCAGTTTTTAACCTTGTTTTATTGTTTCTTGAAGTTCCATGGAGTCATTAGCTTCCATTTAGCCAATTCTAATTTTAAGGAGTCATTTTTTTCATTGAGACTTTGTACCTCTTTTACCATTTGGCCATTTCTGATTTTTAAGGAGGTGTGTGTATGTGTGTGTGTGTGTGTGTGTGTGTGTGTGTGTGTGTGTGTGTGCCTCATTTACCAAGCTATTAATCCTCTTTTGCTAATTTTCTTTTATTGTTCTCATTTCTTTCCCCAATTTTGTACCTGTTACTCTTCTTTGATTTTTAAAATAACCTTTTTGCTCTTTTTAAAAATTGCACTCTTTAGCTCTTCTAGGAATTACTGTTGATCATGTATTCAATCATTCAATCTGCATTTTTCTTTGTGGCTTTGCTTATAGATGTTTTCAAGTTGTCATCTTCTGAATTTGTGTATTGCGCTTCTTTGTTATCGTAGAATTTTTAATGGTCAAGTTTTTAGTAGTTGTTGTTTTCTCATTTTTTCCAGCCTATTTCTTGATTTTAGACTTTATGTTAGAATTGTGCTTTGCTTGCTTTTTAGGGAGGTGGGAGGATATCTAGCCTGATTTTCTGTCTTATGAGCTTCTACTGTTTTTATAGCTTAGTGGATGCCTGTAAATTTTTCTTGGTTCAAAAGTGATGTGATATGGGGACAAACCTGGGCACTCCCCTCCTTATCTGCACTCTGGTACTTATATAGGTAATGCCCCTGCTCCCTCATGACCACAATTTCTCGTGTACATTTTGTAACTGAAACCTGGAACTGGGTAATGGGTGACAGAATTTACAAATGGTATCTGATCCTTTTTTTCAGTCCTAGCACAGTGGGCCCCTAAAATCTCTTTCTCACCGGGTTTTCAGTCCCCTTAGTTATCTTGTGTGCTTGCTGTTGTCTCCAGGGCTGCCCCTGCCATGGCCTTTAGGCCCACAGCAGGTATTGCTTCCAACAGGGTCTCACTCCTGGCCAGCCCCCAACCTGGCATCTGTAGACCTCTCTGTCTGCCTAAACTACCCTGGGGTGGAAAAATCACTCAGTGTGACTTTCTGTTAGTTATGCCTTTCAGAATTTTATTTGATGTGCTTTTAAGAGTCATTCAGAGGGTTGTGTTGGGAGAGCTCAGCAAAAAATTCTCACTTCACTCTGCCATCTTGGTTCAACCCCTAGTAATTAATTTTTAAATGAGAAATGAGCAACAGAAAAGACATTGAAAACAACTATAGTAATTTATTCGCTTTAGCCAATGGAAATGAAATTAATTACTTCAACAGAAAAGACATTAAAACCAGCTATAATAATTTTATTCAATTTAGCTAATAGAAATAAAATTAATTGCCTCAACCTGGAGATCAAAAAAGCCCATAAAGCACCATAGTTCACACTTAACTTACTTGCTAAATGGAGAGAGATGGCTGACAAAGGAAACAATGGGTTAGATGATAAACTTGCTTGTAAAACCTTACAAAGAAGTACAATAAACAATTAGGAATAGTTACATTTTATAAAACAGAGGGAATCAATGAAGGTCAAATCAATTCTAAAGGAAGCTTGCTAAGATATCCAACTAAGCAAAATTATTCCAGGAGCTTTCATGGAGGAAACAGTAAGATTACAAGTAGAAAAACAAATGGAAAAGATTTGTGTTAGCTACTTCAAAGATAACAATTTTCTACATCAAGATATTGGAGCCTTCATACTTGGCTCCTGACATTACAGTTCCCTCTGTGCTTCTCATGGAGGTAAAAATGATGCTAAATAGAAGAAAGATGTGAAAAGCAATCATGTTGTTCTATGAGTATATAAAGGAGATCAGTGCATGAAGTAATACAATTGCCAGGGCATTGAAGTCCTGATAAACAAAGTATCTGAAGAAGGCAATGATACCAAAAACACGAGAAAAAAATCCCAGACTGTATTAGAACCAAAAAAAGTGATCAAGGGAATATTAGTAGCCACTCACCTATATGCCAAGTCTCCCATCTATAGAAAAGCTTATAGAGTCATCTACATACAAATCAAGAACATCCTTAATACAGATTTTTTTAGGGAACAAGCAGGCTTTCTCAATAGAATAGCAATAGTCCAGGTCTTTACTATTTCATAATTAACTAAAAAATATACAGAATCTGAGAAATCATTGTGCTTTTTGGTTGTTGATTTAAAAATGCATTTGATTCAGTAAAATAAAATGCTGCCTTTCAGGCTTCTTTACTATATGACAAAAGAAACAACCCTTTTCAATGATCCTCTAATAGTCAACATCAGGAGAAGCATAGAATAGGGAGATGTAGGCTTGATAAAGTGTTTGCTATTGTGGAAAAAGAGATTCAGCATGAAGTCCAGGTTGAAGTAGAATACTGAGGTCTTCCAGGTACTTTTGTCTATTGGTTACATTGGGCTTGATCGCATCAAGCCTCAGAACATTGTAGAAACTCCTGGAAAAGATGTATAATAATTTAAAGAAGTTTGATTTGTCCATCTATATAGGAAAAGTCAAGTGTATGAAAAATGTTTATTGTTCAGATTTCAACACGAGTTTGAATGGACACTCTGTAAAACTTATCCAGCACTATGTGTGTATGGAACAAACAGCACAGAAGGACAAAGAGTTGGATTCAGGGTTGAATAATAGGCGAACAGGGAAGGATTGTTTTTGAGAAACAGCAAATTCCTTTATTGATTTTAAGATTCTCGTGAAAGCAAAAGCCAGTCTTTGAAATACCAATATTCTCCTGTTTTTGCTATATGGCAGTCAGGCGTGGAATAAAACTACATCAAAGTAACCACAAGTGTCTATCACAAAGAGAGCAACAGAGATACAGGGTGGGAGTGAGGAAGAGACAACATTATAACCAACAAGGAACTCCAAAGAAGAACAAGAATAGAAGAAGACATGATAAATTGCATGATAGGAATATAAAATATCCTGGTTACAGGGCAAGAATGAAGGATGGTACATAGATAGTCATTGTCCTACTGGTACCTTCACAATGTCAAGAGAAGGCAAGGAAAGCTTCCAGATTATCGGGCAGATCAGTATGATGAATTTTTGCAAGGATATGGGTAAGAATTGCACAGAATGGGCAGGCAAGGATGGGATAATATTTTCACTGTAAAGAATCCCAAATTGACGAGGTCACAGATCCATTTGAATATTCCCTTGCACTTAGAAAAATCCTTGGTATATAACAAGTATTTATTAAGTGCTGGCTGATTGGGTACTAGGAATTTGACACATTCATAGGAAATGTTTATAAAAACAATCATATTTTGGTTCTTTAACATGCTGCTTTGCTAATATACTAGTATTTTCAGAGATTATAAGAACTGGGAATAGTCAGACTATCAGAATAAACCCACCTGAAAATTTCTCTGTGCCGTTGTTATGCTTGCAAAATTGCTGAAATAAATTAGCCAGAACTTTATCTTTGTATTGGCTTTTCCACAATAGTATAAAAAATTGGCAACGTTGACCTTGATAATGTTGAGTTTGCAGAATCGCTGCAATTCTTCATTTTCTAGCAGAACTAGTAATATCCAAAAAAGAACTTCACTTTATCTGCATAGAATAGACCTATGCCACAGCCTACAGAACCTCAGTGTAGCTATCATGTCGTCTTTTGTTTCTAAATAGAATGCTTTATTCATCATATGTATATATCTATCTATAGCCCGGAATAGATTGTTATTTCTTCTGCATTGGTTTTGTAGATGAACTTTCAAATAAATTAAACATATAGATATGATGAGCAACATATACTTCAAATTAAAAGATACAGTGATATTAATTAAACCACCGAATTTGTAAAGTCATGTTGTCATACATCTTGAACTCAACAGTTTTTGTTAATTAATTTCATTTTATTCAACTCTGTGATTAATTTCACTTGTACAAGTAGAAGATTTAATGAAATGTTATTGCTGGGAGATGTTCCTGCCTGCTATGTTCTGTTAGGGAGGTGGTTACACCATTCTTATCAGATCATGCTGAAAATGACAGTAGTCTTGTCTTAGAATTGGGGTTTATTCATTCTGCATTTCTGCCCTAGAAATGAAGAGTATGCTGGACAGGGAATGGAGAAATATGATTAAAGGTATGCTTTAGGAAGATTAATGAATGGAAAAGCAATTCATATATATAAAACACTGGGCATACAAATATAAGACCAAGATAGTTCTAGCTTTCAAGGAGCCCACATTCTAATAAGGGGAGGCAATCTGTAAGAGATTTTGTCTGCAAGTGAGATGGATAGGCCCTGTGATCATCAGGGCTCAGTGGTAAAGTAGATTCTGGCAAAGAATCTCTTATTTACTTCCACTGATAAAATCATATCCATATATAAAGAAGAACCACTTGTAAGAGCCAAGAACTTTGGAGGCAAGAATTTTATTTTCTTGCTCTTCAGTAGCTGTGGCTGCTAAAGAGGCAGACAACTGCAGCTTCTGCAGAATCAGCCTCTAGTTCATGTCTCCACAGGCATTGATTCCTTGAATGATGATTGTTGGGTTCCGGGCTGTAAGCAGACCCAATGATCAAGAAAGTACTGCTGTTCTTGGGGTCTTCCTTGGGGTCTGAGGAGAGGTGACTGTCAAAGGGATGGTGGTTTGACTTGCCTGCTACAGGCCACTTCCTTTCTCTTCCTCAGGGTGACTTGCTGCCTTAAAGCAGGGATAAATAGCATAAATTTTTAAGGAGACAATAAAGCAGGTTAGAAATCTAATCCAATACTTACATAGAAAGAAAATAACTCAGGTAGTAGAAAGGAATTGAAAGGAGGGAGCAGATATGAACTATGTTGCCAAAGTAGAACGGAGAGACTTTGGTGTCTCCCTGAATGAGATGCAAGGAAGGGAAGTCAAAGGTTACTGATATTTAGAGCTTTGGTGACTGAAAGATAGTGGTCCTATAACCAAAAAATTGTGGCCAGGAGAAAGAACAGGGTTCCTTGTAAAGATAAACTCAAGTGTTGACATGCTGAGTTTTAGATGCCAACAGGAAATCCAATCTTTGAAGTTTGGTAGACAGTTAGAAGTGACCATATAGAGTTTGGGAGATAATCCCAGACTATTAGAGTTACAAATTTTGGAGTTATGGATGTAGAGGTGATAACTGATACCATGAAAATAATCTAGGGAGGGAAGAAAAGAAAGGTTAGGAAAGATCCTTGGGTGATATCTCTCTATAGAGGGTAAGAGAAGGAAAATGAACTAGAAAAGAGAATAGAGAAAATGTAGATGCAGAGGTAAGAGAACCAAGAGAGACTATGGGGGTCATGGAACTAAAAAATCAGGCTACTATGTGATGCAATGAATAGAATCTAGACTTGGAGTCAGGAGGTCTTGTCTCAGGTACTTACCAGCTATGTGACCATGGACAAGTCACTTAACCTCTCTCATCCAATTTTCTAATCTGTCAAATGAGGACATTGGACTCCCAAAGTCTCTTAGGTCCCCTCTGGATCTAAACTGATGACCTTATGATCCTATGAGGAATGAATAAGTGGAGAGAAGGGGTGATCAACATTGACAGATGCTATAGAACAGTCAAGGAAGATGTAAATTGAGCCAAACCTATTGGCTGTGGTGGTTAGGAGGTGAAACTTGAGAAAGCAGCTTTAGAAAGATAGATGAGTAGAAGAGGCAGGTTGCAAGGGATTATGAGTAAAGAAAGGAGATGACTCAGTGAGAGTAGATTCTTCCTGGAAATTTAGCAGTGAAAAAAGGAGGAAGGAGATAGCACAATATATTGAGACATTTCCCATGGCTTGAAATCAATTGAAATTTGTTTTAGACCCCAGTCTGCCACTGATTAGCTATGTGATTTTGAACAAATCACTTGACATTCTTGGACCCTCGGTTTCTTCATTTGTGAAATTGGGAGGAAGGAGTAGATGATTTCAGTGGTCCAATGCTTGGTAGCAGAGTGAAAAAAATTTCATTCAAAGTCATCCAATATTTATCAAGCACTAATGATTGTTATGTAAGACATTGTGCTAGGCTTTGACTATTAAGAGAGAAAAAAGAAAAGCTCTCCTCACTGGATTTAAGGAGCTTATAACTTATCAAGCAACAACATGCAAATAACTTAAGTTCAAAGTAGAAGGTGAAAAGGTCAAAGAAGAAGGTAATAAGGTCAAAGAAGAGAGCAAGACAATGGACCTCAATATGTTTTGGAAAATTTGAAGAGAAGAACACTTTCACCTGTGGGAATGAGGGAAATCTTCATAGAAGAGGGAATATATTCTAGGAAAAGAGAATAATCTGGAAGGGTACATGGAGGCAGGAAAAGATGGGATGAAGTGGGCGAGCAACAAGCATTATGATTTGCCTGAAATGCAGTACAGTGGAGTAAAATAGGCCAAGGATGGGAAAGTAGATTAGGGAGGCAGATTGTGCAGCGCCTCACCTCATTTGATCACTACAATAACTGTTATGGGTAATTGGAGTAGGTAGCACTATCTTTTTTAGACCTGGAAATTGGGTCACTTAAGTGACTTTCTCATGGTCACATAGTGACAGCAGGGGGAACTAAAGAAATCCAAGATTCAGTACTTAAGTGTATGGAAAAAGAGAAAAGTACTGAGGGAAAAGTCCAAGTTCCTTCCTATCTGTTTTTTCCCATTAATATTTCCATACTGTAATTCACAATCTCAAAAAATGCCTAGTTCCTACCCTATGAATGAGAGAAGGGATTTTTAGTTGATGAACAAAATAGCCTGAATGACTTCATGATATAGTTGTAGACTACCAGTAGTATGTTGTGCTTGGAATGAAGAGCTACATTAAAATCTTGGGGCTTGCACTTATCGTATATGTCAGTCAATCAATAGCATTTATTAAGTGTTTACTATCTGCCCAACACTGTTAGGTGCTAGGAAAACATAAATACAGTGAAGGAAACAATTCCTCCTCTTAAGGAGCTTACATTCTATTGGGAGAGACACCGTGTACATACGTATAAGTACATTCATTATACTCAACAACAACGGTTAATGATAAGATTAATAGCTAGCACTTTCATAATGCTTATTATGTGTCAGACACCTTACAAAATGTGCTGATTTGATTCTCATAACAATCCTGGGAGGCAAGTACTACCATTATCCCTATTTTATACTCAGGGAACTGAAGCAAACAAAGGTTAAATGACTTGCCCATGGTCATACAACTAGCGAGTATCTGAGCTCAAATTTGAATTCAGGTCTATCTTCCTCACTCCAGGCCCAGCATTATCTAGTATCCTCTATAGTAAGTAGGTAGTTAAACCCAAAGTAGCTAGGAAGAGAGGGCACTAGAAGTTGGGTGGATCAGGAAGGGTTTCATAGTTAAACAAAGTGGTACTTGAGCTTCATTCTGAAAGAAGAGAGGGATTCTACGAGGATGAGGGGAGTGAGTGGATACCAGGCATAGCCAAAACAAAGGCCTGAAGATGGGAGATGGGATGACCTGGCTGAGAAAGACCCTCTGCAAGTGACAACCATATTGTGCCTCAGGTAGCTTCCTGGGTTTCATGAACTAAGTTGCAGAAGGTGTGTAATCTGTATTGATGGGGAGAATCTCTGCACACTTTTGAAATGACAAATCCTTTCTGAGTATTTTAGGTCATTGGAGTTTATATCTGAAATCAGTTCAAAGTCATATTGGAAAAGAATGATATTTCTTTTTGCATTTCTTTGATGTACTTTCCACGTATTTATTATTTGTATGTCTCATTTCCATTTACTCAACCACAAGAACAGAGTCTATGCCTTACCTAATCTTTGTGTCTTTTTTTTAGTTAGACAGCCAAGTAGCATAGTTGATAGGAAGCTGGTCTTGGAGTCAGAAAGATCTGAGTTGGAATCCTCAGGATCAGATAGTTACTGGTTATGACCCAGGCAAGTTAACTAATCCCTGTTTCAGTTTCCTCACTTATAAAGGGAGGACAATAATAAAACTTATCTCACAGGGTTGTGAGGGTCATTCTGACCCAGTATGGAAAACATGCCCAATTCAATACCAATTTTACCTACTAAAATATGACTTTGAACTGATCTTGCATATAAACTCTAACGACTTAAAATACTCAGAAAGGGGAATAGACAAAGGATTTCTCATTTCAACAGTATGCTGATAATATATGTAAAGTGCTTCACAAACTTTAAATAACTCTATCAGTGCCAGTGATTATTATTGGTGATTGTTGAATCAATGAATTAAAACTTGCCTTATTAATTTTATTTTTGTAATTTGCTATAATTAATATTAGTTGTGCTGAATAGAGCCGTCAAATGACACAAATCGATTCGAAAATTACAAATAGCTCCCCAAATATAAAGTTGTTAAGTGAACCTTATGTGTTAACAGAAGTAAAGCATTTAAAATTTGATCAATGAAGAATGTTTGGCCATGGCCCAGATGTTCTGATCATTATAGAAATTGTGCCACTAATTAAATTTATACTCTGGTGCCAATTCAAAGAAACTTTGGTTTATTATAGGAAAGCTCAATTATACAGTCAGAAAGAATGTTCATGCTCTAGTGGAACTGAAAGGCATGAGGAGAAAATGTTATGGTATCAACTGAGACTACTCACTAAAACAGTTACTACAGCATATTAAAGACATAGTTTTGTTTCTGTTAATATTGAAGAAATGTAAATAATCATGGAGATGAGTAAGAGGCCTTACTAATCAAATGCTTTCTTCTGAAACTTGATAGCTCGAATTTATTATACAATTCTCAACTAACTCTTTCATCCCATGAAATGAATTACTTCAGTAATATTAGCCCACGCTTGGTGACAACAAATCATAAGATTATAAAATGCATTATGTATTTATTTTCCTCTAGAGATTAACTGGAAACCCTAAACCTAATTTTGAAAATACTAACATCCTCTGTGTGTGTGTGTGTGTGTGTGTGTGTGTGTGTGTGTGTGTATGTGTATAACTCCCTGCTGGATTAATAAAGGAAGACTCATCTTGAATTTATACTTTCAGTAGCACAGCAAGTCTCATTACTTGTATTTGAACCATTTGCTCTTGTAAATCAAATAGCCTGAGGCTATTGGGGAGGATCAAACAGACTGAAGAGCAAGAAACATTTTTATTGCTTTGATCTAGGAATAATACTCTGAGTAGACAGAGAAAATTAGAATATTTATTTGAAGCAATGAGAACAAAACAGCTGAACACATTGTCTATTATTCAGTTATCAGTGATGTCTGTCAAACTCATTGGATCCAACCAGCTATCAAGTTAGGCCCAAGGATACAAAAAGTAAAACCCTAAGATAATATTATAGTCCCAAAATCTTCCCAAGGACGAATATTAAGGAATGTGGAAATCACACTTCCGTTACTCAAATGCATTTAATTGAAGAGTTGCTGATGTCTTATCAATGAAAAGCTGGGTCCTCAGATATCTAGATCTTCTCTACAATAGTTTTATGTTATATTTATTATATATATAAAATATATAATTATTACATGATGTATGATTACATGTATTATACATTAAAAACTATAACATTTATTCTACTAAAATATAGTAATTTCAAGAAAGAAGATTTGTTTTTCATCTGAATAAAACATGCCTTTCTCATAAGTCACAAATCAATGAATCCAATTTAATTACATAATTTAATCAACAAACATATTTTGAAAAGACTGATAGGATAGAAAGAGCCAAGTACTCTATGACTTTCTGACACATTTTTAGGAGGATATACTAGAAAAATCAAACCAGAATTGGTTTCACTATATTAATATTTGAGACACGTCTGGGTCTAAGAAAGTCAGAAGGGAAAATAAAGAGAGTGAAAAACTTATTGATTCCAGCTGGACATTTTCAATAGCTTTCTTTCTGTGTTATATTGAAGGTAATTACTAATTTGGGATTTTTTTCTCTGTCTCTTAGATCAGGCTTACATTAGGGAAAAACTCTGGGCAAAGATAAATAAATGAAAAAAATTAAATCCCAGCAGGAAAAATCTTGGTTCTACTTCACTTCTTCTGGTTTCCTACTCTGCTACAATTCCAGTTTTTTATCTAAGATTCTAAAGTAATCTGACTAAACACTAAGGGATCACTGATCCCTTGTCTGTACTGGACTAGGTATAGACACACCTACTTCTTCCCCTTGAGAGACCCTAAAATTGCTAAAGGTTGTAAGAGGGTAATTTTACTAAGAAATGTATGTAATGAAAATCAACCAAATGTCAAAAGAGTTGCTTGTGAAAGATATAATTTTGTAGACTCATCAAATCTCAGAGTTGGAAGGGATCTCAGAGACCATTGGCATATGTGCTTTGGAATTTTTTTTCTCCCAGTGTTTATTAATATCTTTCACTGTTTGCAGGTGAATGGAATACTCTAGAAGTTAGTCGAATTCAGATGTTCCCAGAGAGATGGATTCACTTGTGGGGGGCAAACATGAGCTGTGCCAGCATTATTAGAGAGGGGTCCAGAAAGACATGTCTACCAGATGGAATCTGTTTGGTCTGTTAAGAACACTGGTTTGGGAGCTTGACTTGACATTCAACTGAGATATATGGTTTTGGAGCAGACTTGGATGCCTCAGTGTTCAGGATGACTTTCAATAGTTTGGAGGGCTGTTCTTTAATGTTCTGGTGATTCTAGAAACATTAGCTAATCTTAGCACCACTCAGCAAGTACCACATTCTCTTCAAAGATGATGCCTTAGAGATAGATCTCTAGAATCTTCTAGTGATGTGGTCCTATAGGAATCATAAAACTGAACTACAGACCATTTGTGAACTTGATTCTCCTGAGTTCCTTTGATTTTTAGTCCATTTCTCACAATTGATTCCTTTCTCCCCCTGCTTCTTTTAAGAGTCGTTTTTCTTCTTTTTGCTTCATCTTTCCTACCTTTCTTTGTACTCCTGTATTGGTAATTAAGGAGGGCTTTTAGCACTTATTCAATCAGGTGCCCTTGAAGAGTTTGGCCTTTGTTTCCGTGATTAAATTAGGAGTCCTTGTTGACCTCCTTGCCTCACGGAAAGCCTAGTTTACATGGGTTTGAGTGACTTGTTTGTGGCATCAGAGGCTTTTAGACCACGTGGGTTTAAGTTGCATTTTTGTGACACTTTTAGGTCATGTGGTGTGTTGGTAACCAAAAATGGGCTCCTTAGCACTTAGTCAACAAGTGCCCTTGACTAGTTTGGCTTTTTCCCCTGAACTGAATGCTGTTTGTATGTTGGACTGGAGTAAGCTTGTCGGCCCCTTCACCTTGCTTCCCTTGCTTAAGCTGATCGAAAGCACCTGTGCTTTCCCGGTCAACCCCTTCACCTTGCTTAAGCAGATTGAAAGAACCTGTGCTTTCCCCGGCATACCTTACACCCCCACAGAAGCCAGATGGTTAAAAACAGCTTCCGTTGGAGCCAGAGGCTGCTATAGCTACAGCCACAGCTGAAGCTGAAGCAGGAGCTGCCGGTAGCAGAGCTGACCTATGGGAGGAAGTTGAACAAGGACTTGAGGCCAGTGGGTAATCTTTTCACCATAGAGGGGAAGCATGTATATGATTTTGCTGTACACCATCATGCTTCTCTGTGGCCTCCTGGTTACTCTCGTGAGGTGGACTTATTGGGCCTGGAAGTTTTTGATCAATATATCAAAATGGGGATGCTGGTTTGTGGATCTGTTACTCTGGAGCCTAAGTATATGCTTTGATTCTTCTGCCTCTTATCTTGAGAATTTCTTATATCTGGCGGTTCTGAACCTTTCAGACATGTATATGATCCTCTTTGAGATTATAAACTCTGCCCTCCTAATACATGTGGGTGAGTCGCATGTGTGATCACCTTTGACCCTGAACAAGATATATAAGCCCAGAGGTTGGCTTTCTCTCTTGGGGCTCTCACTCTTGGAGGTGTGTTGATGTGGAGACTCTGGGCAGCTGTAGTTAAGAGCCCTCCAGCTTGTCAACCTGGATGCTAGGACTTTGTTAAACCCTGGTAACTATGCATTGAGATTTGAATCAGACAAGGTCTGTCGATGTTTGATTTGTTTGTATTTGCTCTGAAGTTAAGGGTGCTGGCTTTTCCCCCTGAACTAAGTGAATGATATTTGTATGATGGATTAAAGTAAGATTGTTAACCCCTTAATGTTACTTTGCCTAGTAAAGCAGATCAAAAGAACTTGTGCTGGCAGAGTTCTTGTTGTTGGGCTTGTGTTGGTCTTTCACCCCCCCCACAGCAGCTGCTGGCTGAATTGTTGCAACAACTCCTTTTTTCATACTTTCCCCCTTTAGACTTTTGTGATTTCTGTGACAATGCCTATGAAATAAGTACCAAACCTACCTTGCTTCAAAAAAATATTGATGCTATTTTACCTCAGAGCTGTTTCTCTTCTTCCCACCAAACCTCTCAGTGTACTATCTAAATTAGCTGGCTTTAGGATTTGGTATTAATGTATGAAGTTAATGTCCATTTCAGATTTAGACCTATGCTATTCTTGAATAAGCAACTGAACATTATCTTGTAATTTGTGTTTATCTCAAAGGACAGAGGTTTGTTTTTAAAAAGTGCTAGTAGAAAGCTGTCTACTGTCTTTGGTGAATGTCCTCAGGGTATTTAATAGCTGAAAATGGCTGTGATTAAAATACACCTCAAATAATTAGTGAGTAATTGACCTGCTTTGTTTGAGTCAGAGTAATATTTGACTAAGACTTTAATCTTAAATAAGAAGATCTAAATCCATGAGGGAAGGGGCTTGTGCTGATATTTGAGGTCATTGACAGTCTTATGTCTGTCTCTTCTTACTTAAAGAGTGAGAATGTGGTTCTTCTGTTAATATGTGATTTGAAAAAAAATGTATAGATGGCTTCTTTTCTAATCCTGACAAAAATAATTCTTTCTTTATTAAAGAGGAAATGACCATATTGTAGTTAATGAGAAGTACTCAGATGAGGTGAAAAGAGCTTCTGAAGGGCTTCAAAGCAAGCGTACTGGTAGCAAACAAACTAGAACTACCCACTGGTTTACAGTTAAGAAGGATACTGTAAATTAATTTCCAGTTTTCTTCTAAGATTTTATGTCAATACAAAGTAGTTTTACTATAATTATTAAGCAATAGTCCTTGACTTGAGTGGAAAACTTGGAAGCATTCTCCTGTCACACCTATGTTGGAATAACATTATCACGATTTCTGCCAACTACTGGTTAATTGGTCTACAGAGAAATTTGTGGGTGGTTGTTATTAATTAGGCTTAAAGACATAGATTGGTGGCAGCCTGTGGCTGCTTTAAATAGGTGAAAATGAATGAAGCATAAAATGATAAGTTCTTTATTTTTAATCTTGTCCATTACCTCACTTACTTTTTATATAGTTTGCATATTTTAACAGGACCTATGAACACGTGAACAAGAAGATAGAAGGGGATAAGGCTGGACAGGTAATTTGGGGTAATATTTGAATACCACACTAAGAGATTTGGAATTTTTCCTTCAATGTAGAGCCATTAAAGATTTTTGAATACAGAAAGAATAATAATAATATTTATATAGTGATTACTCTGTGGCAGACACTGTGCTAAGTGCTTTAAAGGTATTATCTCACTTGAGGTTCACAATGATCCTGGAAAGAAGGTGCTATTATTAGTCATGTTTTAGAAATGAAATAACATAAGCAGAAGTTAAGTGACTTGCCCAGGATCACATAGTGACTATCTTGGACTGGATTTGGCCATAGGTCTTCCTAATTACATGCTAAGTCCTCTATCCAATGCGTGATCTAACTGCCCCTAATGATAACAAAACTATGTTTTTAGGAAGATTACCCTGGCAGTGGAATGTAGGATGAATTCTAGGAGAAGAAACTGAGAGTGAGAAGACTACTTAGGAAGTTATTTCAGTGGCAGATCTAATAATAATAATATCTAGCTCTATTTATATAGCATTTTAAAGTTCACAAAGCACTTTACACATGTTATCTCATCTGATCCTAACAGGCCTAAAAAAGAAGACCAATTTCTAGCCAATTGCAATGTATTTTTGTCAAACACATTTAAAGCTATTAAATACCCTGAGGACAACAATCAAAGACAGTGGACAACTTTCTATTAATGTGGGATTTAAAAATGTACCTATCTCACTTTGTAGCAAATGCAAGGGTGAGTAAACTAAGGTGAAGGTGTTAAGAAAGGACTGTTGAAGGGCAATAAAAAGGATGAGGAGACAAATTTAAGAGAGAAAGCAATGGTGATGTTGAAATTTTAAGCCTCCGTAATTGGTGTAGGTATGGTATTAAATGATACAAGGAAGACAGGAATGAGGGCTGGAATTTAAAGGAAAGAGGTAAGCTATGTTTTAGACACATTGAGTTCAAGACATTGGCAAGAGAAATGTCAATGGGCAATTGGAGATAAGTAAGGACTAGAAATGTAGATTGGGGAGATCATTCACACCAAAGTTTTCATAGAAGCTATGGAAACAGGCAAGATTTCTGGGAGAAAATATGTATAGAAAGATCAGAGTTGAAAACAACTTTAAGGAATACCCACAATTAGGATGCAGTAGACAGAAGAAGAACCATTGAAGGCTAGAGAAAAGGAAACTTTAGAGACATCAAATCAAGTTAACAAGCATCATTAAGTACCTACTAAGTAAAAGGAAAGCTATTATAGAGAACAAAGCACTAGTGTTCCAAGAAGGAGGAAATGATCATGGATATCAACTACTGAAAAGATTTTTAACAAAAATAAGAATTTAGGAGAGCTATCTGGTCACTTTAAATGGGCATATTAATTATTTTAAAAAAATTTTGCAGAGATGAGAAAGCAAGGTTATGGGTTTCTATCTGATAAAACTTTATTGGTTACTTTCGGGGGGGGGGGAAGAATCACCATTTGTGACTTCCTTCCCTGTTCTTCCGTTAGAAGCATCCTCTCAGCAGAGCTTTGCACTGTTATCTAGATCATGTATATACAAATATAGCCCAGAAAAATTTACAGGACTGTCTTTGGGACTGTAGTCCATTGTAGCAGGAAGCCTTCAGTTTAAGGGACTCAGAAAACTGAAATTCCCCATCTTGATTAATGAAATAGGAAGAATTCCTTCCCTTTCCTTTCTTCATTCCCCAATTTACTCTCTCCTCTTTCCTTCCCTTCTCTCTACCTACCCCTCCTCCTGCCTCATTCCTATCTCTCTCTTTTCCCTACAGATGATCAGCTTGGAGTTCTGGAAGCCTTCTTTATTTCTTTGGTGGGTGGGACGCAAAAGAACACAGAGTGCATGTATGTTATTCCTGACTCCAAAGTTTGTCATCCATTCCTGCTCCTACCTCTGGCTTTCCTGAGATCTTGTACAATTGTATAGAATGACCTTCAGCAAATATCATTTGGATTTTCTGTAGGTTATTTCCTTTTCCTGCTAGTGTCTTCCTGTATTTATTGTCTCCAATTTATCCTGTATGTAGGTGTTTTCAGTTCCCCCCCATTAGATTGTGAGCTTCTTGAAAACAGGGACTTTCTTTTGATTTTTTAATACCCCCAGCAGTCAGGACATGGTAGGCATGTAATAAATTCTTATTGAGTGACTGCATAGTGTGGACATGTATTTATCATGGTATCTTTTCTTTGGAGAGGATTTTGTAGCCAAAAGCAGGAATTAAAGTGGGAAGGAGAATAATTAATTATTTTCATTTTGTGAAAAATCCTGGAAACTCAAATATAACAGCAGTAATTCATCTAAAAGACATGTAGATAAAGTAGCTCTAATATCTTACTGAGGAAAATATATTTCATTATCATTTCATTTGGTTGACACTAAAATCTTCCCTTTATTCGAATGAGATCAAATAGGTATTATACTTTCAACCAACTCATTAAGTCTAAATATCTAAACATTAATAAATGTATTTTAAATATCAGCAATGTATACAGTGACAAATTTTAATGAAGTTAACAGAAGAGTGTTACTAAAGACTTGTAACACATTTTGCACAGCATTCTAAAATTAAACAAATATAATTAAAAGGGCATAGTTTTTTACATGCATGTATGTGTTTTTGCACTAGCTATAACTGATTAATGAAAAACTGACACTTTTAAAATAGTGGCAACAATTTGTAAATTGTCAGAATGATCCTTCCTGATTGCAGGCATCCTTTCCCTTCAATTCCCAGCTCATAATTACACATGTGGACATGCCTCAATTCTTTGAGCTATTTCCATAGCTAGAGATCATGAGTGTGAATATAGATAAGCATCTCTGTTGCCTCGATACCGGGCAGATCTGAAATGATATTCCTTAAAGGACATAATATTGCCAGCTTATCAAAGTTCCAGAAATAAAAGCTAGCTGGAGGGCAGACAGCTCAGTGTCTATTTCTTTGACAACTCCCTCCACAAGTCTCTTAGTCTTTGTTGTCCTAGTTGTATCATCACTTGAAAAGCCAGTCCATGTCCTGACTATGGATACAACTGAAATACTACACATATTTTCATTCGCTAATAGACACAAATCACTTTAATAAAGGCTTCCTAGTTCGCTTAATTCATACTGGAGTGATTTGCTATTTCTTTCCCCAGCTCATTTTAGAGATGAGAAACTGAGGCAAGCGTGGTTAAGTGACTTGCCCAGGATCACACACAGGTAGTCTGAGGCCAGGTTTGACCTCAGGAAGATGATTCTTCCTGGCTTCAATCACAGCACTCTATTCACTGAGCCTGAGCCACCTAGCTGCCCACCAGTAGGTATAGGTATATTTCTATCCCATCTCTATCTCTATTTATCTTTACATCTCTTTCTCTCTATATATCTTGATATCTCTATTATCTCCATCTCTAGTTCTGTTATCTCTATCTTCATTGCTATCTTTCTTTTAAAAACTTCTAAAACTTATTTTGCTTTTAATTTTTGGAATAAAAGAAGCATTTCCATAACAGTATAATTTAAAAAAAAAAGGTGATTGCAGATGAAACTGCAAATCTCCTATATACAGCTTACTATTCCTTTGAAGCATATAATAGTTATCATGCCACCCCAGCTTTAGCAGAGACCGGGCCTCAAGGTCGGTCAGGTGAGAGGTCAGAGGCTTGTACGCATGTGCATGCTTTTTGAGAAGGCAGTCTGGGAAATTAGAGAGGCCAAACACACTTGAACCAGTTCAAGCTTATCTAGGATCTGGTCTTGGTCAAGAATCCAGGCCTACTGATTTGCATAATTTGCATATGTTAAAGAGGGAAAGTAGGGGAAGTAAAAGAATATAGTTTAATCCTAAACTAAGACAAGGAAAATCTAATTAACTTCACTTTTGCTTCTGTATCCTTATTATCCTACCTGTATAAGCTAGGAAAACTATGTAAAAAAACAAAGACTGTAAACTAACCATAACTCTAGCAGGAATGGAGGGAATGGTTACCCCTGCTCCTGCAGCTGTATCAGTGTGAGTGTTCCCGTGAGCACTACACCTGCTCTCTCAAGGAGTGTAATAAAATGCCTTCCTCTGCAACAACAAAAAAATAGTTATCATGTAAATTTCTTTTTTTCCTTTATTTTTTCTCTCCTCCCCCCTGCCCTAGAGATAGCTACCTTTAGATACAATTATGTGTGTGTGTGTGTGTGTGTGTGTGTGTAAATATACATGTAAAATCATTCTATACAGATTTCTATTTATCAGTTCTTTCTCTGGATGCAAATAGTGTCTTCCTTTATATGGCCTTTGTAGTTAATCTGGGTATTTATAATAGTCAAAATGACTTAGTCACTCAAAGTTGTTTTTAAAACAATATTGCTCCTACTGTATACAACATTCTCTTGGTTCTGCTCATTTTACTTTTCATTATTTCATGCAAGTCTATCCATGTTTTTTTTTTTAAATGCAATTTATTTATTTAACATATGTGGTTTTCAGCATTGATTTTCACAACATTTTGAATTACAAATTTTCTCCCCATTTCTACCCTCCCCCCCACTCCAAGATGGCTTATATTCTGGTTGCCATGTTCGCCAGTCAGCCCTCCCCTCTATCACCCCCCTCTCCCTCTCATCCCCTTTTCCCTTCCTTTCTTGTAGGCAAGATAAATTTCTACACCCCATTGCCTGTGTATCTTATTTTTTAGTTGCATATAAAAATTTTTTTGTTTTTGAACATCTGATTTTAAAACTTTGAGTTCCAAATTCTCTTCCCTCTTCCCTTCCTACCCACCCTCCCTAAGAAGTTGAGCAATTCAACCTAGGCCACACATGTATTATTATGTATAACCCTTCCACAATACTCATGTTGTGAAAGGCTAACTACATTTTGCTCCTTCCCAACCCATCCCGCTTTATTGAATTTTCTCCCTTGACCCTGTCCCCTTTCCAAAGTGTTTGTTTTGATTACCTCCACCCCCATCTGCCCTCCCCTCCATCATCCCCCTGCCTTTTTTTTTTATTTTTTTTTTATCTTCCTCCCTCTTCTTTCCTGTGGGGTAAGATACCCAACTGAGTATGTATGGTATTCCCCCTCAGGCCAAATCTGATGAGAGTAAGGTTCACTCATTCCCCCCTCACCTGCCCTCTCCCTTCCTCCCATAGAACTGCTTCCTCTTGCCACCTTTATGCGAGATAATCCACCCCATTCTATCTCTCCCTATCTCCCTCTCTCAGTATGTTACTCTCTCATCCCTTAATTTCATTTTATTTCTTTTAGATATCTTCCCTTCATCTTCAACTCACCCTGTGTCTGCTCTCTCTCTTTTACATATATATATATAAACATATATATATACACATACATACACATACATACATATACACATAGATATATACATACATACACATTCACTTATATATATACATAAACATATATATATACACACATATGCATATATATATACATATATATATGCATATTCCCTTCAACTACCCTAATACTGAGGTCTCATGAATCATACTCATCATCTTTCCATGTAGGAATGTAAACAAAACAGTTCAACTTTAGTAAGTCCCTTGCAATTTCCGTTTCTTGATTACCTTTTCATGCTTCTCTTGATTCTTGTGTTTGAAAGTCAAATTTTCTATTCAGTTCTGGTCTTTTCACTGAGAAAGCTTGAAAGTCCTCTATTTTATTGAAACTCCATATTTTGCCTTGGAACATGATACTCAGTTTTTCTGGGTAGGTGATTCTAGGTTTTAATCCTAGCTCCATTGACCTCTGGAATATCGCATTCCAAGCCCTTCGATCTCTTAATGTAGAAGCTGCCAGATCTTGGGTTATTCTGATTGGGTTTCCACAATACTCAAATTGTTTCTTTCTGGCTGCTTGCAGTATTTTCTCCTTGATCTGGGAGCTCTGGAATTTGGCAACAGTATTCCTAGGAGATTTCTTTTTGGGATCTATTTGAGGAGGCGATCGATGGATTCTTTCAATTTCTATTTTGCCCTGTAGCTCTAGAATATCAGGGCAGTTCTCCTTGATAATTTCCTGAAAGATGGTATCTAGGCTCTTTTTTTGATCATGGCTTTCAGGTAGTCCAATAATTTTTAAATTATCTCTCCTGGATCTATTTTCCAGGTCAGTGGTTTTTCCAAGGAGATATTTCACATTGTCTTCCATTTTTTCATTCCTCTGGTTCTGTTTTATAATATCCTGATTTCTCATAAAGTCACTAGCTTCCACTTGCTCCAATCTAATTTTTAAAGTAGTATTTTCTTCAGTGGTCTTTTGGACCTCCTTTTCCATTTGGCTAATTCTGCCTTTCAAGGCATTCTTCTCCTCATTGGCTTTTTGGAGCTCTTTTGCCATTTGAGTTAGTCTGTTTTTTAAGGTGTTGTTTTCTTCAGTGTATTTTTCAGTATATTTTTGGGTCTCCTTTAGCAAGTCATTGACTTGTTTTTCATGGTTTTCTCGCATCCTTCTCATTTCTCTTCCCAATTTTTCCTCTACTTCTCTGACTTGCTTTTCCAAATCCTTTTTGAGTTCTTCTATGGCCTGGGGCCAGTTCATGTTTTTCTTGGAGGCTTTTGTTGTAGGCTCTATGACTTTGTTGTCTTCTTTAGGCTGTATGTTTTGGTCTTCTTTGTCACCAAAGAAAGAATCCAAAGTCTGAGACTGAATCTGGGCGCGTTTTCGCTGCCTGGCCATATTCCCAACCAACTAACTTGACCCTTGAGTTTTTCAGTGGGGTATGACTGCTTGTAGACTTACGAGTTCTATGTTCTACGTTTGGGGGGGAGGTGCCAGCTCTGTCAGAGCCGCACTCCTCCTTCCCCAAGGACCCCCAGTCCAGACTGGGCTTAGATCTTCAGCAGGCTGTTGCACTCCTGCTCTGATCTGCCACTTAATTCCTCCCACCAGGTGGGCCTGGAGCTGGACGTAACAACAGCTGTAGCTGCCCCACCTCCGCTGCCCCTGGGGCTGGAAGCGGAACCGCGAACTCCTTCCACTCCCGCAGCTTTTCCCACTAACCTTCTCCGCAGTCTTTGGTGTTTGTGGGTCGAGGGGTCTGGTAACCACCGCAGCTCACATATTCAGGGCGCTAGGGCCCCTTCCGCCCGGCTTCTGGTCTGGATCATCCACGCCGCTCAGGCTGGGCTCTGCTCCACTCCGTTCCCAGCTCCCAGCTCCGTGTGGAATAGACCTCACCCAGAGACCATCCAGGCTGTCCTGGGCTGGAGCCCTGCTTCCCTCTGCTGTTCTGTGGGTTCTGCCGTTCTAGAATTGGTTCAGAGCCATTTTTATAGGTTTTTGGAGGGACTCGGGTACGGAGCTCACTCTAGTCTGTGCTTACCAGCTGCCATCTTCTATCCGTGTTTTTTGAAGATCATCAAGCTCAACATTTCTTATAGCACAGTAGTATTCCATCACAAATGTACACTACAACTTGTTCAGCCATTGACCAATTGACAGGCATCCCCAAAATTTCCAGTTCTTTGTCACCACAAAGAGTTGCTGCAAATATGTTAGAACATATAAATTCTTCTCCTTTTCCCCTAATCATCTTTGGAAATAGACATAGTAATGGTCACCAAGTGAAAACTGAAAAGATGAAAACAATATTCTATATTAAGTGTCCCATATAACTTTTTGAGTGATAACTTTTTAGTTCTATTTGGTCAATTTCTCCCATCTGTAGGTTCATTCAAGCCTTTCCAACACCTTTGCCCTTTCTCAGCTCATTCTTCATCTGCAAATGAAGTCTTAGTGTTTAAATATTACTTTAACTCTACTTTGCTGCTTACTACTAGTAGTAGCCTCTTAGTTGTCTGCCTCAAGTTCAAATCACATTGTTCTTTCTTATTTTTCAGAGTAGCCAGCCATGCCACAACTATTTGCTTTTTTCCTTTACTATTTCCCTTCAGTCTTTGACACGTAATTATACATGTAATTGTATAGAACCTCCCTTCTTGTTTTCTAAAAGATTTCTTCTTCTCTTTCTCTTATAGTGGAGACACACGATGAGTGTTTGACCCGACTTAGTGTTTGAACCAACTGTTCCCTTTAAAAGTAAGTATGTTGCAGTAGAATGAGGTCTGAATTTAGAGTTTGGGTATGAATCTTGGTACTGCCACTTATTACTTGTGTGACCTTGGGCTAGACATTTAAGCTCTCTGTAAAATGAAGGGAGAGTTAGAAATTTTTCATCTCTAAATCTATTATGCTATTATCCTTTAAACTTTTTCTGGCTAAATAGACTAGTGACTTCCTTTTTCAAAGGAGAGTGGCACTGTTTTGGCATGCTATCACATATGTTAAATTAACATAATTTATATTGTTAATCTATAAATAATCAAATATAAGTTGAAGAAATCAAACCTTAATATTTTTCAATAACTGGGAGAAGACCATTTCACTTCTGCTAGTTTCCTATACACTTTATGTGCTTTTTGATCCTCAATAATATCTTAAGTATTTGGCCCTTTCCACAGCTGTTCCAATTACCCTGGTATCAGTGTGAGTCCCTAATCTTATATGATCTCTATTAATGCCAAAATTCCTCCTTCTTCACTAAACATTATTTACCCCTAATGCCCCAAACTGAGCAAACTTCGTATTCTATTTTGGTCACATCATTAGTCTATTCCTTTCTACATTGCTTCTCTCTTCTTTTCTCCTGTCATGGCATAAAAGGGGAATTGGTTTCAAAGAGTACATGATATAAATGTCAATAAAATGACTTGAATATTTCAGATAGGGCATGCAATATAACTTCACAGATCATTTTTATTACATGCCTCCTAATTATATAATTGCAAATTCTATGATAAAACAAGTGAGAGTTGTCTGATAAAACTGCTCATTTCTAAAGCTAACCAAAGTTAAGAAGGAGGAGAGGACAAATGACTGTTTGTGCAGGTTTATTTTTGTTCCTGTGAATATTAGATAGAACACTTTCTAGATTTACAGAAGCTGTGTTCTCACCTAGAATGTGTAAAGTTATTTCAGTATCAATGGCAAGTACATGAAGAAACACAGAAAGATGAGAAGAGTACATGTAGAAATACAAATTGATAGTCCCCCTCTTCCAAACGTAGTTCGAATAGTAATATGATAATCATTTCTTAGCACCCAAACTTATGCATTTGTTGCTTTAGATTTAGTGTTAGTATTAGTCCAATAGCATTAACATTCATCCATTTCTTGTCAATTCCTAAACCCAAGCCTTCTGAGTTGAGAGGTCTCTAATGAATTGTGCACCCACGGGAGGAGAAGTCTCAACCCATTAAAACTGTCTGCCTTAGAAATCTGAAGAGTTTTTAATGACCCTGGTCATCCCCCGAAGTCTATACCCTTTTCCTTGGGAGGAACAATTAGGACTTCTCTGGATAATGAAACATCTGAACCAAAGAGATGACATGTATATTTTCAACTAATTCCCATGTAAGGTCCTCTGTCCTCATTTCTTCAAGTCAATCAGACAGCAGCACTATCTTTGTCAGCTATCCAAAATTTTCTATATCTTTAGTTGCCTCGTGATGTCACCTAAATAAAGGTGGGTCATTCCTTCTGTCACTCACCTTGGGAATTCAAGACAGAACATGGACTTGGGGGATGAAGCAGGGAATCTTGGGTTAATTGGAAAATCCATGGTCACAGATCATAAGATTTAGAGCAGGAGATTATCTTAGAGGCCATTGAGTTCACCCCTCCCCCTGCTCATTTTATAGCCCAGAGAGATGAAGTACCTGAGTAAAGGTCACACAAATAGTATATGGTAGAGCCTGGGTTTAAATCTAGGTCCTTAACTCTAAATCCATTGCTCTTTGTATCTTCCCATCCTTCTAGATGCCACCATGGGTACAATACTGACTTGCATTCAGGAAGATCTAAGTTCAAATACAGGTTCAACACTAACTGTATGGCCTGGGAAGTCACTTAACTTCTCTTAGCCTAAGTTTCATCATCTGTTAACTGGGGATAATGGCACCTACCATCTAGGGATACTGTGAGGATCAAATGAGATATTCGTAAGGTATTTTGGAAATCTTAAAGTTCTACATAAATGCTAAGTATTATGATAGTTGTTGTAGATAATGATGACGAAGATGAAGATAATGAAAATAATGACCACCATGAACAGTTAAATGAGTACAAGAAATATATGTGATTTCAATATCATGGTGCACTTTCGGTGTAGGAAAGTCTTTCAGTGATCAATTGCAATCCATCTTCTTATCCTTTTTTTGAGATAAGAGGATACTTATGTACAACTCCAGCCTTATAACAGTAGAGAAGACACAACAATATACTTAATATGACAAGCATTATGATACGCAAGCAAAGACTTGAAATTTATGGCAAAAGCAAGTCACTTTGTATCTTCCCAAAGCCCTATGAAAAAAGGTTATGATGAGGTTTCCCTCTGCTCATTAATCCAGCTCTGACCCATAAGTCATTCTAAAGAAGTGGCAGCTGTCTAGATTACAAATTGTCCATTGACTCAGGAAACTTAGAGTCCAGGAACCCCTCTATGGAGTGAAAAGTGTTATCTGCTTGGTGTCTAGGAGAGGGCAGGAATGCATCAAGGATCTAGGCAACAGGTGCAGAAGTGCTTGAATATCATCCATACCACAATGGCCAGCCTCAGCAAGATGAAAAATAAAGTTACTGAAAAGTTAGCCTTTCACCCCCCCTTTTTAATCTCCCAGTACTCTTTTTTAAATTGCACCACTGCAATGAATTCATCCATTCGATCAGGCCTAAGCATGTCAGGAGGAAAGGCCAAATGAAGCTGCAAAGCATTTGGGCAGTATCCCTCTCACTAAATTTAAATATTTGATACACCTAGTACAGAAACCTCAGTACTCTATTTTCTACCTGACCCTCTATTCATCATACTTCTTTGCTTCTCTATAAACAGTTATCATCATCATTATATTTACAGAGTTGGAGTCAGTGTGTATCTAGTGGCTCTAATTTCTTTACTGTCACTTTGCAGAAGTCTTCAATTTTTTGTGTTCTTCATTTTCCTAACTTCTTATAGTGTAATAACATTTTTAGAAATTCATAGACCATGATTTGTTTAGCCAGTTATTGACTTTGAATTCATTTTTAGGGTTTTGCCATTGTAAATGATATCCTGTACTTTTATACAGATAGGTAATATTTTTAACAATATCCTTATATTCATAGAACACATCATGTTCAGTTATTTCCCAGTGGTTACTTAGGCATATTTTTTATTTCTAATTTTTTGCTAGTATAAATGAAGCTGCTGTGTTTATATATATATATATATATATATATATATATATATTGGTCTTTTACTCCGCTCAGTAATATCTTGTGTTGATATCACATACTAGGTATGAACATTTTTGTAGATTTCATTTTGTATATTCATGATGTTCTCCAAAAAATCATACCAATTCACAGCTCCACTAGCACTTTTTCTCCACAGCCCTACCAAGAACTTTTGTCATTAATAAATATTTGTTAATTTAGTGGGTATAAAGTGGTGGTAGGTCAGTTATTTTAATTTTTATTTCTCTGATTACTAGAGAGCTTTGTTGATTCTAGATTTTAGATGTCAGGTTTTTGTTGGAAATGTTTATACCAAAAGTTTTTTTTCCCAATCTTTTTCCTTTTTTATACATTACTTTTTTATTTTGTGAAACATTTTATTTTTATAGAATCAAATCTATTTTATCTATAGCAATTTCTATTTGTTGCATAAATAAGAATTATCTTGTCCACACTTATACCATTCCATTTTCTTTTTTATGAAGTAATTTTTTAATTTAGCTTTTACATGGGGAGGTTACAAGAGTCTGAAATACAATCAATATATTGACAATATTGTCTGAGATATGGACACCCCAAACCAACTCACTCTCATATCTACTATCCTTAGTTACCTGCCTGCTTGTTATTCTGTGCCTGATATTTCAAGAGGGAAGATGTTATTCTGCTCTAGCAGGCAGAGGCAGGTCCCTCCACTATCATCATCCCCTTTTATAGGAACCTTTCCCCTCGAAGGAGCATTCCCTAGTTAGGTAAAGTCCTCTATTCAATTGTCACTTGGTCCTCCCCTACCTTCCATTTGCTCAAGTATTTTGAACAGCTTGCCTCTTCCTTCTCTGCTTCTGGAATTTGCCTTTACCTCTAGTCCAGAAATGCCATATTCAGGTCATCTTTTTTGACAAAGGCATCAGAGGGAAACCACAGGTGGGAGATTCTTATCTACACTTTTAGGTTGAGTAGTAAGGAATACTGCAAGGTAAACAAAACTCAGTTGTCCAAGTACTCCTGAAATCTTCAATACTGTAGACTCCTACTTGTCCCCAGTTGCATGGATTCAGGTGTCTTTTTCTGTCTAATTCCTTTACTATTTCCTCCCCAAATCCACCCTGCTTCGTTTTATCAGTAGTTGATTAAGGGGCAGATCTTTATTCATTCATTAATTCATTTATTTATTTATAAAAGCAAAAAAGATCAGTAAATATTTATTTTAAAAAAACTACCAACAAACAGATCTTGAATAGGAAAAAGTCATTCAAAACAAAATATATATATATATATGTATGTATGTATATATATATATTTGCAAAAAATGTGTGATTTTAGTTAATCAGTTTTCATATTCTAGATCCTTGAGGGACAGAGCATCACATGGATCCTGTGTCCAATGGCCTTGGCAGGAAGATTGCTTCTGATCTTGGCTCGAACCATTCCACTATTTCCAAGAGCCTGAGTAACTTTTCCACAGATAACTCTTGTTCTGTTTATTTCCCACCAGGGGTCACTGTGTTTGGCTTTGTATACATAAGCACAACTCTTGCCCAAATAGAATTCAGTTTCATCCTGAGCATAGACTCCTTCAATTTTCAGAAGAGCTGTATGTTCCTTCTGGTTTCGTAGGCCTCACTTATACCCAGCAAAAATGTCCTTGGACCACAGTCTTCCAGACATTTTGCTATGCTAGAAGTCCTATTTCCAGCAGGTCTCCCTGGCTCCAAGATGGAGGAAAAAGGAAAGGGCAGATCTTTAGAAACCATATGCCCTACTTTGTCACATATATATAGCCTAGGATTTTTCAGGAAAACCTTATCTTCACATACTTACTTAAAACTTGAAGCCTATTCCCCAACCAATGGAAAGGTACCAAACATTAAAGTGTCATTTTTAACTTCTCTTACAAAATGTCCCTAAATATTTCCATCTAACCACTTTCCAACTCAAAATAATTCAACTGCCAAAATACATTCACATAGGCAACTAGCTCTTTGGTTAAATTCATAACTTTATGATTGATAAATCATTTTCCCTGTGGGCAATGGTTCTTAACCTGGGTTTTGTGAACTTTCTTAAGGCTTTGATAATTGGTTTTCTTTATAACCCAATGTGTTTTATTTTATGCATTTAAAATATTAATCAGAGAAGGGAACCATAGGCTTCACAAGCCCATCAAACAGGTCCACGACAAAAAGAAATCCCTGCTATGGGAGTACCTGAACACTGTTAAGAAGATGCCGTTAATGTAGTTATCTCAATGGAGGCTCGCTTCTTCCACAGAAGAACTATCCCATTGAGAACAACCCAATTTTCTTAGCTCAAAACCCTGATCTTTGGGAAAGTTTTGGGACTATTCTAACTACAAGTTCACTTTGCATAAGAAAAAGCACTGTTTCCTCCTGCTGCTACTTGAAGATGTGTGATAATGCATAGTAGTCTTAAGAGGGGTGAGGAAGCCTATAGCTACTTGTAATATGGACCCAGGGTGCCATATTGGACCAGTCTTTCTGTATAATCTTGTAGTCATCTCCTGTGGTTTATACAGGTGTTCCACAACTCTATGAAAATTTTTTCAGCTCCTCCAGTGAAGTCAACAAAGAAGAACTAAGAGTGCTATTATGTCTGAGGCTTTGAAATCTGACTTAAGGTGGATAAGGCTACTGTTCAGGAAGTTATCGGAGATTCAGCCTTGCTTGTCTCTGAGAGACTTTCTCATCTTGGATTCATCTAATTGTGGATAGCTCACTCCCCAGCCAGGGCAAATTACTAAGAGCATCTATGACATACAAGACAACCAGAGGGAGGAAAAACATTTACAGAACTATGGCTTTGCATAACTCCTTTGTAAGAGAGATACACACACAGCATGGAAATTTTGTGGAAAGGTATAATGTAGCAGCCACACTCTTCTTTAACCTTCAGAGTCTCTCTGGAGTCCTGGTTATTCTCTGTAAGCAACTAAAACTTCAGCAATGCCACACATTATCACTGATATCCCCTTTCCTCCTCTTTCAATCCTTGATACATATTGCATCCAACATACAAGCTTCTATGCATACATAAGCTTCTCATCTTTTAGTGACTTGGAACTATGTTTGGCTGTAGTTCCGATATCTCATTTTTCTCATCCTCATCAATAGTCCTGACCACATTGCTAGCATGGACATATGTATGAACATATGCTTTTGAACCCACTTTCCATCTGAATAATGTGCTCAAAAGCTATTCTCATATCATATGACCCCCATATTCCCCATCTTTTTGCTCATTCTATTTCATTTCATTATTATACTAAAAAACCATATGGAGTGTTTACTGGTCACAGGACTCTGAGGGAGATGTTGCAGGTTCAAACCGATGTGGATTCCTATCCTTGAGTGAATTGAAATCTGATTGAGCAAACATAACACATGCATGATAAAAGCCAAAAATATGCTGATTATCTTTGTGCAAAGTGCCAAGTGAGTGGACCAGAGGCAGAGAGCTCTCATTGAGAAGAGTAATGATTAGGAAATGAATGGTTCATTCTTCTCAGGCTCTTGATTTTTCTCTGACCTTCATTTTCACTTTATCTCCTCACATTGTCCATTGCATTTTTCCTTGAGTTTATACATCTATTTACATATTTTTGCCTGTTTAGCATAAAAATCTCTTCTACCACTACCTCCTCCTCAATGTTTGATATTCAAATTTATCTTGTAGTTAAGTATAATAAATAACAGAAAGTAGACTCTTGAGGAGTACAAGAATATTGGCTCCGGAGTTGAAAAGTCTACAATATAATAGGAAAAAATATTAATGGCTGAGGATTTGTGCTTAAAAAGTGGCTACAGAGAATGTGATAACTGTTTGTATAGCAAATGCTGATAAATTTCTGAAAATCAGGAAGCTTAGTAAATGTATTAATGTTAACCTGGGAGGAGGGGACAAAAATAATGATGCTCTGCATGATAATTGCTGGGCCAGTGTTTAAATTTTTTAATCAGTGATTTGATTGTATGCACAGAAAGCATGCTCATTAAATCTGTAGCTGATATCAAGCTAGTTTTGAGATGGGGTTTGGAGGGCAAGAGGGGGAGGCAGTATGTGAAAGATAAGTTTGGAATGCAAAGTGAGCAGAATAAATTGGACAAGTAATGAGGAGCAAAGAGAAAAAAGTTAAAGAAGGCAGTATTGCAGGAAAATGATCTTGGGTTAAGATTGCTAATTTACCACAAGCCAACCATGCAGTCATAGCAAAATAACAAATTCATAAATAACAATTTAGAATGTATTCAGATGAACTATCTAACACTGTGGTTGGACTTCTGGCTAATGGTGAGTTTCAGAATTCAAAAGTGCAATTTAGAAGTGAAGTTCAGAAAATGAACTTTAAGATTATTAAAGTTCTAGAATCTAAGCCATGAGTAAACATCAAGGATCTGAGTTATCAGACTGGAAGAGGGAAACATGAAAAGCAAATGACACTCCAGTTGGATGAAAGGCTTTTTCTACCAATATAGCTAAAAGAAAATAAGAGGAATGTGAGCTCAAACCAAATCAGGAGAAGAAAATTTGGTAATAAATATGACATTTTGTGAAGCCCATTCCTTCTTTCCCTTCATTTTTGCTGTGCTCTCTATCCATTCTTTTCTTGTATTATTCTTTGTTCTTTCCATCTCCAACTTTGTTGCTTATTCTTTTCCACATCTACCTGAATTCTAAATGCTCCTTCATGTTTTTTTTCTTCCCTGTATCTCAGATTTCTTTGTTTTCTTCTTTTACACATCCTTTCTTTCATCTTTGGCTCATAGGCTGCTATGGACAGGACAGGCGATAGGGCATGGGGAGAAGAAGCAAACTTGTATAGGCCAAAAGCATGTAGATATATGTAATTACAGATGGAACTGGTTTTTTTCCAACCATGAGAAGACAGACTTGCTGGCTAATAAAATGTTTCATTTGCATTCTGCAAAAATTGCAGTCCATTTTCTGTTTGGTTTTGCAAAGGATCCTGCTGCTCTCATCTTATGCAAAAATAGAAGCAGTAGAATCCACTAGCAGCTAAAGTCAATGGATGACTACATTTTCCCTATGTATTTTATCTGTTCCCTACATAATCCTGCTGTTCCAGATTCCATACAACCTTTGATCTCTTTAAGTTTTACATTTTCCTTTGGAAATGGAAACCACTAATATTTACCTGGAAGGTTTGAAAATATGTCCCTAAGAAGAGAAATTGTTTTACAAAATCCTATGATCTGTTAATAGCAAGCATTGTTGAAATTTAACTTAAAAATTATTTTACCACTTAATATATATATATATATGTACATATATGTATGTATGTGTATATATAGTGTGTATACGTGCATGTGTGTATGTGTATGTGTGTGTTTGTATGTATACACACATATACATATTTGCTACTAACAAACTGTGTGACCTTGGTAAATTACTTAATTCCTCTATCTCATTTTCTTTATCTGTGAAACAAAGGCCTTATATTAAATGCACTCTAAGTTCCCTTCTGGCCCTAACATTCTATGATTCCAGTGCTGTGATTTTACTGCATTTTGTTTCCCTTTTTTTTTTTCTAAAGAAACCAAAGTCATACACTTTTCTTTGTTTCCTTTTGTATCCATGAATCAGTTCACTAATTCTCTTTCTCAGTAGGAATATCACAAGTCTTTGGATTTTAATTTAGTTAATTGTTTTCTCCATCAGCAAGAGTACAGTGATACATGGTTATGTTTGTCTCTACTGTTAATTTAAAGTATAATTTAATTTTGAACAGTGAAGCAGGCAATTCTGAACTAGGACATGTATGAAATAGGAAATTCCATGTATTTGTTTTGATTCTTTAATTCTGTAGCATTTACTATTTAGTTAAAATGAATACTTCTCTCACTAGAAAAGGATTCCAAAACATCATTTAGTTTTAACCCCTTGGTGCTGAATTACTCTAATTGTCGCAAAAGGAGTGGCTGCAAACCTTCATTTTAAACTACTCATCTGAATTCTGTGCCTTCCGTTGTAAGATGGTTTAGATGAGAAAGCAGTAAAGCCTAGCAGAAAGAGCAGTGCATAAGAAATTAAATGACCTGGGTTTGAGTCCCAATTCTGTTATCTACTAGGTATGTGACCTTGGGAAAATCACTCAACTTCTCTGATCCTCAACTTCCTCATCTGTGACATAGAGATGAAAATAATACTTGATCTATCTAACTAAAAATTTTTCTATAATACTCAAATGAGGTATGTGTGTGGAAACATTATGTAACTAAGCGCTTTGCATTCATGTGCTGTATAACAAAATTGTCATCATGTACCTAATGTGTACAAAGTACTTCAGGATTTATGTGGCTTATGGTCCTGCACACATGGAATCTATGGTTTGGTAGGGGATTAAGAAACAAATAGCCATCACTATAACACATAGTGTCATGTAGTAAGAGCATTAGAGTTGCAAAACAAAATGCTATGCCAGGTTCAAGGGGAAAGACCATTATGAGACATGCAGTGGGGCATAATGTTTAGATTGGAGTTATTAGAGATCTGGGTTAAAATCTTAATTCTGACATGTTCCAAGAAGTAGGGCCAAGGACAAACCCTATTTTCTGTTTTCTCATTATGCAAATAAAGGTGATAATAGTACTTGTAGTAGCTCCCTCACAGTATTATTGTGAGACTCAAGTGACACAATGTATGTAAAACACTTAGCAAACCTTAAATGACTGTATAATGAATAAATGAATGAAAAATATCAACAGCTTATTATGTGCCAGGCACTGTATTGAGTACTATGAATACAAATAACAAACTGATACAGTCCCTACCCTCAAGGAGCTTATATCCCAAGTGAGGGAGGGAATATGTAGAGACAATGGCAGTGTGGGTGGAGTGCTTTGGTCAGAAAAGTCACAGGCATGAAGAGTATAGAAACCAGGCAGGTTGTAAACTTTCCCTTATGAGAAGCAATGGAAGCATTAATTTGATTAATGTTCTCAGAGCCAGAGGTAGAAAGTAGGGCAGGTGCCAAGTGGGGTACATATGTGGGGTCAGGGCAGACAGCAAGAAGATGCTGAGGTAAAGCACCCACCAATTGGTATAGCACAGCTCCAGGGCAAAAGGTACTATCGTATTTTGAACCAAAAAGGAGACATAATTTATTATATACATTTAGCTGCAAAGTAAACAGTTCAGAAGATGAAGAGGATCCATGGCATGTAATTATAATTTAACTGTTTTCAGCTAGGTAGATCTTGCTTTAAAGGATGGAGTGTCCTATATCACAGAGGATTCAAATGACGGCAAAAGGCCCGCAACAGATGGTATAGATAAAAAGTTTGAATCAGATGGGAGAGATGGTATAGTCCTAGATAAGCGCATGTATTTTACAAAGGCTTTAACCACATGTGATCAGGGGTCTGGCATTCCAAATCTCTGCTTCTCTGGTGGTTCTACTGTTAGCGTAGTCAACCTGCCCACACCTCCTTCTCATACTTCTCCTCTTGTGCATTCACTGTACATTCACTTATTCTTCCTCTTGGTTCTCATGGCAAACTGGAAATGGATCTTTATTGTTGTTATTGGGAATAATTATTGGAATCAAGGAAGGCTTCATGGAGAAAATAGAATTTGACTTTGCTTTTAAAGAGAGAATGGCATTTCAGCAGGGGAAAAGGAGGAGGAAGGCTTTTTCAGGAAAAGAACAATGTGATTCGGGGCCTGGATATGGGAGAGCATAGGGTATATTTTTGTTTTTTAAGCATTCGGGGCCACTTTTATTTTTTAATTTTATTTTAAATTTGTGGAATAAAGCATTTCCATAACATGACACAATAAAAAGATGATTGCATATGAAACTGTAAAGTTACTATGTAAAACTTGTTATTTCTTTCAAATGCTGTATTTAAGAACAGAGAATAGCCCAGTTTGGCTGGAGCAAAGAGTGAGTGGAGGGGAGTAATATGAGATAGACCTGAATGTCTGATAACACCAGACCTTCAAAAGAGTTGAATTCTAGGCAAAGGAGTTTGCGTACTTTATAAACATATACATTTATAAATATAAGGCAGCATATTTTAAGAGGCACATGTGTGGTATAGATAGGAAGTGTTCACTTATGGGTTGAGATCTGAGTTGTCCAATCCATCTTATATAGTACAACCAGATTAATCTTCCCTAAGCATTTATTCAAAGTCATAGATTTTAGGTGGAAGGGAAATCAGAGGGCGTCTACTCCAATCCCCTCATTTTATGGGTGAGAAGGTGAAGCTCTTAAGGTTAAAAGATTTGTACAAGGACTCATAGAAAGGAAAGTAGCAAAGCTAGAATTTTAACCCAGATTGGCTGAATTGAATCAAGCATTTTACAAAATGTAATCATTTTATTAAAAGATGATTTGGCATCTGCAATGGTCACATAAACTTCTATACTTGGCTCAGTGTTGGTAGAAATGATTAAGTGGCACAGTGCATAGAGTGCTGGACTTGAAGATAGGAAGATCTGAATTCAAATCTGGTCTCAGATACTTACTGGCTGTGTGACTCTAGACAACCTCTGTTTTGCCTCAATTTCCTCATTCATAAAATGAAGATAATAATAGCACCTACCTCATAGGGTGATATGAGGATCAAATAAGACAATAATTTTAAAGCACTTAGCACATTGCCTGGCATATAGTAAGTATTATATAAATGTTAGCTATTATTATATGATTTATTTAATAGTATCAGCCTGTATAAATAATCAATGAAGTATTTGTGGATTCTTGTCTGGGAACAGATTCTATGTCTTAGAACCTTTACCACAAAGTTTTTCTAATTGTGATCCAAAAGGTCATAGTGGACATCTGCCAGGTTCTTTCACTTGTAAGTTCTTTATTTTTTGTCTCCCTTTTTAAATCAGCACATGTGTTCTCAACTGATTTACCACTGTGTCTTGTGAGGATGATTTTAACCTGGTGAATGGTCATTTTCAGGTACACCAATGTCTTGTCAGCATCTGAATGCCATGAAGTGAAGCCTCCTGATAGGTTTATTCTCCATGAAAACAAATAGTGTTGAGTGAGGATAAGGAGAAGGAAGGGCAGGAATGACTGGCTCCACACAGCACACCAGTAATGTCACTTTCCCTAATGGGCACTATTCTTTAGTCTACACTGCGCCATCTCCATTTAATCCTCACTTTCTTCTCAAATAATCATCATTGCCACCTCACTGCCTACTTAATAATCTAAATTCCTGTTTAGGTCTGAAGGTCCTCCACAATTTGTGACCTACTCTATATTTCTAAACCTTATTTTCCATTACCTATACTCTTAATCAGGAACCCCTTGCTCCAACTAGGTAGAACTACTTTCAATCACCCAATTATGCTTTGTGCTTTTGCTTACTTATGCTATTCCCTCTGTCTTGAATGCCAAAATCTTCACCCATGTTCACCCACTTTCATAGAGACAGTTAGATAGTACAGTGGATAGAATGGTAGACTGAGTCAAGAAGATCTGAATTTAAGTGCAGCCTCAAATATTTACCGTGTGACCCCAAGCATGCCACTTAGTATAGATAATAGTATAGATGATAATAATAAGACCTACTTCACAGGGTTGTTGTAAGGATCAAATAAGACATTGGTAATGATTAGCACAGTGTCTGGTATACCATAGGCTCCTAATAAATGCTTGTCCCCTTTTCCTCTTCCTTGTTGAAATCCTTGCTGTCCTAAGACACTCAGCTCAAGGATGCCATTCTATGAAGCCTTTCTTGATCACCAGAGACAAAACTGATTTCATCCTCCTGTGAACTCCTATAGTGTTTTTCAGGTACCACTCATGATAATACACACTGCCTTATATTACCTTGGTATATGTTTTCTTAGTTAAGCTCTTTGAGGGCTCTAACAGCATGTTTTATTTTGTATCAGCCTAAGCCCCAAGCACAGAGTCATATATTGTAGGTGCTTAATAAATATTTGTTAAGTGACTAGATGGATGAATGACTCCAAAGAGAGTCCTAAGAATCACAGGGCACTGTTCCCCAGAAGGCATTGGTCCAATGTGCCACTATGATTTGTATTTGTATTCCCATACGCAGAATGCAGTGTGCCATTCTGATCACTCTAGCTCAAAGAAAGATGTAATGAAGTTGGACATGGTCCAGATAAAAGCAACTAATACAATCAGAGATAGAGAGGTTTTAATATGAGGCCAGACTAAAAACATTAGGGCTCTTTGGTCTGGGAAGATAAAAGTTGAAAAGAGGAGATATGAAAAATGTCTATCAATTATTGGAAGATATGGATGTCTTCATGGACTTATTTCTCAAATCTCAGTATAATAGAGCTACGCCAAAATTCTTGAAGTTTGAATAATATCTAGTAAGCTTAGGGAACTTGTTACTGCAAGAGAAGGTATAGACTGGAAATGGAAAAGCCTACCATCAAAGTTTAAATAGGTGACTAAATTGTAAACTCCTTGTAGGTAGGTACCACTTTTCACAATCTTTTTATCTCCACAGTAATTTTGTGTAGTAGATACTGAAGAAATGCCTATTGAATGAATAAATGAATACATTTCTCTGATCTTTGAAGTCCCTTAACATCATGTAATGGAAAGTATGATAAAATCTTAAAGTCAGAAGATCTAGATTCATATTCTACCACTTAAGATTGCTAGATATGTGACTACAGAAAAGTCATTCACCTTCTGTCTCAGTTACCTCATCTGAAAAGTGAGAGTAACACTGATACCTATCTTACAGAGTGGTTGTAAAATCAAACAAGGCCATCTATGTGAAATGCAAACCCCAAATTGTATACCAGTTTGAATTATTATTACTTTTCTTTCCTAAATACAGAATGGACCATTATATTGTTGGAACAATATTAGGGGCAAACATGCTATTCCATAGCATGCTCATTTAGTGGTACTTGGGCTGCACAGCCCTCATATCTGACTCACTATTTCAAATCTTATGTTCCTAATACTCTGTTGTGGGAGAAATCAGCATTGTGGATCTCTTTTAAAGAGGTGTGATCAGGAATTGTGTTTTAATCCTGTCTTCTGCTACTAGTTACATGCTCACTCCTCATCCCTTTGCTGTCATAAAGAATGACTTCCTGGTTACCTCCTTCCTCGTTCTCCCAAGATGGGCAACTGATCTATCCGAAAAGTAGATGATTCTGCTGGAGCAGTTGCTAAATTTGTGGAGTTTTCCCCCACCTGCAGGGAAATGACTTCCCTGGAGTGTGTTTGTAAGGAAATTTAAACAAGATGCTGTCAGACTGAGAATCTCATGCCCATTATCATTGACTATTTCTGGCTGAAATCAATGACTTAAAAATTGTGGATGCTGCTTACTAGCCTTTTTTGACAAAGCAGTAAAAAACAGTCTGGAGTGGTTTTAGCCATCTACAACAACTCAAAGAATTTAGTTCATTCCTGTCATATGTTCTCTATGTGCTACCAGTTTTGGGGAGAGATGCATTGATTTCATGAATTATTTACTTGAGTAGGCATAAAATAATGGAACAGAGATGCCAGGAGCTCTTGAGACCATATTATAACAATCATAACAAAATCCTACCCAATCATTTACCTAAATGTGAAAAATATCCCATATTTTTATCACTGTATGTCCCTCAATTCACTAACAGTTTGCATTGCCATTAGCCCATACCAACAGATGGCATTATTTTTTTTTTAGTGATCTAGTATAAAAGGTGAGGGTTTTAAAAAAAATTCAGATCATTATATCTTGGTAACTCCTTAACTGTTTTAGCAGCCAAATTAACCCCTATAGAATCAAGATCAGTAGCAGCATCCAAACTTTCATTTCCCTTAATAACTTTTTTCTCTTTGGGACCTTAAACCCTTCCCTGGCCTGAAAGAGCTACAACCTTGGGCCCTTCAGTAAAAAGAAAAAAAAATCAAACTGTCATATTCTAACAGATGACTAAAATATTCCTCTAAAAATGTTGATAATTTTGAAGTGCATGGTATGTAAGTTTACCCTTTGGCTGGCCAATTTCTCTAAATGAAATAATTTAATGATTAAAAAATGCCTCTGTTACCATCCTGAGAGCCTTTTGATTTCTTAAATTTTTTGCATAGAAGAGAACTAAGCAGATGCTAGAATATTCAATCCTTTGTTTCTTGTATTATTTCATTTATATTGTACCCATCTTACATAAATAATTATTATCTTTTACTTTCTCATTCTTTGTGCTTGTCTTTGGGTTTAATAGTACAAGAAACTGAAGTATTTATGCTAAACTTTCTTGAATGCTTCAAGAATTCATGATTTTTAAAAACACATTGTTCTAAGAAAAACAATGGATTGGAGGTTAGATAATCTGGGGTTGAATTGTGATTCTGACATTTACTGGTTGTGCAAACTTTGGAAAGTCATTTAACCTTTGAAGACCTTAGAGTTCCCATCTATAAAATAATGGGATTGAACTAGATGATTTCTAAGGCCCCTTCTAGTTCTACATTTATGATTGTCTGAACTAGTGACCCTTCTGATGGTAAAAATCAGAACCTTTCCCTGCCTTAGGAGATTTTTGTGAATTGACATGCTTCCCCAAATTCATTATCTGATCACCAAACTTCTGGTGATGAGCCTCTTCATACTTAGCTAGGATAAGTCTGAATTAAAAGATACATAGTCATTTAGAGGTTCATACTCGAAGTCCTTCTGTCTGGGGAAAAGTACCTACTGTATTCTATTGGAATAGTCTTTGAGCATCTAAGGTCATCTCCAAGTTGTAGATAGACATGGGAGTTGCTGTAAGAACTTTAAGTGGTAACCAGTCTTGGATGGATCATTCTTTTTAATCTTTGGAAAAATATGTTATATGTCAAAGTATCTGGAAAATGTAGCAATGATATATAATAATTAAAAGATTTCAGGGTGGGGATGGGGATGAATGACCAAAAGATCATATCTTGTGAAGAAAAACCAGAGGTTATTTGCTTTGTCTGGGATTCTCCCTGGTCTGTTTTTGTGGATGCTAGGAAATAGAACCCTGATTCTCTCTACAATTGGTGAGCATTTTGTAATTTCTATCACTTAATAGTGTGGAAAACATTGTCCTCATATAAATATAGTGTGGTGAGAGGTGTAAGTATTATTATCCCCGTTTTACATGTAAGGAAGCCAGTGTCTATAGAGGTAAACTGATTTGCCCAAGGTCATAAAGAAATCAAGTTTTGAGGTCATGACTAGAATCTGTATCTCCAGTGTGCTTTCCACTACACCAGAGATATCTAATACACCACCTACAATAATTTCTAGTGTACCCTTAGACCAGATTAAAATATAATTGGAAATATTTAGCAATATATACATATATATGTATGTATCTCTCTTCTCTCTCTCTCTCTCTCTCTCTCTCTCTCTCTCTCTATATATATATATATATATATATATATATAAACATATATGTATTCAGTAGAACATAGATGATAGAAATATGTGGTTTTCTAAGTCAATATGCATCCCAGAGGTATCCTTATATATGAGCTTGATACCACTGCACTATACCATACATCATAATACCATATCATATTACATAATATACTCATGTTAGAATAATAGTATAGTAACCTTGCTTCTGACTTCAAGTCTCCTATGCCAGGAGCTTCCTTTGCAAACCTTAAAAATATCACATTTGTCAAGCAACATTTTTTTTTTTGGAATGGTGTGTGTATGTGTGTGTGTGTGTGTGTGTGTGTGTGTGTGTGTGTATGAGAGAGAGAGACAGAGACAGAGATTATTATTATTTTTTAATTTTTAATTTTATTTTTTTCATTGAGCCCTTTCTTGAAGACCCTGAATAAGGGCATACTTACTCTCTCCCGAGGCAGTTCATTTCATTTTTGGATGCTCTAATTGGAAGTTTTTCTTGACATTAAATCTACATTTGTTTTTTTTTTTTTTTCGACTTCCAACAACTGCTCCTAGTTCTGCTCTTTGTGGATAAACAGAACAGATTCCTTCCATCTTCCATAGAACAACCTTGACGACAACCATTATGTCCCACCTGAATCTTTACATCTCCAGGCTAAACATCCCCAGCTCCCTCAAATGACCCTCATGTGTTACAGGATGAAAGTCTTTTACCATTTCTGTTTGCCTTCCTTTAAATACCCTCCTCATAAATATAGTGCTCAGACTTGAATATAATACTCTAGATGTGGTATGATCAGGGGTGAATACTGGGGACTATTACCTTCCTTTTCTTAGAGTTAAGCCTCTCTAATGTAGCTTGAGATTGCATTAACTTTTTTGGTTTTCATATCACCCTGCTGATCCATATTGAGTTCATTAAAATCCCCAAATATTTTTCAGAAAAACTACAGTCTCATTATATTTTCCCTATATTTATAACATGTTCCCAAGAGTAAGATTTCTCATTTATCACATTTAAATTTCACCCAAACTTTAGCCTGTCAAGAACTTTTTGAGTCCTGACTCAGCCTAACCATATCTTGTTAGCTGTCCTTCCTTTCTCCGTGTCATCCAGATATATGATAGACAGGTTTTTGTTGGAATTATTTCCACATTAATTTTCTATTACTCCTTCTCATGCACTCTAAGTTCCAGCCAATTTAACCTTTTTTTCTCTACTCCAAAGTCAACCTTTGAGTTCCCACTTTGATGCTTTTGCACAGGTTGTCTTGCATGCACTTCTCTTACCTCTATCAAAATCCTTTGCTTCCTGAATAACTAAGAGAACTAGGTAATGTAGTACAGAACTTGGTTTCAGGAAAACTTGAGTTTAAATCTTGTCTCAGACACTTACTAGCTATGTGGTTCTGAGCAAGTATAACAGCAAGCACCCTGACAGACCCAGGATGGACTGTTAACACAGGTTCTTACATCTGCTCTTCTAGGAAAGCAGCTTTAAAGGGGTCAACGATCTTCTTTAATTACATTCATTAGTTTGGGGGAAAAGTCAGCCCCTGAACATCAGAGAAAATACACGCAGAGAAAATTAGACCAACAGACAGGGTTCTAACTGCCTGAATCAAGGCAATATTGCTATACACATTACATACATCTCTGGGTTGAGAGAACCTTTACATCTGAGCAGTTGGGGGGTCTGAACATATGGCTACTCAGCATCTCTACCAGGGAATCACAAGGTCCTTCTTATAAGCGAGACCCAAAGTGAAACCTCACCTCAGAGTATATATACACTTTTGGCTAATAGGCTCAGAGCCAGAAGGCATCACAACCCTCCTGACTCAGTGCCTAATTAGCTTAGTACCCAAAGGTGTGAAAGCCTTCCTACAAGCAAGTCTCCCCTAAGAAAGCTTCCCTTAATGGGATCCCTGTGAAGCCTATTAATGGGCAGGGAAGATCTTGCATCCCATTAACATTATAGCAAGTTGTTTCAACAAGCCAGCTAGCAGCTTCTGTGGGGGTGTAAGATCTACCCATAGCCAGCACCCAGAAAGCTGCCAACAGCACAGGTTCTTTTGATCTGCTTAACTAAGGAAAGCAAGGTGAAGGGGTTGACAAGCTTACTTTAATTCAGCATACAAATATAATTTACTTAGTTCAGGGGAAAAAGCCAGCATCCTGAACTTCAAAACAAATTACAAACAAAGTACAAACATCAACAGACAGACCCAATACAATTCATAGTTACCAACTTCTAGGTTCAGCCTGGGAGCTCAGAACAAGGGCTGGCCCAGAGTCACACGCCACCACTGCTGTAGGGAGGAGTTCCAAAGAACAAACAGCCAACCCCTGGTTTTTATATCTTTTTCAGCATCTGGGGTGAGTCACACATGTGACTCAGCCACGTGACCTAGAATCGTCACAGAGAGGCGGACTTAAACCCACGTGGTCTAAAAGCCTCTGCTCTCCCAGACATGTACTCTAGGCCCTCCCTGGAGTTAGCCCCACCTTAGTTGCCAATCCACACTCACTAAGGTTTTACAGTTAATAGGAGTTAGCGCCTGGGGCTTAGCACCTGGTAAGGCTCAATGAATTACTCAAAGGAAACAAAAGCCAAACTATTCAAGGGCACTTGTTGAACTAAGTGCTAAGGAGCCCATTTTTGGTTACCAACACACTAGTCATCTGACCTCTTTAAGCCTCAGCTTCCTCATCTACAAGGAGTAAAAATCTCACCTACTTCACAGGGTCATTGTGAGGATCAAATAAAATAGTATATGTAAAACACTTTGTAAACCTTAAAGCACGATATTAATGCTATCAACATCATTATTATCAATTTTACATTTCCACAGAGCTGGAATATTTCCCCAAAATATGTGTTTGCTTCTTGGAACACTAGATTTAAAAAATCGGGTGGAGAATACAAGTGCAAAATTTTAAAGAGAAATACATTTTTAACATTTTTAGTATTTTAATGCTAGTCAGCCTGCGGGTGAAGCTTCTTGCTAAGACCTGAAGCACAGTACTATCCCATGTCCGTGCATAAAGGCAATCAGTAAATGAGAAGATCTTTCCCTCCCATTTAAATAGGGAGGGTGTCAGGGTCCTGGGGGAGTGGCTAAGACTGGAGCCAATGGTAGGCACCTCAGTTCTGGTTGCTCAGATGACATTCTAGTGGAGGGGATGACGTCTGGTGACTATATAAAAGGAGAGAACACAGCTTGGAGATTGAGACGTAGTGGAGGCAGGAGAAAGTAGAATGGCATGGTGGCGAAAGCAGTGGAAGTGGCAGTGGCGGTAGCGGCACTACTGAAACAGGACTGACCCTTGTGCAGACCGGAGAGTACTGAGCAAGTGCTTGAGGCCAGTGGGTAATCTCCTTACTGGAGGGCCCTAGCATTGGAGGGAAGCACCAGTATGCCTTGGCTTGATGCCATAATATTTTTCTGTAACCTCCTCATCACCACTATGATGTGGGCATATTGGTTTTGACAGGTTCTTGCCAGGGTATCGAATTGGGGATGCTGGTCTGTGGGTCTGCTACTGTGGAGCTTGAATAAATGTTTTAACTCCTCTGCCTTCTACTTAGAGAATTCCTTATATCCTGAAATTCTGGACCATTCAGGCATATTCATGATTTTCTTTGAAATCATGAATTCTGCCTTAATGATATACCATGACATTGCAAAAGTGTCTGGGAACTCTTATCCTACTTTATAGGCTGCATTTGAATAATATAAACCATGGGCATGTAGAATTCCAGGGAAGATGATAAGAAGCTTGGTGAATTATTCATAATAGGGTAGATGCCAAGAATATCTAGGTCAAACTATTCATTTCTCATTTATTTTGATAATAATAGATAAAATTTATATAGTGCCCAATAAGCTCTGGGTCTGGAGTTAGGAGGACCTGAGTTCAAATTTGACCTTAGATACTAGCTATGTGACCCTGGACAAGTCAGTTAACCCTGTTTGCCTCAGTTTCCTCATCTGTGAAGTGAGCTGGAAAAGGTCATGGCAAACTATTCCAGTATCTTGGCCAAGAAAACCCCAAATAGGGTCACAGAGAATCATATAGGACTGAAATCACTCAATGACATGTTCTAGTAAAGTGCCAAGCACTTCACAATTATCACATTTGACCCTTACAACAACCCCAGGAGGTAGATGTTATATCATCCACGTTTTACAGATAAGGAAACTGGGGCAAACAGCAGTTACTTAACTTGTCCAGCTAGTGTAAGTGTCTGAGACCTGATTTGAACTTAGGTCTTCCTGACTCCAGACCTGGAGCTCTAACCTCTTTGCCACCTATCTGCCTCTTATTTGATGTAGTTAAACTTCAGTGGAGATATGGCAAAATGATATAACATTCTAGGCATTATGAAGTATGCTTTCTCTCCATAAACAGTAATCAAAATAACCATTTCCAGTAAAACTAACTTCTATATACAATATATAACTGAAATGGTTCTCTGATGCATCATCATGGCATGGGGGTGACCTCAGATTCTCGAAGGTCATAGTCAGTCTCAAGCTCTGGAATCCCCACTGATCTGGAAAAGTTTCAAGGTGGGGTAGCAAAGGATTGGGTGTCTGTGGTCCAAGGAGAAGGCAACTTGAATTAGGATATTTCAGAGAGACTCTGTAGTCCACAAGTCCTTGAGCTAGGTCCATGAACCCCTTGTTTTGTTTTAATATTTTTATGCATTTTGATATTTTTGAAATTGCTTTAATTTGCAATATTACTTGATTTCTTGCATTTGAAAATATTCTGAAAAAAAGATATATAGGTTTTGCTAGAATGCCAAAGGTGTTAATGACACCAAGAAGGTGTTCTTAGAACCCTGCCCTATATCAAAAGGTTTGGTCACTGATAACTCAGAAAATTACAGAAGGGTTGTAATCTGTGTTGGCAGAAGAGTAGAACACTAAAAATATACAAATCCTTCATTGTCATGTAAGTTATTTGACAAGTTGAATCTTGATTATGTTTAACATTTGTGTGCAAGCTACATGTTTTATCAGTTAATAATAATAATAATAAATACTGTCCTATCAGCTGCTGTCATCTGTTGATTAGCCACTGTGTTCATGGCCCAATCTATTAATGTTTGTTCAACTTTTGTCATCAAATTTTGTTTATTTAACATCCAGTTGTGCTTGGTGTGAGAAGATGTAACTTTGCCCTTCCTGTACTTATTCTATTTTACTCATACATGCTGTATAATATTGTAAAACTGTTGTATGTACTGACTATAAATTTAGTGTTTAAGAATCAGCTTCATAGTCTGTTAAACAGTGGGCAAAGTTAAATTCTATTATGGCCATTTAAAAATTTTTGTTTTGAGATGAATGAAAATTCCAAAACATAGAGTTTTGGGATAATTAATAATCAATTTATTAATCAGAAATTGATAAATTTATCATATCATATCATCATAAAATATTATGATAAATAATCATAAAATTAAAAAGTTTACAGTCAATGGTCTCCCTTGGTAATCAAAGACAAAGTCTATGGAGATCATCAAATGCTTAAATACTTTTAGTAAAGTGGGTGCCTCTGACAGGTGGAGATCAATTGTGATTGGTAAACAATGAGGGGGTGGATATATCAATGAGAAAATGGGTCAAAAGTCTTCAGCTCCTCCTGCTGATAACGTGGCTTGATCATGAGACTCAGCCATACACAAAATAATCCACCTCCACCCAGACCACTGAAATTGAACGGTGGTGGTGGTGGTGGGGAAGAGAGTGTTCCAAGGGTCTGAGCTTAATGCTTCAAGGCTAGAAGCCAAGTAGATTAGATTATCTTTACACTTTAGTCAGAAATAAGTTCTCCTAGTTAGGTGGGATGCTGCCAAAGATTGAGGGGAATGTTTCCTGAGTGTTAGGCTAATCCCACTGTTAACCCTGTCCTTCAGAGTCTGACTGACCTACTAGGACTGGGCTTTGAATGAAGAAGTAAGAAGAGAAAAAAATCCACCCTTTCTCCTGATATTAATAGCTAGTTATTAATAATTTTCTCAGTTTCACTTATTGCCCTCTGAGGTCCCCTTTTTTTCTCAAAATAAGATTCTTCTCACATCCAACAAAGGCTCTTCTTAATTTACAGAGAATGACCTATACCAATGTAAGCTTATATCCAAGAAGAATGAATACTTAAACAGATAGATAGCACAGGTATGGAGAGTTTCTGCAGTAGAGAGGAAACATTGGATTAGTAGTAAAAACAAAAACCCTAGGTTTAAATCCTGACTCTGTCATTTCTTAGCAATTTATTTAACTTAGGTATGCATTTATCATCTTTAATCTTATTTCCCGTGTGGAATGGGGATGCTATGTCACCAGGTTGTTGTGAGGATCAAAGGGTAAAGCTACATCTTCATTTGCTTCGTCGATCCTAAAGTAGTATAAAATGTAGAGTGTTTAACATTATAGATTCATTTAGACATTAAAACTTTACTTTAATCTAAGTCTTACGGAGCAGAATTAAATGTAAGTCAGATCTATCTTGGGAATGAGGGTTAATGTTTCTCTTCAAGGGATAGACACTGAGGAGAATATGAGAGTAAGATTCTGGTATAAAAAGAAATAATTATACATTTTAGAAACTGAAAAAAGACATGGACAATTATTTAGCCCCAATCCCTCATTTTGCAGGTGTAATTACTGAGACTCAGAGAGATTAAATAATTTGCTCTGAGTTACCCAGCTAGTCATCGGGAGGCCTGAAATTACCAACTAGGTCTTCAAACACCTAACCAATGTTTTCCCCACTATATCACGCTATATCATTTCATGATAAATGAGTGGAACAAAAGAACATTTATTAAATGCTTCCTATATGTAAAGCATTGTAATAAGTTCTGGGCATATAAATATTTGAAATAAAAATCCCACAGATAAAAAGAAATACTACATCTATACTAAGAAAACAGCAATAAAATGGTCTATATTTATCAGGTACATTTTCAGTTTTTTTGATAAGAATATTTAGTTAGCTATCTGGAAAGTAGAGATGAAACACATAATTTTTGAAAGATTCAATTAATTTAGAGAATTAATTCAGTGAATAGAATCACAATCACCATCATGTATAGTGACAAAAGCTTAGTCATACAATGTAGGGGGTTTGAGAGAGAGCGCGCGCGCGTGTGTGTGTGTGTGTGTATGAATGTGTGCTTCTGCCTTTTCTGAGTCTTGAAGAAATCACTGCCAACAGGAAAATCAATGAAGCCACACATGGAACTCATATCTTCAAAGTTATTTGAACTTATAAGTCTCATACAGACTGGTTAATAGCATTGTGGAGTTGGAGTCTAACTTCATCTTCTGGCAATAAACTAGATGTTCAGGTAAGTAGGTGCATGGAACATGTCAGAACCATTTCCTGTACCTGAAAGAGTTAATGAATTGACCCTAAGGATCTCACTTCTTATCAAAGATATCAATGTATTCAAACAGATGTAGGAGATTAAAGTTGAAAAAACAGCCAAGGTCATCTGACAAATCATCAGCAAAAATGGGAAGTAATTGTAAGACATCCTTGTGAGTAACAGTTCCTGGGAGGCCTGGAATTGCCTGAATCTCTTGGTCCTTCTTTGTCTCTGTGACTGACACAAGCCTAAGCTAGAATCCCAAAGAAGCCTAACTGGACATTTTTACTCCCTGGCCAAGGAATCTGCAAAGCATTAAAACAACAACAATCTTAATTCACATGAGAGAAAGTTGGGGTTGAAGAATTTTATTTTGGAATTAAGATAAATAGAACAACAGAAATCAATCAGAAAAATGGTAGAGCTAAAGATAGTATGATCTTTTTAAGAGTGGAGCTGTTTTCCTGCTTTTATCTGACGAGGCTGAGACGTTCTTCCCACACCTGTAATCTCTTTTTCATGTCTATCCTCCCCATTATTTGAGGGTTTGAGGGGGGTGGTTAGGTCATATTCCCCTAGCAGAGGAGAAAAACTTTATACTATGTCACCCTTTACTCTTCAGATACTCTGCCTCCCTGAAGGGTTGGCACTAGAGGAGCAAAGACAAAGGAAAAACACCTAAGCAAAGTGATTTTAACAGAACTCTCTCCACATCCCCCTTTGCTTAAACCCTGCAGCTATTCTTGACTACCTGGCAAAATTAACCACAGGGCAGTCTGGTTTCTACTTTGTCATTTATGCTGTGGCTTCCTGTAGTGCATGATTTCTTTATGACCCCCTGGAACAATTGTTTATTTGGTCTCTCACTGTGAAGAGCTGAATATCATGTGGGGGTAATAATTAGGAAAAACAACTCAACCACTTCACAAAGGAGCTCAAAGTCTCATGTCATTTTCTGTGCCCCTTTCTTTTTTTCAATGAGTTGGAACTATTCTCTCAGGCAACTCTTCTCTAAAAGAAACCTTTTAGACTTTGTCCAACTTCCTAGTTTTAATCTTAAGGGTTTGAGGGCACCCTGAAGTATTGTGTTGGTGAATTTTCCTTTTTCCTGACTATATAATGACTCTTTTCAAACTTGAGGTCAAGAAAACTACAGCAGAATTAAAGATTTTTATTTTTCTAGGGAGCTGTCCTAGGTCCTGGGGACTTTGTGGAAAAACATGCTTTGCATTGTAAAGTGCAAGATTCACAGAATAATGATAGGACCTCACTGTCTCCTTTAGTATAAAGAACAAGATTTTTCACTCATTACCACATTCATTGGTTTTCAGTTGGGAATCCATAGAATGAGTAATACAGAGTTTTTATTTTCAAGAATTGTTCTAAAATGCTTTTTAGGTAATGTAGTAGAAGACAGTGTTACATTTCCACACTTAAGTAAGAAGAGAAATAGAAATAATATTAAAATGACAATATGATTAAGCACTCAAAAATATGAGAAATAATGATATATATATATCTATCTATCTATCTATCTATCTATCTATATATATATATATATATATATATATATATATATATCTTTTACAGCAATTGAAGAGAAATAGTGGACAATGAGATCATTAACTATATGTAATATAACTAGAACTTTAAAGCCCAGGATATATAAGGTCAAGATTCAATAAATCCCAAGTCATTCTCATCTATGTCTCTAAAGAGGAGCTTCAGAATCTGTCCAAGCATTCTGGATAACAATATCCCCAAAACATAGAAACAAAGAGACTGGGCCCTTGCTATTCATCAGTTCCAGGTCCTGCTCCTATTCTTGTTCCTGTTTTGAATAAAGGCTATGAATTCCTTCACTTGGTCTAGGTACTAGACTACTTTTTCTGTCCTTAAAATTCCTCTTTTTCCCACCAGAATGCCTACTAGAATGATCTATCTTTGTCCATTATTGTCTGTGTTTAGGAGGATAGTACCATGATTTTTCCTCTTGTCTAGGAAATCCTTTCTATTCCAACAATGGCCTCTTTTCCATGTGGCCACATGGGCCTCTGAATCATGTTGATTACCCAGAGTGTCCTCCTAGATTTAGAAATTTTCCCTCCAGGGAACCAAATCTAAGCCTCCATGTAACTAATCTTTTTTGTATTGGTCAGCTCCTTTTTTTAAAGTCCTAGTAGTGTTAGGTTGGAACCTAAGCCTGTTAAAAGATTTTGTAAATTAACCAATCGTCCTTAAAGCCACATCAGTGGATTAACTATCTCTCAAGGAGGTATCCTCAGTATCAGAATAAAATTTAAATTGTGATGTCAATGAGGTCCTTTTATAAGGAGATATATTCACCATCTGAACAAAAGCCTTTTCAGCCTTATTAATTTAATTCAAGTTTCTCATGAGCACATCCCCTACAAATTAATCAGAAAATCAGTACTTAGTATGAAGAGAATGTTTTAAGGGCAGTGTTGCTATGTTAATAATGGTAATAACCTATCCTAAGATTTACAGTTGGTTACTATCTAGTAGACAAACATCCAGTGCACTGAGTTATAGGTTGAGGAAGGAAGAATAGTATCTCTATCTGTGTGTGTGTGTGTTAGATTACTTACTTGACATATAAAAGACTTCAGTTAATTTCCCAGCCTATACACATGCCGTTTAAGAAGCCACAAGGTATGGTGGAAAGAATACTGTGTTTGGAGTCAGAAAATATGGATTAAAATCCCAGCTTTGCCATTCACTACATGTGTGTCCTTGGTCAAGTAGTTTAATCTCCTTTAGGCCAGTTGTTTTATCTGTAAAATGAGGTGGTTTGGATTAGATGGCCTATGAATTCCTCTCTAGTTCTAAATCTGTGAGCCTGGGAACTATTTTAACTGTACATGAATAGACCTTGACAACCCTCTCCAATATGCCTTTTATATATCAAATTCCTTAATGGCTCTTCCCACTATGACAAAAACAATAACCCAACCTGTCACTTAGTGTAATAGAAAAATTTGGTTTCCTTTTCCCTTTGACATATGCCTGAAGCTAATTAATATCTGTTGGCAGCAGGGTGTAGCTAAAAGATGGCTGGATTTGGAGTCAGAATACCTGGATTTGAATATGACTATGTCACCCACTACCTGTGTGATCATAAGCAAGTCACGTAAGCCCTGTGAACTTATTTTTCCTCATCTATAAAATGGAGATTTGTTTGCAATATGTATTTCACATAGCTCTTGTGAAGAAATAATTTCTTAAAACTAAGTTTTAAATGACTTATATTTATGTTAGTTTGCTAGGTAGAAGAAGCATATTTGAACTTGATGTCAGGACAAGTTTCTTAACAATTAGAGTTGTTTAAAATAAATGGAAGGAGACACTTTGGGAACTGGTGAATTTTTTTCTAAATAGATATCTTCAAGAAGAGATTGGATCACACTCATAAGGTGTGTTGTAGTGGGGGATTATTTTTGCGTATGGGTTAGACTAGCTGGACAAATAGAACATAAAATGCTGTGATTCTATTTTAGCTCAGTAGGCATCACAGCCTTTAAGTGAATATCCTGTGAGCAATTCCAGGCTCCTCAGCTTTAGATATAATGCATATATTGTACAGACTTTCAATACAACATAAAATAAAAAAAGATATCTTTAAAATCTGTTGAAATCATCTCTATCACTGCTTCCCAGTTCATTGATTTAAAAACAAGGAATAGGATGGTATTGTAAACTCATTTTCACCTTGTAGTACACTTTGATCTCAAACATAAAATTTCTTTAAATCTACTAAGTTGTCTAGTTCTGTATATTTCACTTAGTTTTTATTTCCTTTGTGAATAAACCCATATTAATCCATAGCTTGTGGTTTATTTGAGGGGTACCATCAATTTTAATGTGAAAATGTCAAATGCATTTTCAATGTTCCAGACAATTGGAATTTTCATGTCTAAACACATTTAAACATGAAATAATTCCCCACCTTCCCCTGTCCCCAGATATTCCACTAAGCACAAAAATAGGCTTGAATGTCAACAGAATTGGTTAGGTGCAAAGCAGACCTTGGGGTGGGGTGGGGAGGGGAGGTGTTGAATTAGGAATGAAAGGTAGAAGCTTTGCTGTAGCAACATCTTCATTGAAGGGGTGTACACATTTTCATTGAAAGAACAGATATTCCGTGGTCCACAATGCTTTAGGTGTGGTCCTGGTGGTAGGAACATAAATGTACAACAATGTTAGAGTTGGAAGGGACCTTGGAGATTAAAATGCCTCATGTTACAAAAGAGGAAACTGAGGTTAAGTAATTTGACCAGTGAAACATAGCTTGTTACTAGAAGAGCTGAATGTGGACATCAAATCTCCTGACTGTGTTTCCAATATTTTTACTTTATACTAATGGTTTTTAAATTTGAACATTTTGATAAAAGTGCTTGGAAGAAAACAATGCCTCAAGCTATTTCTTGATTTTTTAAAAGCTGAACAAAAACAATATCTGATCCCAAATTTCCAAGTTCAGCAGAATTGCTTTTCTTTCAACAGTGTGTTTTGTGTGGGTATAGCCCTGTCTTTGATCTGAGTCCAAACTTTGGTGCACAGGATGGATAGATGATTTGGAAAACGTGGGCCATCAATGTCAAGTGCTATGGTGGGGGGTTGGGGTGGAACAAGCTGGCAAATAGGGAGGCTCTCATTCTGTGAAAACACACATAGGCTTACATGTCCTTGCTTGTAACATTGTCACAAAAAGAATCAATTTCATGGACTACACTAGGAAATTATATTATGTGTCCCAAACCCACATGAAGCCAAGAAGGTGGGAAAATAGGACTTTCATTGGCAAAGCTCCCCCCCCCCCCCCACAGCAGGAAGGCTGTTGCAAAGGTACAGATGACACAATTTCCTTCTCCCCCGTAGATACTGAGCTTGTTTCTTCCATAGTGCATTCATTCACCTCTGCATGGTGCTTTTGAAACTTTCAAACCTTAGCTTGCCAAAATAAAAAATAAATTCTTTTGGAAAGATCTTCCTTCTTCCCCACACCCAAGCTTCAGAGAATCTCCAGGCAGCTGACTCTCTGAATTCAAAAGTGAGTCATTGTCATTTTAGCAGCTTACTACTCCTTTCATCTAAGAAATGATCATCTTGGATTTTTTTTAAAGACAATTCAGTTGAGGCACAGTATTTTCTTTTTCTGCCTATCTGTTTAATTATTTGGACCTAATATTTATCCGAAGCACATTTTCCCTGAACATTTTCAAACTGAGAACTTAGTCAATCTTTTCAACTGGTAATGAACTTGTTGAGCCCCAGTTCATGCCTTGTAAATACTGTTTATGGGAGCTAATTCTGCTGTTAGATGTGACAAAGTAGGTGTCTTGATTTTTCTCTTTTTTTTTTTCTTTACTTATTTTTCACCATAAGCGAATGCAGAATTTAACTTTACCAGGCAAATAGCTAGCTGCAACCCTGCTAGGAATATCTACCGAGGACAGAGACATTCTCCATTATAGTGCATAGTGTATATTCAAATTTTCTGCAAAAGCTCTGGGAATTCCAATCTTAACCTAAGTGGGCTACCTGTCTTTATTTTGGAAAGACCAAATGTCATCATGATTCTTCTTCTAGAAATCATAGGAGCTTAGTGAGGTGGCAGGCTCACCTAGGTATTTTGCCTAAATGTTAAAGTCAGAGACAGACCCTGGTTACTAGCTTGTATAATAGAAAGGAAGAACTAATGAAACATGACTGTGCAGGAATAAAGATAAGTGCAAAAAATTCTTAAATTAATAGAATCAGATTCTTTTATTCATGCTTATCCAGCTGTTGTAGCTTTTCTCACAGTGCTACTTTCTCTCCCTTGCCCCAAGGATTTGGTGATGTGGGAAGAATGTAATTATGCCTGAGAAATGTCTGATATCAAACTATCTATTTGTGACATTGTGGACTAGGTGTCTCCTTTCTGGTATTGTAGAAGCAGCCAAACCAGCTCAATTCCCCTGCTTTTTGCAACCTCTAGAAAAGTAGGCTATTAGAAGTTACTTCATTAACTAGCTTGCTTGTACCATATATAATTTGACCATCAGATGGAACTACCCCTCACCCCCACTCCCCAAAGTCAAATGATTTTTAGAGGGGTATTCAAGGAATTTTGTATCTGCTTCCCCACTACAGTATCCTGACTATTTGCCAGAGGGCGTTCAACTTGCAAATTCTTATACTACTCCCTTTCCCACTACCCCAAGGTTTATTGGCTCATGACACCATGACATTGGCTGGCCCCAATTCAATATTGATCTAGCAGTATGAAAAAAGAAAATGGAACATTTTCCTGACACATTAAGATTATGGAAATTTCAGCTTTGTTCTTTCTGTGGTTTGGTTGCCATTTTATATGTAATAAATTTACATTAAATGACCTACCCAATTCATAAATCTTAGATGATTGACTTTTTCATGGCTATAGGATGTATTAAAATATAGGAAAGTAACCAAGTAAAACTGTAAAGAAGTCACTTTGACTAATCATCTTTCCCTCTGATCTCAGGGGGAGAACAAATTAGAATTGTGTGCCTGGGACTCATCATGATCAATTTTATATACAACTGGAGAAAACAGGAGAGAAACACCAGAATTTGGGGTGAGCCTCCCATTTGTTCTTACCATATTAGAGGTTTTGTGGAAAGTACCCTTCATAGAGTTATACAAATTCAGATTTGAATCTGGAAGAGAATTGAACCATCTAGTCCTACCAATTCATTTTCTAGATAGGAAAATGAGGCCCAGAGAAGTTAAGTTATTTACTCAATATCACACATGTAATAAATATCAGGAGTAGAATTTGAATCCAGTTTCTCTGATTCCATATTCAACGTTCTTTAAGCACATAATTAACTCTAAAGCACTTTCTGCAAGACTGGCAGTTTTCTCACAAGATCATGATTCTCATATGATCATGGTATAGCTAGGTGCCACAGTGTATAGAGCATTAACCCAGAGTCGAGGACCTGACTTCAAATCCGACCTCAGACACTTGACACGTACTAGCCGTCTGACCTTGGGCAAGTCACTTAACCCCGATTGCCTCACTGCCCCCCCCCCCAAAAAAAACCAAGATCATGATTCCCTTCTTTTCCACTAATATTATTCTTAGGCTACTTTTACTAATTACATAATAACATGTCTTAGCATACTTTTGTACATTTTAGTGCACCAGCTCCCTAGTGTATTCTTCCATGGATCCATGCTTGAATTTTTTTGTTTGTTTTATTTTTAAACAGTGATGGCTGCAGAGATTCATGCTTATGAAATTTTCAGGTGACACTAAGCTGAGAGGGATAGCTGTCACATTGAATGACAAGATTTATAAATATTGGCTCGATGATCTAGCCCAGGGGTGGGGAACCTGGGACCTCAAGGCCACATGTGGCCCTCTAGGCTCAAGTGTGGCCCTTTGACTGAATTCAAACTTCACTGAATAAATCCCCTTAATAAAAGGATTTGTTTTGTAAAACTTGGACTCAGTCAAAAGGTCACACCCAAGGACCTAGAAGGCCACATGTGACTTCAAGGCCGCAGGTTCCCCACCCCTGATCTAGACTGTTACGTTGGACATGATGAAAATCAATAAAGTTACATGTAAAGTTTTACGCTTATTTTAAAAATATCAATTTCATGAATACAGGATGAGGGAAGTATGGCTAAACAGTTATATTTATCTTTCATTATTGAAGAGGACCATGGAATCAGGGAAATGATGACATGACTTGCAGACGAGTTTGATTTGAGTGAGGGAGGGCTGTGCAAGGTCACCAGCCTCACTTTCTCCTCTAGAGCCATCTGGATCCAGTGGTTTGTCTTGAAAACACATAGAGATTTTGATGTACTGCAAGCCCAAAATGGGATGTGATGGCCTAGATTGACGATAGAATCTTAATCTGCATCGATATAGATAGAGCTTTTAGGGACAAGGACATGAACAGGCTGTACTCAAAACTGTTTAGACCACATTTAGAATAGACCATGGGGAATACTGCCCTTTAAAGAGGGATTAGGCTCTTTTCTTACTTTCCCTGGCTCTTTATTTTTCTCTTCCATCCCAGAATGCTTGGGAAGAATCACTTAAAGCTGAGGTTTTGTTCAGGCAGTTGTCTTCACCTGCCTCAGTAACCAATTCTTTCTGTCTCCTCTGTTTCTTTTTCTCTTTTTTTTTTCAGGAGTGGGTGTTATATTTTTTCTACACTTACTGATATATTTTTTGTTATTTTGTTATAGATATAGTCAATTATATTTGTATTTTTTCTAATATTGAATCAGCCTTGCATTCCTATTGTAAATATCACCTGGTCATAGTGTATGGTCTTTGTGATATTGCTGTAATCAACTTGATAGTATTTATTTAAGTTTTTTATATCAACATTCATTAGGGAAATTGGTCTATAGTTTTCTTTCTCTATTTTTACTGTTCCTGGTTTAGATATCAAAACCATGTATGTGTCATTAAAGGAATTTGATAGGTCTTTTACTTTACTGATTTTTATCAAATAGTTCATATAGTATTGGGGTTAATTGTTTTTTAAGTGTTTGGTAGAATTCAATTGTAAATCTATCTGGTCTTGGGGATTTTTTTCTTGGGGAGTTCATTTATGGGTTAATATTTTTTTCTGTTAATCTGGGCAATCTACATCCATTTCACTTAGATTGTCAGTTTTACTGGCACATAATTGTTAAAATAATTCCCAATAATAATTCATTTAATTTTATCTTCCTTGGTGATATGATAACCTTTTTCATTTTTAATGTTGGTAATTTGGTTTTCTTCTTTCTTTTTTAAAATCAAATTAGCCAATCAATGGTTTATCTACTTTTTTCATAAAACTAGTTCCTAGTTTTATTTATTAATTTGAGTTTTTTGAAATTTCATTATTATTAATATCTCCTTTGACTTTTAGGAGTTCCAATTTTTATATTTAATTGGGGATTTTTAACATGTTCTTTTTCTAGTTTTTTTTTGTTGTTGTTATTGCATGCCCAATTAATTGGCCTGCTCTTTTTTATTTAAGAATGTATTTAGAGATATAAATTTTCTATTAAGCATTGCATTGGCTGCATCCACAAATTTGGGTATGTTGTCTCATTTTTGTCATCTTTAATTAAATTATTGATCATTTCTATGATTTGTTCTTTGAATCACTCTGTCTTTAGGATTAGATTATTTAGTTTACAATTAATTTTTAACCTATGCTTCCATGGCCCTTTAGTGAAAGTAATTTTTATTATGTTATGGTCTGAAAAGGGTTCATTTAATATTTCTGCTTTTCTGCATTTGATTGTGAGGTTTTTATACCCTAATACATGGTCAGTTTTTGTGAAGGTGCCATGTATAGCTGAGAAAATGTATAATCTTTTCTATTCCTATTTAGGTTTCTCCTGAGGTCTATTATATTTAACTTTAAAAATATTCTATTCATCTCCTTAACATCTTTCTTATTTATTTTCTAGTTAGTTTTATCTAACTCTCAGAAGGGAAAGTTGAGTTCCTCTAATAATATAGTTTTACTATCTATTCCCTCCTGTCTATTTAACTTTTCATTTAAGAATTTGGTTGCTATGCCATTTCATGCACATAAGTTTAGTATTGATGTTATTTCATTGTCTGTGGTGCCTTTTAGCAAAATGTTGTCTTTCTGCTTATCTCTTTAAATTGAGTCCAATTTAGCTTTTTCTTTGACTGAGTTCATGATTAGACACCTGCCTTTTATTTACTTCAGCTGAAGTATAATATATTCTGTTAAAGCTCCTTATTTTAACTCTATATGTGTCCCTTTCAAGCATGTTTCTTGTAAACAACATATTGTATTCAGGTTTCTCACCCATTCTACTATCTAATTCCATTTTATGGGTAAATTCACCTCATTCACATTCACAGTTATGATTACTAACTGTGCATTTCCTGCCATCAGGTTTTCTTCTTTTTATTCTTCTCTCTCTTTTTACCTTATCCCTCCTCAAAAATCTGTTTTGCTTCTGACCATTACCTCCCTTAAGCTGCTCTCCCTTTTATCACCATCACCTTTTCTTTATCCCCTTATGCCCTTCCCTTCCTACTTCTTCATTGATTAAGATAGATTTCTATACCAGGTGGTGGCAGTGGGAACTCAGAAGGGGTTCAATATAAGTGAGTCATTCACTATAATTTAACATCACACTGGACTGTTCTCCAAACTTAATATGCCATACTCTGGATCCATGCATGGTTCAAGTAATTTCTAATCATTAGAATATATTTCTTATCTGAACTCTCATCTTCATTCCAGTGTCACCTCTTGCATGGGCTGGGTTGTTACATACTTGTTTTCTGTATTGGTCCACTCATTTGCTCTTATCTTGGAAGGTCTAAGTTCCCAGAAACATGTGACTATCATACAGATACAATAAAATTCTCTCAGGTTTAAAGGACAACCTGTTGAAAAGAAATATACTTCCTTCATTTATCACTTGTGGTGGCAAATAGGGTGGGGCTTTTTGCTGTTTTTTCTTTTGGAGTGCTTCTCAGCACTGAGGCAATCAAGTGCCTTTGAATCTTGCCTTTGTTTCAATCAAGAGTTTTTGATTGAATCAAGAGTCTTTGATGACCTGCTTAAGTCACAAGAAAGCCTAAGTCACATGAGTTTGAGTCACATGGTTATGATGTCCTATGACACTGAAGGAGTGTATATATACTCTGATGTTAGCATTTTGCTTCATGGCTCACTCATTGGAAGAGTGTTCATGCCATTTGGCCGTACAAGACTCTGGATATCCCTTGGAGCCCCCAGCTTTGAAAACTCAGATGTTGGTGCTTCTCTCTCTGGTAACTATGTATGTATTACTATGAACAGACAGAAGCCCTGTCTGCTGATTTGTGCTGTTTGCTCTGTTTATATAATTTCTGCTTGTAATTTCTGTTTGTGTTTTCTCCAAAGTTCAGGGTGCTGACTTTTTCTCCTGAACCAAGTGGATGACATATATATGTTTAATTAAAGTGAGATTGTAAACCCATTAAAGGTGCTTTCCTTAGAAAAGCAGATCAAAGAATCTGTGCCAGCAGCCCTCCTGTGCGCTGGTGTTGTTGGTCTTGTTGTTGGTCTTACACCTCCACAAAAGCTGCTAATAACATTGTTGTTACATCACTGTAGCTCCTGAGCCCCCATAAATGCTTTTCCTTTTTACAAAACTAGCTACTCACAATAATGACACTTTAAAACTTTAAGTGCATCCATTTATTGAACAATAAAATGAAAGAAAAATATCACAGGTACTTATATATTAAAGTTATTACATAGTAATGAATGACACAATCCATAAATAAGACTAAGTCACACTCTCCAAACAATGCAATTAATAACCATGAACTAGTACGGCACACATTTACAAGCTGTACCAGAAAGCACACAATGGAAGAAAAGATATATTCTAGGGATAACTCACAACTCTGGATTGCAGGTTTTGATATCAGTGATCTACTTAGAAACTCCTGCACTACACAAAACTGCTTCTCTGGTAATTGCTTTTGTGTCAACTTTCACCACACTTTACCTAGGCAAATCCTCATTTTTTATGTCCAAATATAGTGCATATCAGTTCTTTCAACTTAAAGCACAATGAAATGGACAGGTAATAGTTGTAACTTCACTTTTGCTGAATGGAACATTATTTTTACAAAAACCTATTGGCTGAAAAATGCTATTTTCTAGTATCCAAAGAGTGTTTTCTATTCATCTCTTAAAAGAGCTCCAGGAAACTTGCTTTTGGCCCCTGTTTTTCCTCTCTTTTGTCAGGTTCACCTTTCATTAGCCTTAGCCCCTTCTCTCATATTATATGTACTTTAATAGCTTAAATCAGAACATCTTGGCTCTTAGCCACTCACCTTCAATTTAAAAGGTAATAATTTACCAAATTTCCTTTAAGAAAACAAGTCACTTTCAAATCATATCCCAGTCTCCAAATATTTATATTATTTTTCTTTGTTAAGTTTTTTCTCTCATTAATCATAAAATAGTTATATGTAGATGACTTGAAGAACCATAAAGTCCTGAGTCTTTTAATTTTTGACATAGTCCTCCAATTCATTTTGTGAACTGGAAACTCTTTGTAATCATTTTTTTTCAATTTTTGATAAATAAAAGTACTTTATCTTCTTAAACCAACAAATGGCTCATATACAAATGAGGCTATATATCCCAAATCTTTTCTTAGGTGATCTGAATCTTTATATTTATCCTCCACATCATTTTATGTCCCAAATTACTCAAACACCAACTGAAAGTTGTGTTTTTTCATACATATGTTTAAGTAGTTTGTATTAAACCAACATTATTTTCTTAATTATCTCAGAGATCAAAATGTTCTATAATGATTACCATATTTTGTATAATTTTCCAGTTAATTTAATTCTTTCTATATATGTAAATATATTTTTTTCTGTTCTCTTCACCAATAAGGTGCTCCACGAAAAGAAGCCTTCAAGGGACAATACCTTATAAAGGCAAATTCAAGTGAAGTCTTTCTCTATCCTCTCAGATCTTAAGATTTCCCCTTACTTCAAATTATCTTATATTTCCTTGCTCATGTACGTGTCAACCACAAGTAGAAAGGTGGACTGGAGGGCAGGAACTATTTATTTTTATCTTTGTATTTCTACCACTTAACACAGTGCTTTTGAGAGATCATCTAGATTAACTCATCATTTTGCATCCACACACACACACGCACACACACACACGCACACATACAAACACACACACAAAAGACAGAAGAATGATTTGCCTTAGGTATTAAGTTGATAGGTAGCAGAGCGAGTACCATAACCCCATATGTCCTGATTCTTTCAGTACATTTTACTATGCTAGGATGCACCTCTATAGCAGACAGGGAATCTGCAGAAGGGTTTGCTTACGTGAAGATAGACTAAACAACAAGTCTTTCTAGTGCTCCATGGCAGGGCCTTAAATTTCAAAAACATAATAACTTTTTCCTAATCTAGCCTCCAAAATGTCCTTATTTGTTTTTATATGTTGTATAAAGACAAATGCTAAACCATTGGTTAACATCATTTGTCCAAGATTATTGGGTTGGTTCCCAGACATAAAACTCAATTTCATATATGAATCAGTCAAAAAAGACCTTTTATTAAGCCTACTGTGTGTCAGACACCATGCTAAATACTCAAGATAAAAAAGTGGTGCTCTGATCTAGCTTTGTGTGATTCAGATCAAATCTAGGATCATGGGGGTTTGCTATTCAAGCAGCCCCTCTCTCAGTAGGGATGTTATGAGGCTTCCACCAGCTGTTAGTTCATAAGCTTCCTCTCACATATCATTTCTGTTGCTTTTGTAGCAATTACTCTGTATTTATAGACTATGTATATGTCAGCTTTAGATGGGGAGAGCCTGAGACCTCTCCCCTTACAGCATTATTTCTCTCCCCAGAATCTAGCTAGGCAGGAAAAAGGCAGACCCAAAACAAAGCTCTGGTTGAGTAGAGTCATCTAGTTTCCCCTGCTTTACTCTACCAAAGTCTTCCTTCAGGATGTGTCATTTTAAGTCATTTCTCTGAGAGGTTAAGCCTTTTATATGGAATTGTGGAATGGAAGACTTTGTTCCCCATTAAAGAGATTTCAGGCAAGGGAGAGAAGGCAGAGGCTGAAAATTCCAAATACTCCATGAATCTTAGTTTTCAAAAGTCTTAGATTTTCAGATCCATCCTTTCTGGGTGTGTGTTGGAGGATTATGGAGACCTTCCTAATATCATTGAATCTAAAATGCGGTCATTGCTCGACTTATCACTGTTACTGGCCTTGTAGAGCATTGTATGGTAAGGGATTGCTGAGGATTAATCAAATGAGAAGATGTGAGTTAAATCTTTTAGAAAAGTTAAAAAATGTTACATAAATAGAAGGCATCATTATTCCTAAGGTGATTGTTACTGTTATAGGAAAGTAATTTAAAGAAAAGCATCATTTAAATATAAAATTTGTCTTGTATAGTCATTGACCATCACTTATGGTTTAGGTGTGAGTAGCCTTTGTCAAATTAAATAGCTTAAGAATTAGCTATAATGTACAACATTGGATAATTTTGTTACTTAAAATCCTATATAAAATGTGATTTTGATCACACATAACTCAAAATGTTAACAGATTCCACTCAAGCTTGACTTAGGCAGTTCAGCCTTGCGACGGTTGAAATGAGGACATCTGGAAGGGCATTCTGAGCACCCCAAAGTGGGCCAAGAAAAGAACATCTCTGCCACTGGAGACAATTTCAAATGATTATTTGCATTGCCAAGTAGAGCTCTCACAGTGTAAGTCTACTGGATGCAAGAACTGAGAAAGGTGAAACAGCTACTTTTAAAAACTGAAGATATAAAGTACACAAAGAGTAGTGAAAGTCAATTAAACTCTGAGGTTACGAGAGGACAAGAATAATAAGAGCAGAATAAAATCCACTTATAATTATGGACTATGTTGAAAAACTTGATGGTAGCATTGAGGTAGTGGAATGAGCATTGACCTAGGAAATAGGACCAACTTTTTGCTTCAGTCCTCCTCTGTGATTTTTGGCAGGCCATTTGACCTCTCTGTACCAACTAATATTACAGTATAATTATACTGATCAACTACCCAGGCAGAAGGTCAAATGATGACTTCCTGAAATAGTCATCCAGTCAGTCAATAATCATTGTGATAGATTATAAGCTTGGTACATGGACTAATAGTAGGAGCTTCATCTATCCAGACATATATCAGAGTTCTCTCTGTGGTAAAAGCAGAACAGGGAATATCTTCATGGCAGAGCTTAATAATGATACGCACTATATAATATATTATATGTTATATGATATATACCATACTATATACCATATATATTACATAAGCTATGCAATAGTGATAGTATCATCCATAGGAATACAATAATGTATGTCTCAAAAGGTTTGTTTGCTAAATTTCAATGACTTCAGGGGTTCACAAATTGTGGTCCAAGGGCCAAAGCCTGCCCACCACCTATTTTGTATGGGTAGAAAGCTAAGCATGATTTTTGCATTTTAAAATAAAGTTTATTGTCTTTAAAAGTGTAAAAGAAATATTCATAGCTTGTTGACCATACAAAAACACAGCAAGCTAGATTTGGGGAAGGTGTAATTTGAGGTAGGCCTGAAATAGTGTTTTTGTGTTAAAGAGTTTTGAAAATGTTTCAGCATGCAAATACAAAGGGCTGAATTATTTGTATTATTGTAAGTGAGAGAGATGGAGGAGATCCTTAAGGAGATTACTAGCCACTTTTTTGCTGATTTGTAACTAGAGTTGAGGGGACTTGTGAATGAGAAAGATTGTATGTAGGGGCAAATATGATAGCCAAAGTTTATGTGATATTTAAGATGTTCATACGCTAAAAACCTACACAGATTCATGTTTTCCCACAAGATGTGATATTTGTATTGCTTCTGAATGCCACAACTAAACAACGTTATCGAAAGGGTGGGGGTAAATGTGGCTCCAACATTGCTTATTTGGGAAATGTCATTTGCTAATGAGTGATAACTGACAGATGGTCACACTCAATTGACCCCATGCCCCTCTCTGTTGAAGTCCTTGGAACTCTTCAGAGTCTAAGTCTCCCAAATAGAACTTGAAACTCTCAATCAGACTTAGGTTCCTGGATCTGAACTTTTCTTTCATCTTTCCATTTGAGGAGTATCTTTTAACTCATATGATATGAATGCAATGGGCTTTAATGCAATGACTGCTTAAAGGAAAACAAAGAAGGCCATCATTCATTGTACTCTCATGTGAGAATTTGATAAAAATCATGTTTTAATCCAACATAACTATTTAGTAAGCACTCCAAATAATTTACATTGGTTTTGACATAAAAGATAAGACTAGACATTCAAGGCTATTTTAACTTTAAAATAATTTTAAAATCTAATGAAAAAGTATGTTTTTTTAAACCATGATCCTTATGGTACATAAATCTATGGGTCAGCATCATATGAAGGAAACAGGATATGGAGTTTTCCTGTAAATGAGAAAATATGCCCTGGTAAGTATCTTTCTCTATATTACTATCTATCTTATGTAGGACAATATTCCATGGAAAATTAAGAGGGTCACTTAAAACAATTCATAAAAGAGGATAGCACTTTAAGATTTATTAATACTTTTGTAAGTTTTGTGGAAAGATTTCAGATGTCTCTGTGATAGGCTCAAACCCTATTACTGACACTACTTGAACAACTTTGAGCAAGTAACTTGACCTCATTGGGACTTCTTTGGTAAAATGAGGTGGGGTAGACTAGATTACCTGAGGTTCTTTCCACCTCTAGATCTATGATCCTTTGATCCTGTGTCTCTTTGTTCCTGTGTCTCTGTGATGTAATCTGAAAAATTTCTGAACCCAGGTTTGTTCCCCATCAGTTTGCTACAGTTAATACCATTTGAATAATTTCTTCTGCACTATCATGTTGTTCTCATAAAGGCCATATTAAAACATATTTGTTTCCAGGATCAGGGGCTGATCTATTCCATTAACCCAAGCACATGGCTATATTTGTTAGATTATTCAGCTATAATCTTGAGTATCCAATAGAAGGGTCTGAAGGACATTAGATACAGACATAAGAGTTTTGATAAAAATCAGAAGACTGTCCATTGAGCATAGAGTAGATTTTGACCAAAATGATTTTCTGATCACATGAACATAGGGAGAAATAGTAGAAAGATTGTGATGGAGATTGGTTAACCATTCGTCTAGCCAGAAGCACAAGTGATGATTCCCAGAAATATTCATTCAAATAGTCATCAAGCATGTATTAAGCGATTTCTATATGCCAGGCACTATGACAGATCATAAGCCTGGAACACAGGCTAATAGTAGGGCCTTCAACTATCCTGACATCTATGGAGCTCTATCTATGGCAAAAGCACAGATAGATAATGCATTCTTTACATATCTTAATGATAGTATCATTCTTCAAATGGTGGAGATGACGATAAGGGGAATTACTATTCTAAACCTGATTCAGACCAATAAAGAAAAAAAAAACTTGTTGCTAAAATAGAATTAATCACACATCAGGGAAAATGACAATTCTTTTGTAGAACTCATGACAGAGAAAGGAAAGAGAACAAGCATTTATTAAACACCTACTATGTGCTAGGCCCTATGCTGAGCGCTTTACTAATGTATTCTCATTTAATCCTCACAACAACTCTGGGAGGTAAGTGCTATTATTATCCCCATTCTCTAGTTGAGGAAAATGAGGCAAAGAGAGATTTGTGACTTGTTCAGGGTCATTCAACTCTGAGGTCAGATTTGGACTCATGTCTTCCTGACCCTAGGCCTATACCACATAGCTGCTACTAGGGAAAGTCAGGACAGCTAAGCAGTCAGACATGCACTCTAGATTTGGGAAAAGATATTTTAAATGTTCAAAGAAGGCAAATCTAAGATTCCATGACCCAAACACTTATGGGGGAAGTTATTACAACAGCGATGGAGGCTCTGAAGAAATAAAATTTTTTCCTCTCCTCACTTTTATAACCTCTGTTTTTATTGGAAAAGTAACCTAAAAACTAAGATTAGGATTCTTTCATGAGTAGTCCCATACTTGGGAGATGGGAGGCCATGCATGTGTGAGAGATGTTGTGAAAGGTTATCTAGCTATTTAATACAGGACAAAAAGTTTTTGGTCTGAGAGTGTACGTAGCTCTGGCTTTCCAGCATCCGGCAATTCAGCTTGTTGAAACAGCTACTGCATGTTTATTTATTAAGTTGTCCATTAGGAAAATGTAATGTTATATTTTGAGGACTGATTTTTATACTGCTGCGCATCCAGTAATTAACACAATTCTAAACAAACATGCTCTGTTGGCTTAATCCTCAATTCTAATACTGCACTACGAGAGAGATGATTACATAGTACCCCAGTCGAATGATCTGCCCCTCCTTTTTTGTGTGGCACTTGAGTTTTATGTCTTTGGAGATGGTTTTCTGATGTCAAATGTATATTTAGGTTTCTCAAGCAGCCCATTGATTGAAGAATGGGCAAAGGGAATCACTCCTCCTCATTCTGGCTGAATTTTTGGGAATCTTAGATTGGCTCAGGTCGTGAGCCTCAGCTGCTCTAGGAAGCAGGTAAACATGCATACACACACACACACATACACACCATTTCTAATTTGGCTGCCACTTCTGTGCTTCCACAACAGGTGTTAATGCCTTTTAAACACTGTCCTCATAAAGTATGACTCCTGTTATATTACATTTGATTTGGAAACAAAGGAAATTCTACTTGGTGGAGAAATAAGTAGTGTTTGTCATCTTATTATTAGTTCTTAATTTTTAAGTCTGATATAATAAAGGAAGAATATAATTGGAATTACCTTTCACTCACATAACAGCTTATGACGGATGATGGAACCACACGTGATCCTGATGATGCGCCAGCAGAGATGATGTATGTTAGTTGTGCCATATAAATCTTCAAAGGTGGGCCAATAATTGACAGAATCTATGAGGTGCCATTATTTTAGCCATTTTTAGGGTAAATTGACCTGGTTGTTAACATGGTCACGCTCTGAGCAATCTGTTCATTTTGAGCAGTCCAGCTGTATTGGCCAACTTCATAACTAAAATAATTTGGCATGTTCCAGTTATTTTTTTTTTTTGGTGTTAAAATGACTGGATTCAATCCATGCTCCTGCATCTGATTGATTACTTGGCAATCGTTGCATTCAATCCAAGCAATAGCAAATGCACAGCCATTGATTGGCCCTAGGTACCTATCTCACAGTGTTGTTTTGAGGATCAAGTAAGATAATGTATGCAAAAAGCTTTGCCAATTTTAGAGTCCTACTGTATATACCAATAATCGTAATAATATTTAATATTTATTCTGGCCACATTCCTCCATACTAGGCTTATATAGTGAGTTTGTTTAAACTCAAATTCAAGATTTTATATTTATACCTATTTAATTTCATCCTATCAATTCTATCGTTCTAATCCATTGAGAACTTTTTGAATACTAATTTAACTTTTCATATAGCTTATATTCTTCATGTAATCCTCAAAATCATGATGATAGTATTTATATACTACATTTGTATACCACTTTTAAGCACTTTACATATATCATTGCATTTGCATCTCACAAACAAGCTAAGGACAATATTAGCATTTGATGATGTCTGAAACTGTATAAAAAGGGAGAACAGAGCTATTTGCTTAAGGCTCTCACTCCTGGAGGCGCGGGGCTCTGGGCAGCCTCTGTAAGGGCCTTCTGGCTGAACTCGGATGTTGATGGTTTTCTTGGTAACTATGAATTGTATTTGGTCTGCTTGTAATTTGTTTGTATTTGCTCTGAAGTTCAGGGTACTAGCTTTTCCCCCTGAATTAAGTGAATGATGTTTGTATGCTGGATTAAAGTAAGATTGTTAATCCCTTAACTTTGCTTTCCTTAGTAAAGCAGATCAAAAGGACCTGGGCTTTTGCAGTGTTCTATGTGCTGGTTGTTGTTGGTTTTACACCCCCACAGCAGCTGCTAGCCGAATTGTTGAAACAGATGCCTACTTTGTCTGTTGCCCTATAAAGCAAGTGGGCAATGGTCAGTGAGTGAGGAATCCATGGGGAATCCACAGGGAACCCATGGGGGAATCCATGGGTAATGCATAGAGGAACACATTTACCTGCCTCAACCACCCTCCGTTGAGGCTTGAGGGGATTGATGGGAGTGCATGAGCTGTGCTTGTCTTGATTGACCTCTTCAAGACACAGGGGTAGTTGCCTCCCCAGGTAGTTGCCCATCTTTCTCGCTGGCCCCTGCAAGAAGGGTGATTAGAGAATACTTGATTAGGGAATGCTGTAGGAGTTGATTCTCAGCAAACTTCTGAGAAGACTAGGCTAGAATAAAGCTGATTATTAACCTCTCCGAAGCTGTTTTCCTGTCTGACCAGATCAAGAGTGAACCTGTTAGAGGCTGGAGTCCAGAACCTTCAGTGCCTCCTGTGTATTATCTGTGAAACAAAGAACAAACACAACAACAATTCCACACTGCCTATTTTAAAGATAGAATACAGATGAGGAACTACAGGACTAAAGAAGGGCAAATATTTGCTCCATTTTCAAAATAAGGCAGCAGAATTATGGACCAGTGGTTAGACTAAGCAGGATTTCCCCTTTGTCATTATAAAATGGAAAATTTTAAATGCTTACGTGTTGTATTATAACCTGTATTTTTGTCTTCTATAACAAATTGTGAATTTTTCAATCCTAAAATGCAACCCCTACATCTGAAAGAGCAATTGATTAAATGAGCCCAAAGACCTAACTTTAAAAAAAGACAAATAGAAAATGCATCTCACATCAAGAAACATCTGAATATATGTCCACATTTAAAGTTTTAGAAAAGCTCAAAGTACAAATAAAGTTAAAAAAAGACCCTCCCTTTTACTCTCCAGAGCAAGCTTGACTAAGGATGTGGAAGTCACTGATGAAGATTTACTCCAGTAGAATCAAATGGCCTAACAGTTCCTACACTTCTATCTCACCAAATCTCCCCTGATGGCATGAAATACCTACTTGTGAAGTCATTTCTTCGGTTTTGTGTCTCTTAAAGGCCCTTGTTAAAATTAAATGTTACATCAACTCATTATATTAGCTCAAGATCTGGGCCCCTAGGGAATGGTGATAGAAACTTCTCAAACACACTTTAATGATATAGCTCTGGGTTTATTTGCATTCCCCTAGGCACTCTTTACTATAAGGAAATTATTAGAGACTCAGAATTGTGTCATTCAGGTATCTAACATCTGTTCTGTTGGGATTTTTCATCACCATTGCCAGATGCTCAAATCACTCCATGGGGAATGACTCCAGGACATATTATATGCTCGGTTTATTGGCAGGACAGCAGGTTGAGGGGCACCTATCTCAATGAGCTGCCGTAATTCTCAATTGTTTCCATTATGTCACAGATTTAGATTTAACCTAGAGACAAAATATATTCTTCTGGAGAATCACATGTAGATTAATCATCTATACCCTCAAACTGCCCAAAAATCTGCACCCTAACAACTACAAAAAATCACACTGGCTCACAACAACAGTCTCCCAGCTTTCACAAAATTACCTCATTCTCTAACTATACCCTCTCTGTTCCCAATACTAGAATTCTATTCCCTTTCTTCATAAGAACTTAACAACTGCGACACGTACCATTGCAAATTCCCCAGAGCCTAACATGCTCCTCTTCCATTAGTAAGAGGCATTTAGAAAGAAATCTTGATGTTCTTTAGAACCTAGACAGCAGATTGTGTAAGCAAATACTATTTCTGAAATCTGGCTCAAAGCTGTTTCTTCATAATCTATCAAATGGAAGCCAGGGCAGGTGTAATCAATGCATCAAGTGAGCATTTATTAAGATCCTGTTTTAGGAACTACATGAGCTACTGGAGGCACTAAGTCTCTCCTTCTGAAACATTAGATCACATTAGCCTTGGCACTCATACCTCATCAGGACTACCTGGGAGCCCTCTGAATGGCACGTGGAGCACGGAGCTCAACTTCAAAATCCTCATTTAAGGAGGGGGTCCAGGCCAGATATCTCTTCATTCCTTGCCTTGCTGCACTCCTTTGGACTTCATTATGCCCCTTCCCACCAGGTGTTTTCCCTTCACCCTATTAGATTGTCTTTCTCCATTAGAGTGTAAGCTCCTTTCTTTTTTGTATTTGTTTTTATGGCACAGTCCTTGGCACAATGTAGGCATTTAATCATTATTTACTGACTGACTCATTGAATGAATGAATGAAACCTGTGTTATCTCAGAGAAGTCACTTAGTCTCTTTACATCTCAGGTACCTCATTTTATTTTTTTTGAAAGGGGATTTGTCTAGATGATCCCCACAATCCCTACCTGTAGTGGACAGGTCACTGGATTTGGAGTAAAATGAAGAAACTTGGATTTAAATGTCAGTGTAACACTTAATAGTTGTGTGATTCTGGGCAAATCCTTAACTTTTCTGTGCCTCAGATTCCACATCTGTAAAATGAGAGGTCTTTAGGGTACTTTTCACCTCTTAATCTATGATCCTAAGAGAATATAGATCTAATGTATTTTGATAGAATAAGTTACGTGTGTGCATCAAGAGAATTGTAAAGATTAAGATGATCTTTAGGGCAAAACATCATAATGAGGGGCTTCTGAAGAACTAGGATGTGAAATAATTGGTCTGTGAGGTGGGGAAAAAAGTGGGAAGAGAGAAATGGAAAACACAAATGAGTGGTGGCACTGAGGACAATTTTTACCTTTTCTACATCTTTGCTTCAAGGTAGCCTTTACCACTAACAGAAACACAAAGCATTGTTTCACTTCATATGAAGCTCCGTTTATTGCAAAACAATTCAATGGAAAGAGCTGTCAGAAGTCATTGCTTGTGTTTGCTATTCTCCTCCCCAAGCAAGGCTCAGCTTAGGAGGCTTTATATAGGAACTTTGCAGTTTTTTAAAGCCACACATAGACATACAAGTTAAAATTGAAAAGGACAAGAAGCTGGTCTCTGAGAAAGAGTCAGATGAAACAGGACAAAGGCAACCTGAGCAAGAGTTAGGAGGTCTGGGTTTGAATTCTGACTGCCACAAACTCACTATGCAAACTTTAGCAAATCACTTCATTTCTGATCCTTTGTTTCCTCTATTATGAAATGAGTAATTTGATCTAGATCTGCTATAGCTTAGGGTCCCTTTATGTTTAAAAAAGCCAAACAAACCCTCTGATACTAAAACTTAAAAAAAATGGAGTGATGAGTTTGAGTGTTGATTCAGCAACTCATAGAAGCTATAGCTGTGCCACAAATAATAAAGGTGAGCCTCATCCATAGAGTTGAGAAAGAGAAGAACAAACCAAAGACTGGGAGAGTCAGGATTATCTTGTGGGTTAAAATGATGAGATGTGGTAGCTAATGTAGAAGGTGGCATGGGCCATTTAAGAGACAGAGGAATCAAGATGGTAATTAAGTCAAAAAGGGATTGTTCATCATCTGACATTTTTTTTTCATTTGTCCAGGAACCAGATCATGAAGTGAAAGGGGACCCAAGAAAAGTCAAACTAGCACTACATAACTCACTGAGTTATTGTGAAGCATATTTTTTAATGAATTATGTTATTTGAACATGTTGTTACATTAATGATAACCTCATGTACCAGACAGAAATACAAAATGGCCTTCAACCCTGTGCTGGGCTTCTTCTACTTCCATAGTGATGATGATAGAGTGGTGGAAAGGAGAGCATATAATTGAAAGAATCATACTTTAGACAAACTAACTTTTAGAAACTGATGCTGTAACAATTAAACCTATTCAATTTAATTTTTAGTCCTCTTAATGTAAGACCTTTATCTAAAACCCCATGTGTTAGGGTTTTGACATTATATTACTGGAGGAATTAATTCCAATCCATATTAACATTCTCCTTATAAATGGAAGCACAAATAATTGTGACTTACTCAAATTTGTAATATTCAAATCATATTAAGTACTGATAAATGTCTGACCCTGGACTAGAGGTATTGAAATTTGGCTACTACAAAAAAACCACTAAACTACAACCTGAATCCTTCCTTTGGAATGAAGACGAAATTGAAACCTCACAGTGAACAAATTTCCAAAGTTTATATTGAGTGACTAAAATTTTAGAGTAATGTAAAATATTAAGAAAATTTGAAGAATATGAAAATGTTAATGAATCTACAGAGTTATTATGACAGTCCACTGGGGGAAAAATTCATCTTTCTCATGCTTTTAACGAACTAGCACAATTCAATTTTTACCACTGGTTTTTCTATTAGACTACTTTTAATATAAAATTATGAAAAAAGTTTCTAAAAGTTACAAGTATTCTACTTTTCCTCAACTTGTCAAAATATTGTATTTTGGTCTAGTAGTTAACCCATGGAGAATAGTGATTTATCTTCCTATTTGGGAACTCACATTTATTTTATCAGTTATTCTTTTCTCGGATAGCCCCTGTCCAAATCACACTGTCAGAGAGAAAATTAATTCCAAATAATAGTGTTTGCTTAATAAGGACAGTTATGTTTACATTATAAATTAATAAATCAAGTTAGCAAATATCTTCTAGGCTTGTGATATAGACTCAGTAATGTGCCAGGTGTTATGAGGAAATGAATAAGAAGCATCAGACGTTACCTGCCCTCTAGGAACTTACAGTTTTGTTGAGAACGTGGGACTTGCATGAATCAATCAGAGAACAATGGGCAGAATATTGACAACATGTAATCAGTATTGGATGGAACTGACTAAAACTGGTGAAGGGATTTTTTTCATACCCTATTTCTTTATCCCCATTATTTGTGAGTATAAGGTACTATTTGCAGATGGCTAACTACAAGTCAGGATATCAAACAATGTGCTGGATTGTTAATATAATTTCAAAATCAGACTTTGGTTCAGATAAATAAGATCCTTTTCAATAAGATGATGTTGCAAATATGCAAAAGAAGACAGGTATCAAATTAAATAGAGTATGTGCATGAAATTCAATTTGATTCAACAAGCATTTATTATATTCCTTGTTACAAAATATACTTAGCTCCCTAATTTACCTGGCAATAGTATGGTTAATACCTAATATGTTCTTGTTGTTTGAATGCTGAAGGTGCAGCAAAAGAATTTATCTCTCTACCTTAGTCAACATTTCAGAAATGTTCCTAAACTGATATTTTGGAATTTCCTAAATGTCCCAAATTGGCATTTGGGAATGTTAAATAAGAATATGGCAGAAAATGGCAGCTATGTCCTTAGTTTTGGCATCATGACAGATTTTAATGATGTTAATGGAACCTCAACTTTGGGTTTCAATGATGATCTAGGTTGCATGTGTAAAAGTCATTATTCCTATCCTGCCATAGCCCCAAGAGCTGCATGTTTTCTTAGAGTCTATCCACGAATGAGTGATGTATTCCCTTCCTGTTGGATATAAGAAACAGAATGGTTAATGGGAGAACAGAGCTTCATGGGCATTCTAAGTAGAGTTGATGACCATTTGGGAATGGGTGCTGACCACATTCAATACCCGATTTAATTACCTGTATTGTGTCACTCTCTTTCATTAAATGCCTTTACTTTGAATTCATGGTTATCTATTTTGGTAAGGTTAAAAAATCATCAATGAGTGTTTATCATTCAATAATTTGAAAAGACAAATATTCCAATAATACCATGAGCTTGAGAAAGGGAACATATTGAGAGACCTCTAGCATTATATTTGTGGTGACATCCTGGAAGCTAGATCAGAGTTTACAGATGCCATTTTCTCCATTTCTCCCCTCAAGGGGAAAAAAAGTTCATCCAAGTACTCTGGTGTCTAATCCCATGCTCTTTCCATTTTACCACATTGTGGATCAAGTATTTAAAAAAATCAGGCAAGAATCCTAGGTTACTCTGTTTATAAAAGCTGTCTTTTTAAAAAGATTTTTGTTCATACCTATAGCTTTCCTGCCCCACAGGTTAATTGCTTTGCTTTCCTGATTATGGTAACATTCGGAGTCTAAGACTGTACAAGGGAAGTCAGATTAAGAAGTGTGGGAGGCTCTCAAGCATTAAATTGTGATGATGGAAACAACTAATTCTGATTAGGTAAAAAAAAGGAAAAGTCTATAAAGGAAGCAACATGGCTGCACTGAAAACATAAACTAAGATTTTAAAGAAGACATGTACAAGAGATCAAAGCAGAGACAGGTAGCTGAGGATGAATACAAAACAATGTCATGGTCCAATAAGAGTGTCAGAAAGACTTAAACTCAGAATGAACTAAGCCTTGAAATAAATGGTAAGGCAAGAAAAAGCATTTTGTAGTTATATTGGGAACAGGGGGAAGAAGAAGAAGGGGGCAGGAAGCTTGTGCATGTATGGAATGATAGATGCTAGTGGGCCACAGGGATAAGATAACTATTCAACAACTCCTATTTTCCTTCTGTTTTCTTTGCCAAAGACAGTAAGTTTCAGAATGGGCAAGATATGATAAAAAAGAATTGATAGGAAATGAAAACACAACATAAGTAAAAAAAATTCATGTAGCCCAAATGAATTACATCACAGATTACTGAACAAAAATTCAAATGCTAAAACACTGATGATGAGCATTTAAGAATTGTGAATAAATTATGAAGGGTTGAAGATAGGCAAATATTATGCTGATTTTCAAAAGGGAGAAGATAAAAACCTTTAAAATGAGTATAAGTGATATTTGCACTTATTCTTGGTAATATTTAGAATACTTTATTAATGCTTTATTTAAAAGCATACACAAGAAAACAGTGGTGCTAATGTCCAGCATAAGGTCATCAAGAACAAGTCATGTCATAGTTACTTAATTTATTTTTGACATGTACCTAGATGGGTAAGTCAGCAGAAGCTTTAAAAATAGTATATGACATTTTATATAGTCTCTCAACAAGTTGAAGAAATAGATTACAAACATCATATAGATTTGGAATTGGTTGAATGATCACACCCAAAGAATTGTGAAAATAGAAGTCTATATAAACCTAGAAGTCATAAATGGAATGACGTAGAGAGTTGACTTGGTACTAATCTTTGTTTTTTTAATTTGAATTTTTATTTTAAGCTCTAAATTTTCTCCCTTCTTCTCCCTCCTCTGCCTAGTATTGAGAAACCAAGAAATACAATATGATACAATGATATCCATTATACATATGAATTCATGCAAAACATTTCCACATTAGCTGTGTTGTGAAAAAAACCAAGAAAAATAAAGAAAATAATATTTCAGTCTATACTAAGAGTTCATTAGTTCTCTCTCTGAAGATGCATAGCATTTTCATCATGGATTCTTTGGTGTTGTCATGGATCACTGTATAGGCTAGAGTTGCTAAGTCTTTCACAACTTATTATTATAACCTTGCTATTATTACTCTATACATTTTTTCCTGGTTCTGCTCACTTCACTTTGCATTAGTTCATATAAATCTTTCCCATATCCCCTCCAGCATTTGCCATTTTCCTTTTCTGTCATCAAAGATAATTTGCTCTGTTTGAGGGAGTATCTTAGGGGTTTTAAAAATTTTCCTTTTTATTAGTGATTTAGAGCATTTTTCATATGCCTATTCATAACTTTGATTTCTTTTTTCTAAAAACTGCCTGTTCATATCATTTTTATCATGTTCATATCAATTGGGGAAAGGATTTTTAAAAAATAAGTTTGACTCAATTCCCTATATATTGGAGGAATGAGATCTTTATCAGAGAAACCTGATGCATTATTCCCTTCTTCCCAATTTCCTGCTTGTTTTCTAATTTTGGTTGCATTTATTTTATTTTCACAAAATCTTTTTAAAAATTTCATATTGTCAAAATTAATAATTTTGCCTTCCATGAACCTATCTTTTAGATGGTTATGAATATTTCCCTTATCTATAGAGGTAATGAGTAATATTTTCCATATTCCCCTAATTTGCTTATGATATTCTTGTCCCTGTGTCCAATCTGCATTTTTTTCTTTGAGGCTTTGCTTGTAGATGTTTCCAAGTCATTTTCTTCTGAGTTTGTAACTTGAACTTCCCTGTCATTGTAGTTTTTATGGTCAGATTCTTTTTTTTGTTATTTGTTCATATTCCCAGTCTATTTCTTGACTTTGGAATTTGTGCTAAAGTTGGGCTCTGCTTGCTTCTTGGGAGGATGACTGACCTGAGTTTCTGTCTTTTATTTCCTTCTACCATGTTTGCAACTCAGACTGTGGGCTCATAAGTTTTTGATGGTTCCAAAGTGGTATAATTTGGAGAGAGATCGGTCACTGTGGTCTTCCTAGTCTGAGCTCTAGATCTTCCCCATGTAGGGTACTTGGGAATCTGCTTTCTCATGACCATAAAAGCTCTTTTCTGCACTCTGGAATTGCAAACTAGAACTGGGTAATAGGTGACAGGGATGCCAAATAGTATCTGATACTATGCCCAGTGCTAGAACAGGGGTTCCCTGGGATCTTTCTGATCAGGGTTTCAGTCACTTTTCCATCTCTGGGCACTGCTTCCCACAGTTCCTCCTGCCTCACAGCCCATAGTCAGTGCCATTTGCTTTGCACCATACTACTGGCCAGCCCCCATCAGAGTATCTGTAGATCTCTCTTTTTGTCTTCTGAACCTGTCCTGGGCTGGAAAAATGACTCCTTGTGATTTTTTTGCTTGGTTTTCCAATTCAGAATTCATTTTGGTGTCTTCTGTGGTAATTTTGTAGAAGAGATTTTGGGGGAGTTTTAGTAATTGTGATCTTTCACTCCACCCTCTTGCCTTTGCCTCTCCCTCCACCCTGTTCTGTTCCACATTTTTATCAGTGATTTAAAGACATAGATGTCATGCTAATTAAATTTGTAGATGATCTGATTAGGAGGGAGCCCTAAATGGGTAAGATAGGCTTTAATCAAGTAGGATACAATTTGATCAATATGATAATGATGAACTTAAAGTTTTGGATTTGGTTCAGAAAATGAATCTCCCAAGTATGAGGTAGACGAATCATGTCTAGACAATATAAAGGTTTTAGTGAATTGCAAACTCAGTATGAGTAAGCAGTGTGGTCTGGATGCCAGAAAGCTAACGCCATATTATGCTATATTTAGAGAAGCAAAGAATCCAGAATTTTAAAAAAAATCTGCTGCTGTAATCTAACTTGGTTAGATATCATCTGGAGTGTTGCATTTAGTTCTGGATGCCACAGTTTTAAGAAGGACATAGATAACCTATCATATACCCAGAAGAGGGCAACCAGGTTAGCAAATGGCCTCAACTTAGTACTATCCGGGCTAAATTGACTTAGGCGGCATATGCTCACTGTTTTCAATTATTGAAATCATGTCATGTGAAAGAGGGGTTAGTCTTGTTTTGCTTTTCTAAGAAGGTAGAACTAGGGGCAATAGGTATAAGTTGCAAAGAGCAAATTTAGTCTTTTTATAAAAACATTTCATTAATATTAGATCTATCCAAAAGTAGAATGAGATTAGAGATACCTCTCAAGAGGTATAGTTGGTTCCTCCTTTTGGAAATCTTCAAAAGAAGGCTAGTTGGCCACTAATTAGATATGATGAAGAAGGGATTTCTTTAAATAAGCTGTATATTGAGGCATATTCTAACTATGAAATGATGTGATTCTAAAACATTGGTTGGCATGATTTAAAATGATAAATGCTTATAAAATAAATCTAAATTTAATTTAAAAAGATTAAAAACTAAAATGATAGGCTAAATCTGTTAAAATAAAATTCAAGCATGGATTTGAAAAATTGAGGATTCTTAGGCTAGGAAAGAGAAGACTTAAGAGGTTTATGATAATTGTTCAAATATAGGAACAGTGGAAGGGGAATTAGAATTATTATGCTTTCTCCCAAGTAGCATGACTAGACCAGTAACTCAAAAGAAATTTTAGCTCAATCTAAAGGAAAATTTTAAAAGTTTAACAATTATATTTCTTCAGAAATATAAAACTTTGTGTTGAAAATGAGTTTTCTTTTGGAGGTCTCTAGCAGAAACTGGGTTATCATTCATGGGCCATGGTGAAAGTGAGAATTCTCTGAGGTAATCTATGAGTTCTCTTATACTCCAGGCTCCTATGATCCAATGATCTTTTATGCTGGATATTAAATGGCCTCTCAGTTTCCCTTTATTGATTTAGGATAATAGTAGTGACCTAACACTATTTCTATAGGAGGAAAAGCAAATGAAATAGTAAGTCACTTGCTCATGGTCACACAGGTAGTAAGTGTCTGAGGCTGGATTTGAACTCAACTCTTCCTGACCCCAGGTCTTTTGCTCTATCCACTGTGCTGATTAGTAGTAAAATTGAGGACTGGAACTCACATCTCCTGATTCCAATTGGTTCCATTGTTCCTTTCATTATTCCATTCTAACTGCCTTATGGAAAGATGAAAATTTTAGATCAACCAGGATGCATTATGAACACGAACGCTTTTCCACAGAGCTATCAGCTAGTAGAAAGGTAAACACAACCAATAGGTGAGTGCAAATACAAATGTATGGTCAAATTACGATGCAAGTCTGTACTCTAAGAACTTGTTCTGGCTTTGGAGCTGTGACTGCTCCCAGAATTCTGCTACAAGGTATTTACATCCGGGTGAAAGAATGTCTATATGACTCCCTAACATGTTAGAAGGCATGATCAGGATGTGGACTAACATGCAAGTAGGTGAGTCAGTTCTCCATCTCTTCTATAGTTATTGGAGTGTTATAGGGTTATTCTGGGAAGTAGAGTTGGTTCTTAAGGACTCATGCTTTGAATAGACTAGTCTGTAATATGGGGTACTTGAATTAACCCTCCACCCAAAGCTAGCTTGGACACAGAACAGACTACTCTGGGTCAACTAGCAATTCTACTGATTCCTTTGGATCTTTTTGAATGTAAAACTCTGATTATCCAGAGACTGAATGATCTTTGTATGCTACAACCTCAATATATCAAATAATATGTATTCTTTGGTAATGTTTCATTTTTGCAGCCTGTAGCTTACTCAGTATATACACGAGAAATACAGATGAGTTGCATCAGGAAATAAGCTACGCAGGAATCATAGTTGTACCTTTCCAGCAGAACCTGTTCCTCATCCTCATCACAGTCCTTCAAATACTTGAAGACAGATGTCATGGTTACCCTGAGTCTTCCCTTTTCCAAGTAAAACACAACCACTTCTGTTAAAATTTTAGTGTGAATTGAAAAATTCCCCCCCCCACCCACAAAAGCTAGTTTTTAAACATTTACCAGTGCACCCCTTACAAACTTCATGTGATGTGTACATGAGACCCTTTACCATTCTAGTTGTCCTCCTCTGGGTGCTTCCTGCTTCGCAATGTCCTTCATGAACCATGGTGCCCAGAACCGCACACACCACTCCTGAAGAGATCAGAATACAGTAGGACTATCAGTTCTTCATTACTGGAAGCTTTTGATTTAAATGTGGTGCCAGATTACATTAGCTTGTATTAACTACAACCTCACCCTTGACCCGTATTGAGCCTGAAGCCACTATTTCAGGTCAACTCCTATCTAAACACTACTATCCCATCTTGTAAAATTGATTTTTAGTAACTAAGTGCAAGAATTTACATTTATCTCTAATGAAGTTTATTTTATTAGATTTAGTCCATATGCTCTAGCTTACCAAGATCCTTTTGCATATTGACTCTATCATCCAGTGTACTAACTATCTCCCAGATTTGTGTCACTTGAAAATTAGATGAACATATCATATTCGTAGCTGTGATTTTATCCAGGTCACAGACAAGGAAAAAAATGTTAACATAGAGTCAAGTATAGATTCCCTGGTATTCTTCTGGAGATCTCATTCCAAGTTGACCGTAAATCATTAACACTTACCCTCTGAATAACAACAACAAGAAATAAGCAGTATTTATTTAATACTTTGAGGTCTGCAAAACATTTTACACATGTGGTCACATTTGGACTTCATAAGAGCCCTGTGTTGTAGGTGCATTATCACCCCTCTTTTACAATGAAGAAACTGAGACTGAGAGGTCAGGTGATTTCCCCAGGATCACAGAGGTCCTATGTATATGAAGCAGGATTTGAACTCAGGTCTTGACTACTCTAATTCCTGATCTCTTATATATACCATCCCAACAGAACCATTCCCCAGTTGGGAAGTGATTAAGGTGGGTTTATAGGCATGAAATACATTATGGCTATCAAAAGAATCCATCTATCTTCTACTGACTAGTTCCAGATTCCTTCCAAGGGGCTGCAGTTCTTGTGGGAGTGGGAAAAAATCACACTGCCTCAAATATTTTTCATCCAGGTGAAATCAGGTCAAATTAACCATGAGTGACTGCTTGGAGTTCCTCAGATTGCAGTATTGTAAAGGCTCCAATTATATCCTCTTGACCTCTGCTACTTCCTGCTACAAGACTGCCAAGGGAGTAGGTTACAAGTAATTAATGAAGGTATAGTTATTCTGTTGATTATATCTGGAGTCTGCTGGATATAATACACCTTTTTTGACCCTGTCGTTCTCCTAGATGCTTCAGTGACTTTCTGTTGAATCTAGGACAAAATACAAAATCCTTTATTTGATATATAAAGCCCATGGTTCCAACCTACCTTTCTAGTCTTATTTTCTATTATTTTCCCTTACATATTCCATTGTTGAAGCAAATGGACAAATATATTTCCTACAAATGACATTCCATCTCCCAAACTCTTCCCTTTGCAAAGTCTGGAATGCTCTTGTTCCTTACTTACGTCTTTTAGAATTTCTGGTTTCATTCAAGATCAAATTCAAGTGCTACCTCTTACTTTTTGTGATTTCCCAACTGCTGGTGCTTACTTAAATTACTGTTATTTATAAAGGATGTCTTTTATATTTACATCCTGTATCTTTGTGTATATGGCTTACCCTCAGCAGAATGTAAACTTCTTGAAGGCAAGGACTGTTGTCATGTATGTCTTTGTTTCTCTAGTACCTAGCAAAATCTCTGGGAATTAGTAGTCAGTGTATATTTTTATTTTGTTTATGCCCAACTGCATGCAAAAAATTTTAGCATTTATTTTTTAAAATTTTGAGTTCCAAATTCTCTCCTTCCTTGGTGACCCTCCTCCCTCCTTGAAAAATCAAGCAATTTGATATTGATTATATATGTGGAGTCATGCAAAATATATTTCCATATTAGCCATTTTTCAAAAGAAAACACACACAGAACCCCTCCAATAAAGTTTTATATGAATATGTGTGTATAATATATATGTGTGTATATGTATGTATGTATATATGTATGTGTATATATATATATATATATATGTATATATATATATATGTAATTTACAGCTGCCTTCAGAGTTCTTCAGTGCTCTCTCTGGAGGAAGATAGCATTTTTTTCTCATGGGGCATTTCAAATTGTCTTGGATCATTGTCTTGATCAGACTAGCTAAGTCTTTCACAGTAGATCATGCTTATAATGGTGCTATTGCTGTGTATAATGTTATCCTGATTCTGCTCACTTTGCTTTGTATGGGTTCATAAAAGTTTTCCCAAGTTTTTCTGAAACTGTCCTGCTCAGCATTTCATATAGCACAATAGTATTTCATCATGAACATATACAACTTGTTCAGCCATTCCCCAATTTATGGGTGTCTCTGCAATCTCCAGTTCTTTGCCACCACAAAGAGAGCTTTCATAAATATTTTTATACTAATTAGTCCTTTCTCCTTTTCTTTGCTCCCTTGGGGATACAAACCTAGCAGTTGTATTGCTGGGTCAAAGGGTATGTATAGTTTTATAGCCCATAAGCTCTTAGTAAATTTTCCTTAATTTGAATCAAATTGCTGTCCCATTCATGACTTAGTTTGCCAGACCAGACAATGGGGACTTATGGTGGAAGATGTTTATTTTGAAAGAGTTAATTAGATTTTTGTTTGGCTTCTGCTGCCTTGCAATTTGATCTCAATGGTGGTTGTTAAGTTTTTAGACTTGGGTGTTCCCCTAACTTCTTCCTTGCCCTCTCCCCTCTATGTAATTCTTTATCTTCTCTGATTTTCTGATTCATTTTCTATTGAATTCAATGCACCACTTCTCTTCCTCCTCTGTTTACTTTTCCTTTTACGTTGAGATTCTTATTGGGCATGCTCCATAGCAGGTAAAGGTTTTGCTCACTGCACTCTACAAGTCTATAAAGAAATGCAAATCCACATCCTAAGCTGCTTGGTATGCCAAATGCTGTAGAATAGAGGGCACACTCAGATCCAAATCCATTTTAGCTTCAGTGCTTTACTTCAAGCTGTCAAACAGATACAGCCAAGAAGCTCTAGATGGAAAGTGCTGGTTTTGAATATTGGGCTGTGAAGGGAGGGAGAAAAAAACATCCGTTTAAAGAGAGAAAATGCGAAATTCCTTATTTTATTCTGGGAATCCATGAATACACTTAACTAACAGATTCAAAACCCTGGAAGAATGGGTATATCCCGTACTCTTTGGATAGTACTGCACACCCAACACATTTATGGCTTTCAGCTCATTCATTTTCCTATTTCCTGTGAAAGATTAGCCCTCCCCCCTTTTCTCTTCTACTTATTAAATCTATAATTGAACAGTTGACCTCCTCATCTCACACTCTGGATTATGGCCTTGGATAATAAGTATCTGCCTTTGTCCTCTTCATTGCTTCCTCAAAGTGATTTAAAAGTATTCTGTTTATATCGAAATATAAATGTGTCATTCACAATTGAGTTTGTCATTCTGCAAATGCAGTCTGAGTGGTATTCAATTTCAGTTGGAGGAAAAAAAAGAAACCCAAAACATCCTAGCTATTCTGGGTACAGAGATGTGGCTCACGCTCCCTTGTAACCATGGAGACCTTACAGTAGCTTTAGGACTTTAACTCCTGTGTGCCAGCCCAGAAGATATTGGGCTATGGTATATCACAGAAATGGCAGGTTTAGCCTCTAGGGAGGGAAGTGCTAGATGCCACACAATAGAGATCTTACAAATTCACACAGTTCAAATTCAGTTTTCATCTTTGGAATCCAGTGTTATAATTCCCTTATATTCAAAATTGTATGTTAAATAGAGCACAGGAAGGCTGCCCTGGCATAACTAACCATTCCTGAAATACTTGAAATATGTAAATGAGAAAGCAAAGACATTTCACATCCCACCTGCCTCACCACCCCCAGAATTAAGATGTGTTTCAGCAAAATCACTATCTACCAGAAACAGACAAGCCTGCAATCTGTTGAAACAAGTTTGAAGTGCCTGGCCTGATCCTAACGTCCATCTTATACAAATAATTTCCCATTGCTTTCAGTAACTGTTGTAAGCACATCCTTCAGTCTGCTAGACTGGATACTCAGGATGGGGTAAGAGCCAATGTTTTCCAAGGCTAGTCTACTTTAAACAAGAAAAAAATGAGTGAAATTGTATCCCTGCTTCTGACCAACCTCTTCCCCTCTCTAACCAAGGGGCAACTGGACTGTAGGAGATTATCCACTGGTTAGGGCTACCAGGCAAATGTCTACTATCCTAGAAGACTCTAATAATGATGTTAGATGTTAAATAATTTCTATAATGAGGGCTGCTCTGTGTAATAAACAGAACTTTCTATTCCTTTCTTTTACTACTCTTCTGTATTTTTAATAATCCTCATTCTGGCATCTTGAACCTTCCTACAATCATATTACCAGCTCATTTGTGCAAGATAGCTAGGTGGCATGGTAGATGAACGCTGCGCTTGGAGTTAGGAAGACCTGAGTTCAAATTTCATGCATTTCCTAGCTGTGTGACCCCTGACAAGTCACTTAACTTCTGTCTACTTTTATTTCCTTGTCTATAAAATGAAGAAAATCATAGTACTGACCTTCTAGGGTTGTTGTGAAGATCAAATGATTTAACATTTGTAAAACACTTAGAACCATGCTGGGCATGTTAGTAGGCACTACAAAAATGCTAGTTGTTGTCATCTTCCCTATAATGCTTAGGTTTTATTTGTTTGTTTTGTTTTGCTTTGTTTTGTTTTTCATGAGGAATAATTAGCTATTTGTGTCATTTCTATTTCTTCCATTTAAGATACTTTTCCATCAGTTCCTCAATTCAACAAATATTTATCAAACCCCTACTACATGTAAAGTCTTCTTCAGAGTCCTACTCTGACAAATGGCAGAAAAGCATAAATCCTCAAAGACTCCATCATTCTGGGAATGGTTCTGAGAATGGGTCCAGCAATAGACTGCATTTATCATATGAGGACCAACCTTGGTTAATTCTGACAGACTCATCACCAAAGTGTTGACCATTAATGGATTAACTTTTTTCATGAACACCACTTGTCCCCATTATTTGGAATCCTCCTCTTCACTTTTACTTACTGGAATCTCTGATTTGATTTCCATCAAGGCTCAGCTCTAGCACCACATTTTGCATATGGTCTTTCCTGGTTCCCCCAAATTCTAGTGTCCTATTTCTTATTGAAGTTAACTTTTATGAACTTTGTATGTGTTTTATATATTACTTATATATGTGCCTATTGTCTCCCCTGTTAGAATATGAGCTTCGTAAAGACAAAATAATTGTTTTGCTTCTGCCCTTCTATTTCTAGGACTTAGCATACTGTCGAGCACATAGTAAGACCTTAAAATATATTTGATGATTGTTTCATACTGAAGCATGCAGGGTTTGCTGTCTGTATCAGTGGAGGGAGTGGCCATCCCAATGATGTTATAGAGCCCTTAAGAACTGAAGTTAATATGTGGTGGTGCCTGTGAAAGGCACCATGCAAATAAATCCCATTGTTTCAGAATAATACTAGCTAACATTTCCTATTTGTTTGTTTCTAGTGAAAAGGAAAGGGCTAAATGCAATAGGAGTTGTGTAGCTGGAAACCAGAGATGGTGAATGACATACAAAACTTTTACAAAGACTATATAATAGATCTAGAGTCCTCCTGATTCACTGACCTGGAAATGAAATACTCCCTTTCCCATTAGCTATGAAAAAGCAATCTCACAGCTCTTCTACCCATTAGATTATGAATTTCTCCTCTTATCTTTCTAGTCTGTTTCTAGTCCCAGTTATCTCTCTCCCTTTATCTTTACCCCACACTTCTTAAAGAGTCTCAGGTGGGATAGGGAATGGTCATGTAACTAATGATCATATAGTTAAAATTCGAATCTGATTGAATAACTGCACATTCACACACTTGTTAGGCCCCATCTGTAAATAATGTGTGCTGATTTTTTTCCAGTTCATGCATGTAGAAATCAATTTTTGAGTTTAAGCTTTCTTTTCTAGTACAAATGTATGAAATCACATTGCAGAATAGAATGACTAACTCTTCTTTTCAATAAGGTTATGCTAGTATTGAGTTAAACTTGAAATACCCTAATGACAATCCATTTATAGAACTAACAATGCAATACTGATCATTTATAAAAAAATCATTATCCTCTGTATAAATTTGTGCATCTGCCCACTCATGTACTATTCATGAGGAGAAGATATTTTCTTACCCTTGCAGCAGAGTCCAAATTTATTTTCCACATGTATGGAGAATAGTAGCCCAGCCATTACACTACCTAAGTAAAGCATTCTTTTGTTAAGTACTGTCATCCCGTAGCTTTTCAGATTGTGATTGTTCAGTGTGAAACTATTGATGCTGTCCAAATAATGAAAAATTTTCAATGAAGAAAAAAGAGAAAGCATTGGATTTCATTGATGTGTTCACTGTAATCTTCTGTTTATGATAGGTAGAAGTTTTCCAAGATGAACCTGGCAGGGAAGTGTGAAAAAAAATCTGAGGCCTTGAAAAAGCATGAATTCATGGATGTTTCTGTGATTTTATATTTAGTATTAAAAGTTAAATGAGATCTTCTATCTTAAGAATCTAGTTATTTGTTCTATGGGTCACATCAAGACCAATAAAGTCTGTCAATGAATTCCTTATGGGGGTCAGGTGGGGCCAAAATAGGAACAGTGCCTAGTTAGCTCTGGGATGAGCTTCTGGCGTGCTTGCCCACTGCTTCTGTCATCTGGGTGGGATCAGGATTTTTGTGTGTCTTGCATAAACAGAGTGTAACCCAATTGAGGGCAAGGGCTTTTGTAGAAACTGACATTTGAAACTGAGAATCCGTATTAGAAATTTCAGAGACCATAAAGGATTCTGAACCATCTTTCAGGGTTTAAGAGAAATGAAATCCCACATCTCTTGTACTTATTATCAGCCCCTCTTTCTGCTGATCCCTGTGGAGAGCGTGAGAATGATTGGAGAAGATTTGGTACCATTCGCCTCTAAGCCTTTCTCTGGGGTTCTTATTCTTGGCATTATTTCTCTAGCTGCTCTGTTTTGGAGTCCTTTTTGGGGAAGATAGTACACATACCATCAGCTGCTATGACTTTATTCAAACTAATTTCCTTGCAAAAGCAAAAGAAAAGAGTATGGATGTACATATTTCAGGTATGTCATGTATTTTTCTTAGTTACCTATCAATCAAGCAAGAATTTATTAATCACCTTCTAAGTTCCAAGCACTATGATAATTGCTGAAGATACGAAGAAAGGGCAAAGCAGGTCTTGTATTCAAGCACCTCATTGTCTATATACATTTTGGATGTCAGACCCTTATCAGAGATATTTTTTTACAAAGGCTTTTTCCCCAATTCACAGCATCACTCCTTATCCTAATCGCATCAACATTGTTCATGGAAGTTTTTCAATTTCAAGCAGTTGAAATTATCTCTTTTTCTTTAATAAATAGATGATTTATTTTTAATGAATTTATGATAGACATAGGATTTTTATCCTTTTCATAAGTGCTCACAAACTAATTATATAACAGGCTATTCCATAGCTTTGTTAGTGATTTTCATCAAACTAGCTAGTCTAGGGTTGGTAAAATACATCTTCTTTTTGAAAATTGGAATAATTGTTCTAGTCTTGTGGTCTTCCCATCATGTTCTATACTTCTTCAAAGACTAGAAAGAGTTTAGCATGCACATTACCAAGTTTTCCAATACTCTCAATGTAATTCATCAACATTAGGTAACTTGAGCTTATTTAGGTCCCCCGAATACTCTCCTACCATCTTCTTCTTTATGATGATTAAGTATATTAAATCATATCATACGATGGAAGGTGACCGGCTATTCTTCCCACAATCTCCAAGCGTACTATAATCTGAAGATGGCCCAGAGAAGAGTTTTTTTCCCCTTCAAACTCCAGTGCTTTCTACACACAAATTCTAGATTAACTTACTTAGGCATTATCTTCATCATGCCATTCACCTGCTTAAGAAACTTTTGCATTCTCAAAACTTATTGTTATTGAATGTAACCTTATTACTTTGGCATCCAAGGTTGTCCAGTGACTAGATTAGTCCTATCTGTTTCATTGTATCATGAAACTGATCCCCAAGCTGCTATTCCTTTCTCTGGAGTGCATCTTTCATTGGTTTTCCTACCATTGTACCTTTGCTTATGCTAATCCTCTGCCTGGAATGTTTTTGTCACATTTCTTCATCAATCTGTTCATATGCTTTTTAAAAAAGAATGTCACTCATCACAATGTCAATGGCTTGGTGATAATTTGAAGGCGCTGCAAGTGGTAGAAAATGAGTCACAGGCAGATTTAGGTATCAGCAATTCCAGTAGCTTCTGCCATTTTACTTTGATTGGAGCATGGAGAGAAGGAGAAAAGCAAGAATGGGGAAGATTTCCTATGTATGGGAAGTTCTCCTTCATCCACTGCATATGAGGGACAACATGCACCCTAGCTTTACTCCCAGCTCTACTCTTGAGTCCTGGCCAAGAACTACATGATTAAAAGCCACAACAGTAAGAGTGCCATAGGATTTAGAGATGATCTTGTCCAGTCTCCTCATTTTAGAAAGTATGAAAGAAGGTTTAGAGGGGTAAGTATCTGCTCAAGGTCACATAGCTAGTACAGAGCAGGGCTGGAACTCAAACCTAGGTCTTCTGACTCCCCAGTTTCTTTGCTTTTGCCATAACGTGACGCTGTCTGATATTCAGTGTTGTTTGTACTGGAAATATGTGAAGTCAAGTGGTCACAATTCCCAAATCTGTCCATTTTCTGTCAGTAGCTCTCATATCTTTAGGAACCCAGAAGCCAGTCTTGCTCAGGATCTTGCATTAGTTATGGTTGCCACCTGCACTGTACAATATTTTGTTTGCTTTGGTATGAGCACCTGCAACAGCTCCTTGAGCTAATCAGCCTCACTGGCTGGGCTTGTGCTGTGATTCCTGGAAATGCCATCTCAGGTGTCATTGCTTGAAATTACATGACAGCATGATCATTAGGCAGCATCCCTGAGCACTCTTGACTTCAGACAAGATATATTTGTTATTCAAATTCATTTTAGACAAGATTTTCCTCACTCTGCTAGGAAAATTCCATGCTACATATTAATTCCAGAAGTCCGAACGATATTCACATGCAATGTGCAATTAGAGGAAGTAAAAATATGCTTAATGCCAGCTGATCTAGCAAAGACTCATATACTATTTGCAGAGGACAACTAACTTGTGGGTAAAGTTGCATTGATGCTATATATACAGGCAAGCTGTCACTTATCCAAATAATGCTCAAATTAATAGGATTGGTGTTCCCCCCTCCCCAAACACACTATTTTGTGAGAAAAAAAGACAATTTCTGAGTTAAAAAGATAACATTTGGATTGGTGTTTTTAAAGCAACTCTGAGAAATGAAATGAGAAGCAACACAGATTCAATTCCACTGCCCATGTCTCCTACATTCATATATACAGGTATAGTGTTACGAAGTAGAAACTTATTTTAAGGAAAATTAAGGAAATTACAAGATACCACAATCTCTTTGGTTCAATTTTAAAAGTATTCATTTCCTTGTGTGTGCTCAAGTACTGAGTACTCACTAAAGGGGAGGGGAACACAAAGCATGTATTAAATGTGGTCCTGATGTGGGATAACCTCAAGAATTCTATCTTACTAAGATAAATATTTGGTTAGTGTATATCTTACTGCATTGCAATTTTTTTTAAAATTCATAATCCATTTGTTATATATGTATATATAGGTATATGTATACATATATGTACATGTAGTAAGTATGCATTGTTTGTTTAAGATTCATGGCAAATCTTGTACTTCAAAGGCTCTGTAATCTTATTGATGTGGCCACCCCTTCCAATCATTCAGAGTTCCACCTGGAGTCTTCCAAAGGCATGTGGAGGATTTTGTCTTTTATCTAAAAGACAATAAGAAGCCGTTGATATTTTTGGGTAGAAGTATGAAATGGTCAGATCTATGTTTTAGGAAAACATTGGCTTGGCAGCTCTGTGGAGGATGGAGATAGAAGGGAAGTGATTGGAGGAAAACTATTTAGAAGGATGTTACAGTAGTCCAGGTGAAAGATGATAAGGACCTGAATGAAACTGAAGAGTTAGGAAAGGTGGTGTAGAAGATGAAGTGGTAGTACTTGTTGATTGTCCTTTATTCTCAAAGAGGACCAATGACATCATGAGGGCAATGAGAGTGAATTGGATTTAAGTGAGGCAGGATTGCACAAAGTCATCGGCTTCACTATCTTCTCCAGCATCATGAAAATCCAGTGACAAAGCCAAGGGTCTTGAGTGGCAATTGCCCAAATTGCCAGAGATGGCAATTATCAATAGAGGGAGGGCACTAGAATAGAAAGGGCCAGGGGAAAGGCTTCCTGTAAAAGGTCTAAAAATGGGAACAATAGCACTTGGGCTACCTGCCTCACAGGGATCTTGTGAAAATCCAAAGAACTACTGGGTATGTAAAGTCTTTGTGGCCATAAAGAATTTAATGAACATCAGCTATTGCTATTATGATGATAATATCTTATGACTTCCATATCTTCTGTGTTTTTTTACAGTGTTACTTTATCATAGCCCTTGCTTAGAGACCCACTTATTACAATAAGACTGAGATAGCTAGGAGATATGAACAGCTAGGTGGCGAAGTAGATAGAGCACCAGACGTAAAGTCAGGAAGACTCATTTTCCTGAGTTCAAATCTGGCCTCAGACACTCATCAGTTGTGTGATGCTGGGCAAGTCACTCAACCCTGTTTGCCTCAGTTTCCTCATCTGTAAAATGAGCTGGAGAAGGACTTGCCACCTAATTGGATTTAGGAATTTAGAAATAGGGAATAGTAATTGGTATGAACCTGGGTGACAGCAAGACATAGGAAGTTAAGAAACCCTGCTCTAGAGGATAAACTAATTTCTAAACAAAACAAAGGCTGACCTCTTGGTTTTATCTCCATGCACTGGTCACCTCACCTTATTAATAGTCTGTTTACAACACAAAATCATTCCTCAGATCTTATAACTACAGAGACTCCATAGGTTAAATGAGGTGTTTAAATTCTACAATGGAGCCATATACATCCCCATCTTGTATACTATGACAGTCTCTCACTGTGCTATTTAACAAGTAAACAAAATGCTCTTTCTTGAATTCCTTTGGTAATTGTGTTCATGTGCCAAGCAAGGTAAGTAGGGGCTTACACAGTCATAGCTAGGAATTCCCTTCTTAAGGTCAAATACCACAAATGGCACTACTCAGACCATCAGTGATGAGAAGCTGGGATGGGGAGATGAAGGGTATAGAGCCTCTTAGACATCAATTTGAAGCTATAGCAACTGAGTTCTGGGAGCACAAGATATAGTGAGTTAAGATGGCCCGATATCTGGTGCCTACCTATTTTAACTAATTATTCTTGTGAATTAGGTGCTCAGTCATTGCTTCTATTCCCCCAAAGGACTCAGGACTTGCTCCAAATCTGGCAATACAGTACTCTCTACGCAAAGTGAAGTGAGCAGAACCAGGAGAACATTGTACATAGTAATAGCAACATTGTACGATGATCAGCTATGAATGACTGAGCTATTCCCAGCAACACAATGATCCAAGACAATTTCAAAGGTCTCATGAGGAAAAGTGCCATCCACAGCCAGAGAAAGAGCTGATAGCATCTGAATGCAGATTGAAGCATACTGTTTTCACCTTAATTTTTCTGTATTTTTTTCTCTTTTGGTCTGTTTCTTCTTCCGCAACATGACTAATATGGAAATGTAGTTTGCATGATTGCACATATATAACCTATTTAAAATTGCTTATCATCTTAGAGAGGGTAAGGAAGGGAGGGAGAACATTTGGAACTCAAAATTTTTAAATGAATGTTAAAATTTGTCTTTACATGTAATTATAAAAAATACTGTTAAAAATACAGTACCCTCTAAACTTGGCACCTAGTGCAAAGCCTTGGTGGTCCTACTCTAGTTACAGCTCTGGGATACAGCCAATGGAGAATACATAGTGCTTGTTTCTTGATAGTTCCCCTTTGGTGGCCAATATTCTCTTTAACAAGTAAAGAGAGAGGGTTCATAAGATTGACAGAATATATATTTTATATTAGAGGGGGGCTAAACACTATGTTGGAGCATATCCATCAAATTTCTGGGTGTTTATGGTGTTATTGTGTTATATTTTGAACAAATCAATTAAATAGTGATGGAGTTCACCCCTCTGGGTGTTCATAATTGTACCTAACCATTTCCAACTGCTTGTACTACCCCTTTCGTTAGGAAGGACTAGTTCCTTGTCTTGAAAAGGAGGTTATTAGTTTATTAAATGGAATAGAATAGAATGGAAATGAAATGAACTGCATTAGAAACATCTCTCCTTGTGGAAGGTGCAGATTTCTTTCCTGTGTCAAATGGGCAAGCACAAAGCAAAAGAGGTAGATTTTTTCCATTTATTTAGGGCCTAGTGGGTCACAGGCTATCAATGTTTTTTGATTCATGGAGAAAAAAAGTTCATTGTCTAAAATGGCTCTTCCACCACTTACCATTTTCACTTCTCTTCACCATACCACCTGAGATTCTACCAATAGCTTGATTCTGCCAATAGGAAAATCACTTTGTCTGCTGAGTGAAGGGTTTATTAGAGTGAAGAAATACTTGGGGAATAGAGAACAATTAGAAGCTATTACAATAATCCAAGTGGGAGGTGATGAGAAACAGGACATATGAAGGATGTGAAGGAACGATGACAAAATTTGACAATAGATAAACTATATGGCATAAATGAGAGTACAGGATGATACCAAGGTTGGGAACCTGTTGATTGAGAGGATAATGGTGCCCATGACATTAATAAGAAAGTTAGCAAGAGAGGAGATTTGGGTGGGGAGGGGAAGATAAAGAGTTCTGTTGGAGATGTCTATGAAGTATACAGTTCAACATGTCCAAAACAAGTGGGCAATGCACTAGGGCTGTATATAATCAAGAATTATATACATAGAGATGATAGCTGAATCCCCTGGGGACACGTGTGTGTGTGTGTATGTGTGTGTATGAGATATGGATGAATATTCAGCAAGGAACTGAGAAGAAGCAGCCAGACAAGTAGGATCAGAACTGAGAGAGAACAACATCAGGAAAATCTACATGAGTTGTTTACTGAATTATTGTTGAATGACTGAAGACCATTTGTAATGGTCACATGAAATCACTTATAATGGACATATGGAATTTTCTGTAGCTGCTGAATGTGTCTATCCCAGATAGACAAGATGAAAAGTCAACGTGTATCAGTCCACCAACTTCCGTAGAGTTTGAATAATATTTCTATGTGATCAAGAATCCATAGTAAAAAAAGATACAGCTACGATATTTGTGTTATGAAATATGTTATCCTTCATACAAATAAAATACCAGCTATTTAGTCCAGGGATATATAATTTGAACTATTAGTCAATTGTAAATGAAATATGACAGTTTGAGACCTTGCCTTGCACAAAGTTTTGATAATGGGCTTAAATATGTATTTGATTAATTTTTGGTGATTTAAGTGTGCACCTGCAGCAGATGGCACGGACTTTTCAGCTGCTCTTATGATTTAGGTGAAAGTATTTCAAATCCCAGCTGCTCAACCATAAGCATTGACCGTGAATGTTAAGACACACATGCAGCATTGCCAGTGGCAGAGGCCTGCTTCCCAGTGCAGTCCTACAGCAAGAAATGCCAGCTGAGCTCTTTGCTCTAGGATACCCACAAACACTGTAATTAATTACAAAACAGAGGCAACTTTGTCCAAGAACTGGTTAATATTAGTACCATATAAAGAATCATCCTTTCCCACTGAGTTCCTGTGATCTGGATCACAGAACTGCAGAATTAGGAGGCCTGCGCAGAAGAGGACTCCATCAGTGTTTCTGAGAACACAAACCTTAGGGTGCCAAAGGTTTTAAATGTCCTGTGTTCCCAGGAAATCACATACAGGCAGCTGTATGTTTGTTTTATGTGTTCCATAACTTGATTGTGCTTATCTTCCGTCACTTTGGGACTACAAAGGTGGTACCAAATCTGAATTCAATCTGGCCTTAGTCTAGGCATTAATAGATCTAAGTCCTTGGGTTGAAGTCCCTGCTGACTCCACCTACCACCTTCAAACCAAGATTTGAAGTTTTTGGGGTGATAAGCTGTGGAAACTGATGCTATTATCTTCGCTTCTGATGTCATCATCCCCAGTCATCCTGGGAACTCTGGAAGGTGGGGGGGGGGCTTAATCAACCATGTTGTAATTGACAAATATAGATCTCCTATTCCTCCTCCCCTGGTAATTTATGGGCCATTGATATTCCTCTCAGGTCTAAATCTGTGATGCTGCGATACTAGCTACCTCAAAACTCCTCTCTAGAACATACTGTTCTCTGCTCTCACATTTTAATTGGACCTGTGAACGGTCCTCTCCTCTTCCCAGGTATTTTTAATAAATTCTCCTTGATCTTAATTTTAGTAATCTCACTCTTCATCTTCTATCACTCATGAAAACCTAGCTTCTCCAAAAGACACCGAATCAGTAGCCAGAGGAGAATTTGTTTTTCATGGCAGAGGGTGCCAGGAGAAAATGACATATGCTTTACTTTTTATTATTACTTACAGTCATCCAGTCAATAATTGGCCATTTATTCATCACTTACTATGTGCCAGGAATAGTACTAAGCACTAAGAATACAAATAAAGACAAAATTATGGTCCCTGCCCTCAAGGAACTCACATTCTAATGATCAAGATAACATGTAAACAACAACATAACATGTATATTATATATATATATATACACACACAGAGATACATATACATATATATACACATATACATGTATATATGTACACACACACACACACACATATATATATATACACACATATATATATATATTTCTCTCAATATAAATGAAAGGTAATCTCAAAGGAAATGCATGGGATTAGAGGTAGTAGTGAGAATTTGAGCTTAGTCTTATAAGAAGCCAGGGAATAGAGGAGGTATAGGTGAGAATGAAGAGGATTCCAGGTATAGGGGAGATATAGTCAGTGAAAATGTGTGGATTCAGGACATATAACACGGAATTTTGTTTATGAGGAACAATTAGCAAACAATGTTGATGTATTACAGAGAGGGGTAGAAGGGAAACAAGACTGAGAAATTCATAAGGGTCCCAGAGATGAAAGGCTTTAAATGTAAAACAGAGGACTTAGCATTTGAATCTTGAGGTAATAGGGAGCCAATAAGTTTATTGAATGGGGGGGGGGGTGACATGGTAAAAGTAGAGAAGCTATATAGTCAGACCTGTGCTTGAGGAATATCACTGGCAAATGAGTAGAGAATAGAATGGAATGGGATAGACAAGATAGAGAGACTAACCTGAAACCTATTTCAATAGGCTATAAATGAAGTGAGGAAGGCAGTGGGAACTCAGAAGGGGTTAAATAAAAGACAAATTTTTTTTAATTCTTTATTTAATTTATTTATTTTTAGTTTTAAACATTCACTTCCACAAGATTTTGAATTCCAAATTTTCTCCCCATCTCTCCCCTCCCCCAACCCCAAGATGACATGCATTCTGATTACCCCTCCACCAATCTGCCGTGCCTTCTATCACCCCTGCCCCCTTCTCTTATCCCCTTCCTCTTCTATTTTCATGTAGGGCAAGATAGATTTCCATACCCAATTCAGTGTGTATGTTATTCCCTACTCAACCTAAATTCAATGAGAATAAGGTTCACTCATTCCCTCTCACCTTCCCCCCTCTTCTCTTCTACTGTAAAAGCTCTTTCTTACCTCTTTTAGGTGAGATAAGTTACCCCACTCTACCTCTACCTTTCAGCCTCTCCCAGTATATTCCTCTGTCATCCCTTAATTTTATTTTTCAGATATTATCCCTTCATATTGAACTCATCCTGTCCCCTCTGTCTATTTATATATATATATATATATATATATATATATATATATATATATATATATATATATATATATGTGTGTGTGTGTGTGTGTGTGTGTGTGTGTGTGTGTGTGTATATGTATATGTGTATGTATGTATGTATGTATATTCCCTTCAACTACCCTAATACTGAGAAAGGTCTCATGAGTTACAAATATCATCTTTCCATGTAGGAATGTAGACAGTTCAACTTTAATAAGTCCCTTATGATTTCTTTTTCCTGTTTACCTTTTCATGCTTCTCTTGAAAGTCAAATTTTCTATTTAGCTCTGGTCTTTTCATCAAGAATTCTCAAAAGTCCTCTATTTCATTGAATGCCCATTTTTTCCCCCTGAAGTATTATACTCAGTTTTGCTGGGTAGGTGATTCTTGGTTTTAATCCTAGGTCCTTTGCCCTCTGGAATATCATATTCCAAGCCCTCTGATTCCTTAAGGTAGAGGCTGCTAAATCTTGTGTTAACCTGATTCTGTTACCACAATACTTCAATTTTTCTTGCTGGCTGCTTTCAATATTTTCTCCTTGACCTGGAAACTCTGGAATTTGGCTGCAATATTCCTAGGAGTTTTCCATTTGGGATGTCTTTTAGGAGGTGATTGGTGGACCCCCCAAATTTCTATTTTAGCCTCTGCTTCCAGAACGTCAGGACAGCTTTCCTTGATAATTTCTTGAAAAATGATGTCCAGGCTCTTTTTTTGATCATGGCTTTCAGGAAGTCCTGGATCTATTCTCCAGGTCTGTTGTTTTTCCAATGAGATACTTCACATTATCTTCTATTTTTCATTTTTTGGTTCTGTTTTATAATTTCTTGATTTCCCATAAAGTCATTAGCTTCCATTTGCTCCCTTCTAATTTTTAAGGAATTATTTTCTTTGGTGAACTTTTGGACCTCCTTTTCCATTTGGCCAATTTTATTTTTTAAGGCATTCTCCTCTGTTAGGGGCCGAGTTAGAGCCAAGCCCTGCCCTCCTTGGACCTCCACACCCAGGGGCCTGCTGAGATAAACTGAGGGCTCTGAGATATGGGTGGAGCCGGGAGGAGGGGTCTCGCCTTTGTTGCCTCCCTAGCAATTCCAGGTGTTTGCCCAGACCTGCTTGAGCACATGGAACTTCTGGCTCTCTGACTGGGCTTGCCAGAGCACATGGAACTTCCGGTTCTTTGCCTGGACTGCCTGACCACAGGGAGCTTCAAGTTAGTGCGGGAAGAGAAGGTGAGGAGAGTAGGAGGAGTTGGGGCGGTTCTAGTACCCAGGTGTCTTGATTTCACCTGTTCTTTCACCCATGTAACCAAAGAATGTACCTACATCACTAAAGATATAAAAATGCTGCTTGCTGAAATAATAAACGGAGTCACTCAACATCTTTGGCCCCTGCCCCATTCATTGTCCGCGAGATCAGGCCCTTTGCTAGGCAAAGGCCTAGGTGTGGGGGGCTAGTGCAAACAGACTCCCACGTTGGTTGTGAGGCCGGGGACTCACAACACTCCTCATTGTCTTTTTGGAGCTTTTTTGCCATTTGGGTTAGTCTATTTTTTAAGGTGTTATTTTCTTCAGTGTTTTTTGGATCTCCTTTAGCAAACTATTGACTCTTTTTTGTGATTTTCTTGCTTCCCTCTCATTTCTCTTCCCAAATTTTCCTCTACTTGATTTTCAAAATCCTTTTTGAGCTCTTCCAAGGCCTGCAACCAATTAATATTTTTCTTGGAAACTTTGGAGCTTTGACTTTGTTGTCTTCTTCTGGTTGCATGTTTTGATCCTTTTGTCAGTAAAGTGAGATTCTATAGTTTGACTTTTTATGCTGTGTAATCATTTTTCCAGCCAATTACTTGACTATTTAACTTTTTGTTAAGGTAGGACTTTGCTTCCAGTGTGGAAGATGTAATGTCCCAAGCTTCAGGGGTTTTGTGTATCTGTTTTCCAAGGTACTCCTAGGGACCTGCAAATTTTCAGTTCTTCCAAGGTGGTACAATGAAAGGAGAAGTATATACTCCTCTCCTGGCCTGCTCTCTGGTCTGTGAGTGACCACAAGCACTCTTTTCTGCCTTGGAACTGTGAGGAGGATTCCCTCTTCACTGCTGCCACAAGCTCCACCATGCCAGTGCTCCTCCTAACCCCAAGACTGCCACCCAGGATTGTGACCCAGATCCAAGCACAGACAAAGCAAGAAAATCCTGCCTCATTGCCAGCAAAGAGATTCCTGCAATCCTCTTCTGATCAGGCACTTGATCCCCCCATAGGCTGTGGGCTGAGAGCTCCAGAAGCAGTTGCAGCCTCCACTGTGACTGCCACCCCAGTGCTGGGGCTGGACCAAGCTCGTCCCTCCTCCAGGTCTGATAGACTTTTCCGACCAACCTTCTAAGTTGCCTTTGGTGCTTGTGGGTTGAGAAATCTGGAAACTGCCACAGCTGCCAGTGATTCAGTCCCCTGAGTTTCTCTGGGTTTGCTAGTGACCATCTTTGCTGGCATGACCTAAGCTGGACTGTGGTCTTCTTTCAGACTGGTGCAACAGAACTTTCCTGTTAACCTTCCAGGTTGTCTTGGGTTGGACATTTGTTCCACTCTGTCGCTTTGTGGGTTCTGCTTCTCTAGAATTTGTTTAGAGTCATTTTTACAGTTATTTGGAGGGGCTTATGGGACAGCACTAGTGAGTCCCTGCTTTTACTCTACCATCTTGGCTCCATTGCCAAGAGAGATATTTTTTAAAGTAGAAATAAAATGTTTTGACAACAGATTAGATATGGGGAAGTGAAAAAGTCACTTGGGTGACTGGGAGAATGATGTACCTTTTACATATTTAGAGAGTTTGGAAGAAAGAATTTCTGGGGGGAAAGGTTGATTTCGAGATGCTGATGGAATGTCCAATTCAAGGTGTAAAAAAAGGGAAGTTAACAATGCAGAGCTTAAATTCAGGAGGTACAATAAAGCTGGATATTTAGACCTGGGAATCATCTGAATAGAATAATATTGGAAGCCATGTAAGCTGATGAGATTACCGAATGAAATAGTGTGGAAGGACAGAGGAAGAAAGCTGAGGACAGAACTTTGGGGAAAGGGGCAGGGACACACAGTTAGTGGGCATGAACAGAATGAAGATCCTTCAGCAATGGAGATTGCAAAAGAGTAGTCAGACAAGTAGGAGAAACAGGAGAGAGCAGTGTTATGAAAACTTAGAAAGGAGAGAGTATCCAGCATGAGATAGTGGTCAACAGTGTCAAATGCTGCAGGTAAGCCAAGAAAGATAAGGATTGAGAAAAGGCCATTAGATTTGACAATTAAGAGATCATTGATAACTGTAGAGAGAGTAGGATCAGTTGAATAACCAGTTCTCTTGTAGCACTATTACTGAGTAACTTTTTCTCCTTTGTCAACTGATTGATTTTACTTCTTACTTTTAACAATTCAAATTATTTTCATGATATTACAGCTGATAAATCAATTTAACCTTTTGACAACTTGTTGGATCATAATTCTGTTGTCCAACTTGTTAGCTCTGCATCCTAGCTTTATAACATCTTCTAATTTGATAAGCATGCCATTTGCACCCTCATCCAAATAATCAACATAAGTGTCGAATGGAACATGGTCAACAGATATATACCTGGACATTCCACTAGACATGGATAACTTACATTAGTAAGGTCTTGAGAAGAAGTTTATAATCTGTCCAATGACAACAATAACGTAAACCTAGGTAACTTTTAAAGATTCAACTCTGGTCAATGTAGTGACCAACTAAGACTGCAGAGGACTGATGATGAACTATGCTGTTCACCATTTGACAGACAGATGTTGAATTCAAGATAATAAGATGTACATTTTTGCAAATGTTCACTGAGGCAATTTGTTTTGACTGAATATGAATATTTGCAATGTTTTACTTTGAATTTGTCTGGTTTACAATTTGGTGGTGGTAGGAAGATTAAAAGAATGCCCATGGGTTGGGAAAATAAGATAAAAGCAAAAAAGAAAACAAAAGAAGAAACTTACATCTAAATTCCCAGGTCCCAAAATAACTAGCACTTGTGCTTTAAGATTTGCAAAGCACTTTATGTTATTCCATTCGATCCTGACAGCAAAAATAAATTTGGGTAAAAAGATAAGGGAAAGGAAACAAAAAATCCCCTATATTTGAGAACTAGTAGCATAATAACTTGGGGGTACATATGACCTGAGTGTATTTCCTGTGAAGAGATACTTTCATTTTATTAACCCAGGAACACTCTTACTATGATTTGATAGGCAGAATAGTTCATCTGTGGCATAAAAGGGCAAAACTTATTGCCAACAGATTTAATGAGGGAACCATTCTGAAGTTTCCTGTAGGAGATATATAAGAAGAGGAGAGCCTAGTCCTCTGGGCTGTTGTTTAGTCTTGCCCATTATACAGTACTTAGGTGACTATTTTGGAAGCAGAGAAAGCAAGGGAAACACATCAAAACTCTTTGAAGCAGAACTATGTATTCTCCTATACTGTATGTATTATAGCATCACAGAGTCTTAGAAATGTTCTCAGAGCCTATCTAGACCTCAGTGCCTACCCTAGATCTCCCAAAGGACCCCAACTACAATATACTCAACAAGTGTTTAATCAGCCTCTATTTGAAAACCTTCAATTAGAAGAACCCACTACCTCTGAGACACTTATATGTCCTTTTGGAAGAATTCTAAATTTAAGGAAGTATTTTCCTGACATCAAGCCCAAATTTGCCCCATTGGAGCTTCTACATATTGTTTTTATTTTCTCCGTCTGGGGTGAAATAGAATATATCTATGACAGCTCTTCAGAAACCTGGACACAACTATCATATCTCCCCTGAGTCATCTTTTTTCTTTTAAATTTATTTAGTATTTTATTTTTTCCCAGTCACATGTAAAAACAATTTTTAATATTAGTTTTTAAAACTTTGAGTTCCAAATTATCTCCCTTCCTCTTCCATCCTCATTGAGAAGGCAAGCAATTCAATATATGTTATACATTTGTAGTCATGCAAAACATTTCCAAATTAGTCATGTTGTAAAAGAAAACATAGGCAAAAACCCTCTAGGAAAATAAATAAGATAAAAAATATATGCTTCAATCTATATTCAGACACCATCAGTTCTTTCTCTGAGGATGGATAACATTTTTCATCATAAGTCCTTTAGATTTGTCTTGGATCACCCTATTGCTGAGAATATCTAAGTCATTCACAGCTGATCATCATACAATATTGCTATTACTTTATAGACAGTTCATTTGAGGTGGAAGGAAACTCAGAGGCCACCTAGTTCTCTCCCCACCCCCTTCCCTTTTTATAAGTCAGGAAACTAAATCCTGGGGAGGTTAAGCACTTTACTCAAGGTCATACAGGTGGTAGAAAACTCAGGTGGGGCTTGAACATGGAGTATTCCAGAGCCAATGTTCTTATCACTGTACCAGCTAGCTTTCTGAGGTCCTTATTGAACTGTGGCACCCAGACTAATATCAATACTTCCAAAGTGGTCTAGGCCAGGGCTGAGTATGGTGGGACTAGATCACCAACATCCTGGGAAATTATGCCTCTCATAATGCAGCTTAAGAATGCATTTGTTTTCTGGGGGGGGTGGGGTGGGATGCTAAATCCCACAGCTGGATCATGACTAACTTGCAATCTACTCAAACTGCCGGATTGTTTTTAGATAAACTGCTGTCTAGTCATATTCTGAGAAAGCTTTTGGCATTTACTTATGCTACAGGCTACATGAAAGTTCTGGAAAATAATATTCTATATTCCACTATATTTTAGTGATAGCTCAGTATTCCTTGGCTACAGCTTCTCTTTCCTCCCCTCCCCTCTCTTCTTCTCATATTCCCTCCTATTCTTTCTCTTTCTTTTTCCTTTCTCTCCTTCCCTTCTCTATCTTTTACTGAGAGCTCATTTCAGAAATATTGCAAACTTGGGACTATATCAACCCTATGAACATAGAATGCAAGATCTATGAAGGGGAGATGTCTTAGAGATTATATCATATAACACCTTCATTTTTACAAACGATGAAAGGACAACCTCAAAACATGGTGAGCTTTTTCCAAAGTCATAGCTATTTATTGGGATAATCCAAACTAAAGCACACATCTTCTGATTCTCAGGACCTTTCCACCCTGAGTGAATGAACAAAGAAGCCTTTTAAGTCCTTTCTATATGTCAGGGACACTGAACATGCAAAAAATAAATAAGTAAGACAGTTCCCACAACAAGCACCTTAGATTCTAATAGAACAGGGGAAGACACTATTTAAAGGGGAGCTAGAGATTCAGGCAAGGGTGGAGGATATACACTAGGTAGCATGGTCCTGCAGTAGCTAGGAAGTGACTTGGTTCTGTACAATAAAGGGGGAAGGACCTACCTGACAGGACTTGTGTGTTCTGTGGACTACCTTTTCTAGATATAATAGGAATGACTAGAATGAAGCAGTGAGCAGTGTCACTTAGGCCAACCAAAATTTGAATAATTATATTTGATTTAAATGATGTTAATGAATTCTGTAAAACCACATGAATTTTTTCCTTTATAGTTCTAAATCAGCATTTTTTTGTAAATGTTGTATGTAAAGAACCCATCACCATTATTATCACCATCATCATTATCATCAGCAACAATGGATATTTATTCAACTTCCTTATTGTCCTTCATACTACATATCCAATCAGTTGTCCAGTCTTTTAGATTCTACCTCCTTGTTTGTACCCTTACCCCAACCTATTCCCATCTCTTTTCTGGACCATTGCAATGATGACATAATTGGCAATCCACCCTCCACATAGATGTCACAGTGCTCTTCTTAAAGTGTAAATCTTACCAATTCATTCCTTTGCTGAATAAACTCCAGTGGCTCCTTATCATCTCTAGGATCAAACACACATGCTTCTGTGTTTGGCATTTAAAAGTCTTCACATCTTGGCTCCTGCATACTGTGCCAGTCATCTTATACATTGGTTTCCAATGCACTGCAAGCACTCTACTATATAATTTGGTCAAACTCGTATACTCACTACTACTAGCACACAACACAATGTCTGGAATGGGAAAATTTGCTTTCTTTCTTTTCTACTTCTTAGAATTTTGAGTTTCTTTCAAAGCTCAGCTTAAATGCTCCCTCCTACATAAGGCCTTTTCCCATCTACTAGAGCTACCTTGCCAAAATTACTTGGAATTTATTGTGTTTTAATTTACTTTGCCTATAATAATGAATGTGTATGATGTCTTCCCTGATACAATGTAAAGTACTTCTAGACAAGGAATGTCTTATTTTTGTCTTTGCATCTCTAGTACCCGGCATGCAGTTGATGTTTAAAAGTGTTCGTCAGTTGATTCAGCTCCATCTTCCTAAGTTAAGTTTTATGAACCCTATGAATAAAAGCACATATTCCTATTCTCTTTAGGAATGGCATATTTTCACATGAAAACAGGCTCAGAATTGGAAATATAATTGAATATTATTCAGAACAGTCCTTTATCTTTGGTCCAAAAGGCAGACCCTTCCAAAGGGTGAGTAGGATTCTATATTGTCCATTAAAAAACAGGTTTCTTTTGCTTGGTAGACTTCTGGATAGTATCAGTCTAAGTTACATTTATACTTAACAAAATAGAAAGGAGAGTTTCTGAATAAATCCCCCTCTAAGCAAAAATGAGTCAAATTCAAATTTATACTATTTCAGAAAGATGGTCCATCTCTATAAAGACAACAAAAGCTTTTGGGATGGCTTTGTTCTATTTCAGGCGGAGTAGTGGAAGAGAGGTGCTGGGATGGTAGGTGAAATGGGAGCAAGTTTTGTTCAGGGAAATGTATAGGGAAGGTTATGGTAAATACAGGACTTGAGTAAAGTGATTGGGCAGTGAAGGTTAGAATTTCTAATAATTATTGTAAAGTTCTGCAATATCAGAGGCTGAGAGGAAATTAACTTTTTTTGAGGTTGAAGGGGAAAGGGAGGTATGATCTGTGATCTAAGAGTTTTTATATTATGCCTCATGATAGGAATTTTTCTCCTCCAAGGTTCTATATCTCCCTTGGGTTGGAATTAAGGAGCAGGCTGCAGAACATTTAGTCAATGTTTTGACAGACTTCTTTGACTAAGAAGAACATTTGTAGCAAAAATTCATAATAACAGAGATTGGTCTACTTCTAATTCATTAAAATAATGTAACCTGCTTGATAATCAATGCTTTGATTAGGAGAGAAGAAACATTTTGTTCATTTGAAAACTGCCTGTTTTATGTTTTTTTAAACTATGGATTAAGACCAGAAATTGAGCAATTCTAATTTTAGACACGTTGTCTTCACAAGTCTAACCGAAAAATGTAAATTAAAAAAACACCCCAAATTGTCTCATTTGCATCTCTTCTGGAGGAGCATTTCTTGTCTCTTTCTTGCCCAGAGAAAGCATAAGATCCAGATTCACACAAATCTAATGATAGTTTTGAGAAGAGATTGTGGATTTGGATGTACTGAGAAAGATCACAATTTCACAGAGGATCATGTGTAAGGTAATTCAACAAAGTGCCCAGATCTCCTGAATCTCTTTGCTTCTATGTGATTGATGATGCCGGGCAGATTCAGAGGAACTGAGTGGGAAGGGGGCTTATGGACAGTCAATCATTAAGTGACACGGACTATGACTGCCCTCTCCCCTTAGTGACCACAATGGCATTATAATTAGGAAATTTTGCTAACCTTGCACACATGGATTAGATGAAGTTTGTTAAGTTAATAGCTTGCTCACCTTGTGTTTCTAACCCTAAATGTAGGTGTACAATCCCGTTATTGGGTTTCTAGAAGTTGCCAGTACATGTAGTTTCCCAGATAAATAGGTGTGTGTCTGAGCTGGTGAATATGGAAGCAGGGAAAACTTCTGACATCAAAGGCCTGAGGTATAAATCAATAAACATTTATTAAATATCTACTATATATACCTACTATATAATAAGGGATTAGAGAAGTTTAGATTATATTAGAGAAGAAAATATCAAGGATTCAGGCACAGGGTTTCTCTCTCTCTCTTTTTTCCTTCACTTAGGATAATCAATACAGAACACTGCCATCTCAGGCCTTCTGCTTGTCATATTTAACTCCCTTTATAATCCTTGAAGACATCTATGTTCTGAGGGGACATTTTTTTTCTTCTCTTTCTATTGGAATGTATATACTTTCTTATAGTAAAATCTTTTCTAATTGCTCCAATGTATTAATGTTCCTAGCTTTCTCTTGACTTCTGTATTTATATTTCAAAGATTTTATTCAGCTTTGGTATTTTCACTCAGGATGTTTAGGAGTATTTTATCTCATTAAACTCTATTTTTTACCTGTGGAATTATAGTTTTCACAGGTTAATTATTGTTAGTTTTATACCTTTACAGTCTGCCTTTTGGAATATCATATTTCAAGACTTTTCTGCTCTTTATAATGGCAGCTGCCAAGTCTTTTGTGTCATTGGTTAGTTTTTTTAATGATAAATTAACTATTTCTTTCTGGTTATTGAAGAATTTTTTCTTTAACTTGGAAGTTCTGGGTTTTGGTTGTTTTATTCCTGAGAATTTTTATTTTATTGTTTCATTAATTTTAGGGGATCCTTTTAATTATTTTTGATATTTTGTTGTTTTCTTTTGTTTTCAATGCACTGTAATTTCCCCTTAAGCTCACTATGTATTAAAATCTTTCCTGTAATAAAGAAAAAAGGGGGGTGGAGCCAAGATGGCACTGTGAAAGAAAGGAACTACTGGAGCTCTCTCACAAATTCTGTCAGATATGTCTAAAAAAGTGAATCTGAGCAGATTTGAGAGAGTTAGAAGCTGCTAGTTGACTGAGAGGGGTAGGAGCATGGGGCACGCAAAATGGCACCAGACCAAACCAGCTGTGAACAGCAGAGAAATCCAGTCAGCACACCAGTCTGGGAGGTCATTGAGTGAGTGAAATGCCAGACCAGGAACAGCCCCAGGGTGGAAGTAATGGTTACAGCCTTAATCGAGACCCAGGCTTCTCAGTCCAGAACGGGAGTCTGTCCGAGTGCGGAGCCTGCAGCCATGAGAGCAGCTAGCCTGGAGGCTTCCAACCCACAGTGTAAAGGTTTGAAACTCACCTTCTTGAAATTCTGTTTTCAAGAAACACATTTGAAAGAGGGTGATACACACAGGGAAAAGGAAAAAAGGGTGGAGTAGAATATATTGTGCTTCAGCTAAAGTAAAAAAAAAGCAGGGGTAGCAATCCTAATCTCAGACAAAGCAAAAGCAAAGATAGATCTCATTAAAAGAGATAAGGAAGGACACTACATCCTGCTAAAAGGCACCATAAACAATGAAGCAATATCACTATTTAACATATATGCACCAAGTGGTATAGGAGGCAAATTCTTAGAAGAGAAGTTAAGGGAGTTACAGGAAGAAATACAGAGCAAAACCTTACTAGTGGGGGACCTCAACCTCCCCCTCTCTGAACTTGATAAATCTAATCTCCAAATAAAAAAGAAAGAAGTTAAGGAGGTGAATAGAATTTTAGAAAGGCAGATATGATAGACCTCTGGAGAAAACTGAATGGGGATAAAAAGGAATATACTTTTTTCTCAGCAGTATATGGCATATACTCAAAAATTGACCATGTACTAGGGCACAAAAACCTCACAATCCAGGGCAGAAAGGCAGAATTAGTCAAAGCTGCCTTTTCACATCATGATGCAATAAAAATTATTTGTAACAAAGAACAATGGAAAAATAAGCTAAAAGTTAATTGGAAATTAAACAATGAGTGGGCCAAAGAACAAATCATAGAAACAATTAATACCTTCATTCAAGAGAATGACAATAATGAGACAACATACCAAAACTTATGGGATGCAGGAAAAGCAGTTATTAGGGGAAGTTTTATATCTCTAAATGCTTACATGAATAAAATAGAGAAAAAGGAGATCAATGAATTGGGCATGCAACTGCAGAAGCTGGAAAAAGAACAAATTGAAGATCCCAATTAAATACCAAATTAGAAATACTGAAAATCAAAGTAGAGATTAATAATATTGAATTTAAGTAAACTATTGAATTAATAAATAAAACCAAGAGCTAGTTTTATGACAAAAACCAGTAAAATTGATAAACTTTTGGTCAATTTGACTAAAAAAAGAAAGAAAATCAAATCACCAGTGTCAAAAATGAAAAGCGTGAATTCACCTCTAATGAAGAGGAAATTAAAACAATAATTAGTAATTATTTTACTCAATTGTATGCCCATAAATTTGACAGTCTTAGGGATATGGATGAATATTAACAAAAATATAAATTGCCCAGGTTAACAGAAGAAGAAGTAAAATACCTTAATAACCCCACCCCAGAAAAGAGAAATTGAGCAAGCCATCAATCAACTCCCTAGGAAAAAATCTCCAGGGCCAGATGGTTTTACATGTGAATTTTAACAAATATTCAAAAAACAATTAATTGCTATGCTTTATAGACTATTTGGGGAAATAGTTGAAGAAGGAGTTCTACCAAATCCTTTTTATGACACAAATGTGATACTAATACCCAAACCAGGAAAAGTCAAAACAGAGAAAGAAAATTATAAAAAAATATAGAACAATTTCCTTAATGAATATTGATGCAGATTTTCTCCTCTATTCATCAGTCTACCTTTCACCTAAGTCTTCCTGTTTTCATTTTATTCTATTTGAGTAGATATCCTGGTTCTTCTCACTGTTTTGACCTTCTTATGTTCTGGTATTGGATGCTGCTCCCATCTGTATCTGGAACATAATACCTTTCCTTAAAGATTTAACAGGTCAAAGGAGTTTGATGACAAATTGAGGCGATTCTTCAAAATTGTTTAAATTACTGTAATATTAGATGATTTATTTTTAAAAGAGGGAAATCAGGTTAGTAATTTTTAAAATTAACAAGGTGAATTAAGGTGAATTAATTCATCTTTAGATGTGCAGAAAGAAAGAAAAAAATACTAAAAACTGCCATGCACAATTATGTATAGACAAAAATGAAAATTTATAGAATAGAAATTGCCAAAAATATATACAAATCCCAGTTACATACAATGAGCTTAGATTAAACTTCCCAGTTCAGAAAGAAAGAAAAAATCCAGCAAGCCATAAAAGAACTACCAACAAAAGAAGGCTTTCATATAAATGGCTTTGGAATTTGTTTCAAACACTCAAGGAGCTATTGATACCCATGTCAATAAAAAAAATAATAATTGAGAAAGAAAAAATCCTACCAACTACTTTTTATGAGACAAATGTAATCCTAATAGAACAGATAAAGAGATTTGTAGAGCAATGCTTTTAAGGAATGTTGATATAGAACGTTTTCATACTTATCATTGATATCTTTTCCTTTTCAGTAGAATTTCTCCTAGCATTGTCCTCTCATAGTCATCACATACAAAAAGAATTTTTACAAATAGCAGTGTAATTGTAGTATGGTATGATGATATCAACACATACCTATCTCTTTTTTCCTCCTTCACTCTGAAGCAAGTGCAGTCTTGAGGAAGTTAAAAAGAACAAAGCAGAGGACCAATAGCTGACCAAGAACACTAGGAAGGTCAGAAAAACCTGTCCCTCTCATTACTTCTACTAACCTAAGCACAATGAATGAACTGTCTGTGGTTATGATGAAGAGGTTAAAATCATTTTTACCAAAGCCAGATACTCACACTATGAGCATGGCAGCTGAGATCAACCAAGAAAATAGAAGATTCATATCTCCCAACCCCATTAATTAACAACAAAGAACTTTAATTCTTAGCACTATCACCCAGGGCTCTTCCCCCAACCAATTGTACATACCATTTCCAGAAGAATCAGGCTGGGTAAAAACTTGCTAAAAGTTCAGTCACAGTCTATTGCAGTTAGTGGTGAGAAATGCATTAAACATGACAGAAGAGGGACTGGAAAAATAATTGGGCCCAGTCCTCTCCTTCTAGAGATTTCTTGTGGTGGGAACTTATATCCAGAGACTCTCATATGCCTCTGTATTTATAGACTGATGTAATCCTGCTGCCTAGCCTTGCAAGTCTGTACACTAGTAAATGGAAAAGAGGCAAAACTAAGAGATGGAGAGAATGAGAGAGAAGCTGGAATAAAAGATTTATGCACAAGCAGATGAATAGCTAAGCAGATTTTTTTAAAAGCAAAAAGGGTAAAGCCTCAAAGAGAAATATTCACTAAAATTTTTTTCTTTGCTTTTAATTTTATAGATTTTTTTCTAATTGTCAATATTACTACTTTTGTGCTTTAATTTGATGATTTTCTAATTCTTTTAAGTGTAGACTCATTTTATTATTATCTTTTTTCTATTTTGATAATATATATGTGAGGGTATGTGTATGTATGTGTGTATACGTATATGCACATGTATATGGAGAAAGGGAGAGAGAGAGAGAGAGAGAGAGAGAGAGAGAGAGAGAGAGAGAGAGAGGTAGGGAGAGAATGAGAGAGAATCTTCTTCAAGGATTGTTTTATTTGCCTCACAAACATTTTGATTTTTCTGTTTTTTTTATCTTTTACATACTTGTAGATTTAGTGATTTCTTTTTTGACCCATTCATTGTACATGTTGTTATTGCTTATCTCCATTTTCGACTATATTTATTGTTTTTATTCTTTGTTTTATGCCTAGTTTTATGTATGTAAGTTGTATCACTGATATATTTAGAATTATTCACTTTTTACATTTATTTACAATGTCTGTGTGCTTTGTCATATAATCAGTTTGTAAAAGTACCAGTGAATACTGAAAACTAGAAATATTCTTTAATGTTCCCATTCAGGAGATGTCATGAGTATTTGAAATCCATTTTTTCCAGTATTTTGTTCAGCTTTATAGTTCTATTTTATAGATCTTTTCATTTCATTTAGTTCTGATAGAGCAACATTCCAGACTTACAATTTTATTGTGTTGAATAAGTGCCTTTGAAATTCAGTTAGATTTTTTATTAATTTATATGCAAAACATTTAGTAGCCTATATATTTAATAATAATATGTCATTATCAATGGTTACTTTAAGTTAGATATCATTTCACTGTTTATTCCTTTTACACAGTGAATTTTTATAATTTCTTTGAGATCATAATTCCAAATCCTGCTTTTTTTGTAGCACCTGATAAATAGTAATTTTTTCCATCACTACATTTTTATTTTGGAAGTTATTTCATTTTAAAATGCTTCTTCTATGCAACATGCAATTGTTGGTATTCATTTTAGCCATTGTACAATTGTCTTTCATTTTAATATAGGACTTTAATCAATTAATATTTGTAGCTATAAATGTTCATTTTGTTTTTCATCCACTTAATTCTTTTGTACTGACTCCTCCCTTCCTCATATCCTTTTAAAAATCAGTACTCAACTCCTGAAATTAATCTTTCTTACAATAAATGGATTCCAGGCTTCTTTCTCTAGATTTCCCCCTATTTCCTCTCTGCTTTTTTGATCCATCCCTAATTTTTCTTGTTCTTACTTAAATAGTGTATGTATGTATGCAAGTACATATGTATGTAACAGAGGCATGGAAATCTATCCAACTCTTATCACATCACATTTCTCATGTGAACGAATGAGTGACTACTCACTTTCTGAGATGACCTACATTCCCTGACTACCATCACAATGACAGGTCTAGGTTACCAGAAAATGATGGCCATAATATGGCAGTCTCCAAACTCTCTCAGTTTCCTAGTGATGACTCTGTTGTGAATGCACACATTTCTGTAGGGAGACATTAAAAATCTTGAAGTGTAAACTCCCATTTAAACAAACCAGCCACCCTTTATGATAATACTTTTGGGCTTTTAACATAGTCTTTTGCCTAGTAACAAAGAAAAAAAAAACAATATTAACATATCACATATTAAAGCAAATGTAGGAATAAAAACAGTATCACAAACCACAAACAAGTTTGAGCCCCACTCTCTAAATAATGTATTTAGTACTTGTGGGGAGATTAGAAAGATACTCAGTGAAAACTGCCAAGCAGGTACATGAATAAAGAAAATCCATGTATTCAGGTAATTCACAATTCTATCTGAACATTTCAACTTTCTCTTTCTTTTCATGAACTGTTCATAAAAGTTCCCAGTTGAAAATACCTTCTGTATTGAAAGGATGCTTTCACTGCAATGCTGAGTTGATTAAGGTGGTGTTTATTTCTTGATTAACACTTCCCAGATATGATATGTTAGCTAAATTAATTGATTGGGTAATTTTTCTTATTCCATTTGCAATCTGCTCAGCTGAACAGAAATCTCTAATCACCAACAAGTGATGCTATACACTTCCCTCTCAATACACATAGAATTTTAGTCTTTCTTTAATGTAATTCTGAAATTTATCCTGTCATCACTCTTTATTTGGTCTTCTCTGCAAATGATACCTTCTTAGCTCATTTCATCTTCTCTCTATAATGAAAAAAATTACAGTGGCTCCCATTTAGTGGTTTGTGAACCACATAGGGTTTGTGATTATGGTTCAAGAGGTTCATACTAAAAATTATTTTAGAGACTAATAATTATTTAAAGCACTATTAAGATGCCTTAGGCAACAAATAATTTCCCAATTATGCTACAAATAGGTTTTTCTTCTATGATAATGACAGTGTTTATCTTTGAAGTTTTATGTTTGTTTCTGTAATGATTTGACTGTGCACAATGGTTTTGTGTAACAATTGCATTAAACTATACTTCTACCTAAACAGTGTTCTGCTTTTATTCAGCAATGACATGACACTCTGACTGCTTCTGTCTAAGAAATGTGTTCTTGCAGTTTCTAAACTTGTTATCAAATTGTTTCCAAACCACTGCAAGGTCTCTACTTACAAGCACAAACCAATTCCCAACAAACCAGCAGACTCATGAGCATACCCTCATTTGTGTCCTGTACACAACACTAGAGTATCTCCCTTACTCTGTAGGTATGCTATAGTTGTACCTCATCAGCTTTATAATGATGTGATCAAGATTGTTATAAATATTTGAATTATTCTAGTGCAAATGTTCTCTGTTTGAAAAAATCATGATCACTGGGAATAAACTTTACAAAACATCTTGCAACCATCATGAACCATCACAAACATTCTGTAGAAGCAAACCTTATATTCATCTCATTGAAGTATTAAGACTATTTTATGATTTAAATTTATCCTCCATTTATGTTGATATTCGATATTCTACTATCTGGCTAAGCTAGTAATACTGGTCAGTCATTCAGCAGAGTTTCTGTGATATTGTAGCCAGTGTACCAGTGGTAGAAGATAAAAAAAATCACATCAGAAGAGTTTATATCCTTAAAATGGTTAGCTTGTGTATAAAAATTGTTATAGACAAAGCAATATATGGAAATGAACTTTAAGTAATTTATCACTTAATACAGTGCTTGTCATTAGTCAGTGAAAAAAATAGATATTCTATAACCTAACTAGCTATTCAATTTCATCAGATGGTTAAGTACCTAGAAGTTTTAAAAATAAATAATCTATCAGCAAGAAAGCTCATAAAATTCTCCTCCTTTCTCACCACATTATTTATATGAATGAGCATTTTCAATTCATTCTTGTTTTAAATTAAAATAAACAACAGAGAATCAAGGCTAGACTGTGTTTGTCTAATGTGAAGCCAAATACTGAAGTTTTTTGTTCAAATAAAATCGTCCAACATTGAAATTAAATTTATATATAATTGTTATATCATATCAAACAATTAGAGGGAGAAAATTTAAAACATATGCATGTGTAATCATGCAAAATATATTTCTATGTTAGCTATGTTGTGAAAGAAGACACAGATTCCCCCAAAAATATAAACAACAAAAACAAACCAACAACAAGAAAAATAAATAACTAAAGAAAAAGTATGCTTAGATCATCAGACTCATCAGTTCTTTCTCTGGAGGCAGATAACATTTTCTATCATAAGTCCTTCTGAATTGTCTTAGATCATTGTATTGCTGAGAATAGTAAGTCATTCACAGTTGCTCATAATACAGTATTGTTGTGACTATGTGCGATGTTCTCTTGGTACTGCTCACTTCACTTTGCATCAATTCACATGAGACCAGGTTTCTCTGAAAGCATCTTGCTGTCATTTCTTATAGCACAGTACGATTCCATCAAAATCATATACCCCAACTTGTTCAGCCATTGCCCATTTGATGGGTATCCCCTCAATTTCCAATTCTTGCCACCACAAAAAGAGCTGCTATAAATATTTTTGTACATATAAGTCCTTTTCCTTTTTTATCTCTTTGGAATATAGACCTAGCAGGCATATTGCTGGGTCAAAGGATATGCACAGTTTTATAGCCTTTTTGGCATAGTTCCAAATTGCTCTCCAGAATTGTTGGATTAGTTCACAACTCCACCAATATGAATTAGTATCTCGATTTTTCCACATCCCCTCCAACATTTGTCGTTTCTCTTTTCTGTCATATTAACTAATCTGATATGTGCTGAGGTGATACCTCAGGGTTGTTTTAATGTGCATTTCTCTAATCAACAGTGATTTAGAGGATTTTAAAATATTGCTACGGGTAGTTTAATTTCTTTGAAAAATGTCTGTTCATATCCTTTGACCATTTATCAATCGGAGAACAACCTGTATCCTCATAGATTTGGCTCAAAAATCTATATATTTGAGAAATGAGGCCTTTATCAGAGAAACTTGCTGTAAATTTTTTTCTCCTGATTTACTTCTTTGTATTCTTACAGAATGCCTCACATAAAACATTCATAATTATTCTTACTGAGTGCATCACAATTTTATATTTAGTTACAATTTTAGGTAGAATTGAATTTTATATTTTATAACCCTAATTATATGATGTACATTTTTATTTGTAGTTTGGGGGGGCAAAATTATATCATATAAATTTGTGTGCATGCATGCATGCCTGTGTTCGTAATGTGTGTATGTATGTGTGAAGAATGTTAGGGAGTTATAATATATAGTTTCTTTGTTCCCAATCTAATTAAATGTATAGTTTCGAATTTTCCTTGTCTCTTCCTAATTTATCCCTTTTTAATTTTTTAATAATATTAATTTGTGGCATAATTTTTTAAGAAGTGTTATTTGAACTCTTTGTCCTCCTTCTTTTCCTCTCTATAGTCAGTTCTGAAATCTAGCCTTATATTCATGCTATATATGCTTAAACATTTTTTTTCTTTCTGTTATCTCTTTGTTTAGCTCATTCAAGATAGAGCTTCTGACATAAAAAGAAAAAAAAAACCTTTTGGTTCTCCTCTGCCCCATTCATCACTTTACAGTCAGAAGTAATGCTTGTCCCTCACTACTTTGTTGTTGGTTCATTTTATTGAGCTTTTCCCTTCTTTATTTTTTAAGGTATCTTTTTTATGAACCTTATTCTTGTGGATTCCAGTTCATGGAAAAGACAGTGTGGAATAATGGGATACATTCCTTTTTGTAACATAGATCCTAGTTATATAACTTTTCCTTATATCCATTAGTTGCCTATAGTAAGGAAAGTCTATGCTACCTCTACCTCATTTCAGAGCAGAGTGGCAGCTAGGTGGTGTAATGGATACAACACCAGACGTGGAGTCAAGAAGACCTGGGTTAAAATCTTGCTTCAGACACATTAGCTCCATGACCCTGAATAAGATACTTAATGTCTCTTAGCTTCAGTTTTTTCATCTGTAAAATGGGAATAATAGCATTACCTCATAGAGTTTTTGTGAGGATCAAATGAATAAAATCTAGAACGTTCTATAAACCTTAAAGTGTTGTATAAATGCTATCATCATCATCATCATCATCATCATCATCATTGTGTCCTGCTGTCACTCCTGGATGCTAAAAACTTTTAGGAGCCCCAACTTTTCCTCTCCTGAGGTGACTGTGTTTTCGGGAAGCATGATCCTTGTTCAGAGAATTGGGTATCCAGTGTTTCCCCCCAATAAAACACACTGCATGGTACCCTGCCTCATGTGAATAACATTGGACAGAGATCATTCCCATTGTCTTTTATTCCCATTGAAATGTTAATATCTTTATGTCTAGCACATTATTTGTTGGCTTGAGATGTTGGCTTCTTGGAGTTATGGTGGGAGTTCTAGCTCAGTTTGCCATCTTCTGTCACTTGACCTAGACCAAATACTTCTATTAAACAGCAAAGCAGTTTCTCAACATTCAACACCATGTTATTAAAAAAAAACTTTTAAAAATGATACAGAACCTTAATAATGTAAATCCAGGTTCTTGCCCTTACCTTAACCTTTAAGTTCACCAAGTGTATTCCATAGACCCCAGGAAATCCTGACCATCTTGTTCACATTTTCATTTTACTTCTTGTTGTTAAATGGTTTCTGGGATGAGTTGATTTCAGTTTGTGACACTGTCTACTGTGATCAGTGTGTGAAAAGTAAACCTTCCTTTGACTATAATTTCAAACATCACCTGTTTTGTTGATAAATACTCCCTGCTCCCTTCTTCCACAATTACACTGAATGGAAAACCTATTTGTCTATGCCCCAAAGCACTGCATGGGATATTCAGGTGATAACTGTGACTATGTAGATATCCTATTTTCGTATCCATGGAAACCATCCCCAATAATCCTGAAGATAGTTATAATATAACCACAATTCTTTTAAATCTTTTGTGTAGAATCTTTGTTAAGCTTTGGACTCTGCACATTTAATTAGCTTGACAGATAAGATGATATGGAAGCCCACTGATGGAATTATTAATTTTTTTATTGCCAGATGTTCTTGCAGGATTAGTGCATGATTTATAGAGCCCCTAATATTTCCATAGTATTCTGGAGAATATGTTGATTTCCACTGATTCTAGAAAGGTATGGTCAGTCTGGACTTTCTATCAAAATTCACAGGATGGAATCTTTATCAACCAAATAGGTTTTAATCACAATTATGGACAAAAGGAGATTGAATCTTTACACTCTGAAGAGAGCTGACAGTGTCACAAGTTAGATCCAGATCAGCCAAAGGACCATTTAAGAACAGACAGTAAAGTAGAAATACAGATTTCTAAAATAAGTAAATCCAGAAATTGAAAGGACTGATTCCTCAAGGTTTAGGGAGAATGTATATATGTGAGGTTGACTAATAACTAGGATGGGTCAGGTCACTAGTACCAGATAGAGGAGTCACAGTTAGAAGGTGGTTGTGCTTGCTCAAACCAATTGTTAAATTTTGTGTTAATATTTATACCTTGAACATTGATGACGGGGTATTGCTACTGCTATTGACAGTTGGATATCTATTGAGTAGAAAAAGAACTTTGTTTCAATATAAAATGCTGAAATATATCAATATGTCTATACATAGAAACATCATCTAGATGGGATTTAGACATTTTGGGAGAGAAAATGATCTGTAGTATATAAGTGAGGACTTAGAACTTAACATTGTGTAGTGATTCTTTACTTGCATGGAAACAGTTAAAGGTTATAAAGATGCGGAGAAAGAACTTTCATTTATTTAAAAAAATACATAAATGTGAATGTGGAAAAACAAAGTTTCAAGGGCACCAAAGCAAGAGACAACTGTATCGAGAACTTCAGAGAGATGCAAAGCATGATGGTATATCAGCTAAATGGCATGGGCATGCTTTATAACTAAAGAAGGTAAAACTAATAAAATGTGAAATAATACCAATATTTGGAGACAGGTATGATTTTAAAAGAATTGTTGATCTGCTAGGAGAAATTTAAGGATTTCTAACTTTTCATGTAAAATATTATTTAGTCAGGAGGTTCTCATTTAAGCCGTTGACCACAGAAAGAAAAGAAGAAATAAATCACTGAGGCAGCAGCATCAGGGTAAAAGGAACTAGAGAAGAATTGGAGACACAGCAGGGGAACTAAAAAGTAGCTAAGTGGGAACTGTAGTAGTTAAACTGAGAACTGGCTTCAGGTGAGCGATTCCTCATTGGTTGGGGAGAGAGAACTGATTTAATCGACCAGAAGTGACAGTGACAGCTATTGTGTGTCAACACCTGGATTTGGAGAAAGGTAAAACTTTTTATAAGGGCTTGTTGCCATCTGCTGCCATAGCTGACTTAAGAAGTAAAAAGCAGAAGGGGATTTTTAACTGCTACATAATCATGGTGAACTGGCTTAAAGAATGAACTCAAACCATTTCTGTGTGGTCCATTGTGATTGGACAAGGCAGAAGCAAAGTGAGTTAACAACTGCATGGTCTGGTCTGATTAGGCCAGACATAGTCAGTTTTGTGAACCTGGCAGTTGTTTAGGTTAAACAGAATTGCAATTCACATTTAGAGCTAACCCTTTCTAAATGTCCTTTTAAAGGTGATCGTTAATTGAAAGAACTTGTAAAAGCTATGTTTGAATAGGGAAAATAAGATGATTACTTCAGTTGAATATCTGTGTGGATCAACAGTCAAACAAAGGGCAGAGACAAAGTTTTGTACTGTCCAGGTATTCATGAATGGACTGATAATACTAAAGCCTGCAGTCCAAAGTAGTGCTTCCCAAACAATACACATTTCTCTCCTTTGTGTATTTCCTTGTCAGGGTCCTATAAGTACGAACCCATTTCATTGTAACTATTGAGTGTGTCACTGGGAAAGTGTGATCTGGGTTTTTATGCATTGTAATGCTTATTATTATATTTGTATTTGTTTTAATATTTATTGTGTAACATTCTTTTGTTATTATTTTTTAAATGGTTATGTTTATAATCTAAAAGTGTCATTTTGTGAGTGTCTGGTTATATAAATAGGAAACAATATTGCATAGAGCTCAAGGGCTAGAATGTTGAGTGGGGGAAGTTTATTTCTCCTCTTCTAGGTTATTCCATAGAACTGTAAGAATGTTTGAATATAACTGTGTGATAGAGGTCTCTCTCTCTCTGGGAACTCTGACCTCCTAGTTTGAGAGTAGGTTGAATAAGGTAGAAATCCATAGAGAAGTGAAATGTCTCAGTCACCTAGGTGTGAGATCCCAAATATGACACTGTGGAGGTGTTTATGTTCTATCATGCTTACAGTAGTGTTTAGAACCCACTGTAACACACTAGTCCTGTTACACTGTGTAAACAGTGAAATAGACAAGCTATAACATCACATTAAAGGTCTTACATATGCATCTTACATGCATATATATACATATACATATATATGTACATATGGTCTTTCCCATTAGCATATAAGCTCCTTGAGAACATTGATTGTTTTGACTTTGTTTTCCCAGTGCTTATCATAGTGCTTGGCACATAATAATTACTTTATAAATTATTGTTGACTGAAGGATTGTTTCCTCATATGCATTCCAAGTAGCTGCCAAATTATGCCATTTCTATCTCCACTGTACTTCAAGAGATTAGGCTATGCCTAATATTGTTTAATCTCAACATTACACTAGGTTTCAAGCAGAGTACATCAATCTGTGCTTGGTGCTGTGCTCTTTAACATTTTAATTAATGACTTGGATTGAGACAAATATTAATCACATTGGTAGATTATGCAAAGAAGAGAAGGATAGTTAACATTTTGGACAACAAAGTCAGTATATAAAAGATTCTCGAATAGGCTAGAGCTTTGGGTTGAATATACTAAGATGAAACTTAACAGGGATTTACTTGGATTAAAAAAAATGGCTTCACAAGTACCAGATAGAGGAGTCACAGTTAGACAGAAGTTGTTCAGTTCTAAGTGTAATGATTTAGGAGAAACATTGACTACCTGGAAAATGTCCAGAGAATGGAATTTAGAATGGCAAAACACCTTTAGTCCAAGTCATAGGATTATAACTTGTGGAATGCAGGCATGATTATCCTGGAAAAAAGAAGATTCAGTTGCTAACATAATAGCTCTCTTCAAGCATTTGAAACACATAGAGGAGGAATTCAAGTTATTTTATCTCAGAAGGCAGAACCAGAAGCAATGAATATAGCAAAGAGTAAAATTTTGGTTTGATACCAGGGAAAACTTCCTAACCATTTGAGCGATGCAACAGGGTTGGATTTCCCTCCTTGAAGGTCTTCAGGAGGATGCTGAATAATCATGTGTCACATATGTTATAATGAGGATTCCTTCTCTGCATGAATTTGACTAGGTTCCATCCTGTAGATCCTATGATTCTTGCATATTACTCCTTACCACTCACACAGTACCACCATGCTTCAGAGCCTTGTCACCTTCATGTGAACTATTGCAGTTGTCCCTTATTTGGTCTCCTTTCTTTGAGCTTCTGCTCATCCTTATTTGTCCTCTACACTCTAATCTCTCCTCCACACAGCCAGCAAAGCAATTTTCATAAAATGCAAGTCAGACCCTTCTAAATAAACAGCAGTGGCTCCCTATTACATAGGATCACATATAAACTCTTCAGTCTCACATTTAAAGCCCTCCATAATCCAGCCTCTTCCTATCATTCCTATCTTTTTGCATGGTATATCTCATCAATAAACTCTACAGTACATTCACCCTGCCTTACCTATTGTTACTTACAAAGGATACTCTGTTTCTCATATCTTTGTTTTTGCATTAGTCTCTTCCCCCCATTACTAGAACTCTCTCTGTCCTTACCCTAGCTTTTGAAATCCCTACTTTTCTTCAAAAATCATCCCAAGTACCACCCTCAACACGAGGTCCTCTTGATCACTTCATTTTCAAGTGCCTTTTCTTCCCAAGGTATATTATGTTTATTTTTGGTATACTGATATTTTTGTTTGGCCAGCAGATGTCACTGTATATATAAAGTTTGTTTGGACCCTCTTTATTTTTACTCCTCCTACCAACAGGAAAAGTGGTAGAACTGATTCCTTCTAGACCATGCCTTTTTGTTCCCACTTTGGTCGTCTAAGGATGTAACTTTCCCTTTGGTCACTGTCTCTATCTTGCCCTTTCTTCTTCCTGCCAGAGGCTATGGTGTTGCTTAAGAATCCTACATTTAAAGCAACCTAGTCTGACTGTACCAAAAAGGTCATGTCTTTAACCTAGTCATAAAACTGAATCCAATCTATCTGGATTCCTTTGCTTTTTAAGGAGCTTATGTAAGACAAAAATTATAAATAAAACAATAAACATGAATCATTTTACATATAGTTTACAGAATTCCTAGTTATAAAAATACCTAATATACCCCTAATCTACCTATAGGGCAATGGGTTTGATTGTATACAAATTCCCATTTAAATATACATAATACTGCCCTCCCCTTAGAATATAAACTTCCTATGGGTAAGGACTGTTTCATTTTTGCCTTTCAAAAAATGCTTAGGACAGTGCCTGGTATATTGCTTTGTAGTTGACTGATTTTTTGCACCTATTTTTTGCTAATCTGTTTTGGAAAGTGATATTGAAATTTATTTAGATGGCAATACTGTTTTTTTTAAAGATACATAGTTCTTCTGATGTATACAAAACAGATTAATAATTAAAAAAAAACAGCAATTCATCTGTGTTAGCTAACATGCAACACACATTTTTAAAAAAATTGTATAACTGATTCACATAAGATATGCTTAAAATACATGCATTAACCAAGACCCATAGGGAGAGTATTAAGTACTAAGATTTAATAGTAGTCTTTCTATATTTGTTTGTCAAAATAGTAAATCTTCCCCACAGAGTCTGGTTCTATAAGATGGTGGTAGACGGCAGTGCATTGTACACCCTTATCTGCTTGGTTTGCCCCAGCTCATCTTCACAATGAAGGCACCCACCTGGAAGTAGAGTCATATATTCAGCACTGTCCACAGAATTAGGACTGGTTCCAGATGGCACCAGAAATCCACATGAGAAGTAGAGGCTCCAGTCAATCATCTGTATGTTGGCAAATACCCAGATTCATGGTGTGTAAATACACCTTAAGAGAAGCTGTGGGATACTGAGTGGGTTCTTTTTTTCATCTCAAATATAGTTAATGTTCCCCACATAGACAAAGGAGGTGTTAGTTATATTTATGACTTGTTTTATCCTGTTAGTTTCCCTTCTAAGAGTTTCTGACTGGCACTGTGCAGAGTTGAACACAACATTCAATCACTGCTCTAAATTACCTAGGAAGCTAGAAATAAGAAACTAGGTAAGGAAAACACCAGCAAAGACAAAAGCAAAGGCAAAGGAGGGGCATGTAGAAGAAACAAAATGAAATACAAAAGCAAGAGTTTATGTTAGGACAGGACTTTACAACTATTAAGGAAATAGCCACACTAATGTCTAGAATATGGCTGAATCATATTTCCTTTATCAATTTATATTCTTTCAAAAGGAGGTGACCACTTCTGGTCCCAACTCGAACAGCAAGCATCTTTCAATAGGCAAAGAAAAACAAAACATGGGTACATGGGTATGTTTGTTTTGTTTTGTTTTTGTTTTTCAAGAACACAAAGAAAAAGAGAGAAAGGAGACAAGTTGGTTAGTGGAAAAGCCGGAGCCTACTCTGGCCCAGCAGCAATTCCATTTAGTTGTGACGGTGCTTCTGATCAAAAGTAAGCTCGTTAGGCTAGCAGTGAGGTAGAAAGGGGGAGTCTGGGGTGGGCAGAACATAGCAGCAGGAAAGAAAAGAAAAAATCTGCGGAGGAACTTGTTCAGGAATTGGGGCCTGTTCTTGAGTCCTCTTCCCCATGACATGAGTAGAAATTCCAGGGTATTGAACTCTTCCCCTCAACATATTTTGCTATGACTTCTTTGGAGTCTGTGAATAGGAATACCAATGTGAGAGGGGGACTTTTTTTTCTTCCTGTTCTTTCTTGGAATACTTCTTTTATTTCTTATTGTGGACTCTTTCTTTCACAACCTCAGGGCATGCAGGTCCACAGAATGATTATGTTTGGGAAACTGAAAATTCTTCTAATTACCTTAAGCTTCCTCTGAAAATGGAGGCCTATCTTTTTAAAGCCAGTATTCTACCATTCTTCCTTTATAGCAGTGAAGCGTGAAATACAACAGTCTCCAAAGAATTAAAAACAAATATCACAGAGGGTAATGTATCGGCACATTTTGTGAGTGAGCAAGCTATGGGATATAAGCAGAAGTGTTGTGAGGCTCAAATGAGATAATGGATGTAAATCACTGTGCAAACCTTAAAGCACTATATAAAATGCCAGTTGTTGTTATTGTCGTCGATGATGATGAGTCTCTGGCCACCAGGCCTCCAATCTGGTGATGACTTAATTTCCTGAGCCTTTTCCTGCATTTCCCCTGAACTCAAGCAATGTTTGTAGGACAATACAGGTGTGTGCTGGTAGATATTTAAAACTCACGTTCTCTGAAAAAGTAGTGTGATAGCACTCTTTTAAATAACCCTTTCTTAAGTCAAGGAAATCAATAAAATAATAAATTATGCCCTAATTTATAGCACTGATGATTTCCGCGGTGGAAATCCTCCCAGTGAAAATTTAACAAGTGGCTCTTGCAAGTCACGTTGACTCCAAAACACCCCTGCGTATGATCAATGAGGACCTTGAAATAAGAAGAATAAAGAATGTTATCAGGAAAATATGTTAGAGGAAAAAAAAAACAGCCTGGTCAAGAGAGGACAGTCAGAGTGTTCCAAGAGTGCCTCATAATGTAAGGAGAAAAGGAGAGAAGCCTTCATCACCTTGGATAAACCCCTGCGTTGAAGTACTATGAGAATATGGATTAGAATTGCGCAGAACAGAAAGACAATGAAGAGTTGCAGGGAACATCCCAAAATGATGTCACAGATCTATTTGAATATTTGGGTATACTCTAAAACTCTATTCATGATTTTATTAAAGTGAGTACTCCAATAGTGAAAATCTTGCCCAAGCTACATCTTATCCTCAGCCATCCTTCCATGTGTTGGTGACTTTAGGATTTTTAACTTGGGGATCAAGCTCCAGTAGATTCTGGAATTATAGATAAAATGTTTGTGATAGGCCATTGCTTGCTTTCCAAACGATGTTTTTGAATGCCAGTCTCACAGTTTTTTCCCTGGTACATGTAAATATTTAACCCTGCAGCAAGTTGTCAAGACTCTGATTATAAGTATGTATGTGTGTGTGCATGCATGCATGTATGTATATGCATGTATGTGTGTATATGTATGTATATGAATATGTATGTGTATGTATATGTGTATGTGTATATGTGACTTCTGGGGCATGGTTCTAGAGGATCTCTTCAGTCATTTTATTAATGTCATTTGTGCTATATAATAAAATATCATAAAAGACTTGTAATAAGTATATACTGACATTATTTCAAGTAGGCATTGCCCACCTTCCTTCCTCCCTCACTCCTCTGAAAGCCTGGTATTTTTTTTTAAAGTTCTGAGAGGGGAAAACTAGGATTATGTAATAGTATCTGTTCCTTGTACCTTTCTTTGTACCTATCATCTCTAGAACTCAGTTTCCTCAACTGTGAAAGAGGGAGTCTACAGCATGTGTCTTCCAGCTTTAACTCCTTCACATTAAGATCACAATCTTAATGAAACAGGTGATTTGTTCTGCAATTGTTGAGGTTACTGTTCCCAGGTTCAACTAAGACGCTTAATGGCTTGAGTGATATATCCGAGTGGCCAGAATCCTTGGGAATGCCTATCTGTTATCCTTAACTCTAGCCACATGACTGCTACTCACAAGTTAGCTATGTCTCATTTATCTCAAGCTTTTCTATCTTAAAGCTTATTTGGCTATTCATGATAAACAATTCAGACCTATAACGTCGGTCCATTTTCAGCTATCTCATGACTTTTCAGTCATAGAAGTTTGTTTTTTTTTTTTTTTTTTTTTTTTTTTACTAATTTTTGTTTTCACCCTGTCCTGATCTAGCTTGCAGGTCAGTGAAGTTTCTTTCTGAAATGGTTAAACAAGTTGACCAAGCAGTTGTCAGTCTGTTAGGAACATTAATTACCCATTTTGTTAAAGACTAGAGTGTCATTAGTCTTATCTCTGTTAATGAAAATGTTGCACATTAATGCCAACCATGACATGAATAGTAAGATTGGCATTAGGGAATATTTGAAATGAGAGCAACATTTGTGATTACCCTACAGAATGTAAAAATTGGGAAATCATCAAGTAACTTCATGTGGTTACATTGCATTGTGATTTAGTTTTCATTAGTGATGAGATTGCTCCAGAATAATAAGTGGTCCTCAGTTCTAATAAGATAGCCAAGTAAACATGAGTTAGGGCACCAGGGACTTATAGCTCCAAGTCATTCAGGCACTAGCAATTTTCCTTGTATTTCTAAACTAAAAACAGATGGGATTTTGTTAGAAGAGAATGTTATTTGCTTCCTGCTGCTGCATGTGTGAGGCGAATGTAGCTGACACATCAAAACAGGTGTCCCACCCATCTTCACCTATCTTTTCTAGTTCTCAAGATCCTGGAATGTTACAGGAATGAATGAATGAATGAATAAGTGGATTCAGAAGCATGTATTAAATGCTTACTTTTTACCAAACAAATGCTGTGTTAAGTGCTAGGGATACAAAAGAAAAATGGAGACAATTCTTGCTCTCACGGAGCTCACACTCTGGTTGGGGAAGATAAAACATGAAATAAATTCAGGTGAAGGGCCGATAGCAAGTCCCAGAAATCCTAAAGGTAAAATGCAGGAACAGATGGCAAGGCTCAGGGGCTTTAGGTTACACCAACAGATCTGATGACAGTGTTATGGTCTTCAGGGAATATAGGTAGTGCATATGATGAGGATAAATGTTCCGTCTCCCTGGAAAGAATGGAGGTGGGGATTCACATTTCAGTCAAGACCTATGAGCAATCAAGAAGCCTAGATATTTGTGGCCAATGAAAGGGGAAAAGAATCTATTAAATAGGACAGTTCCCTTGAATAGGCACACTCAATCCTATAGGAATCTTTCAAAATAGCAATAAAAATACTCAGTATGGGTAGTTGATGAGAAAAAAGTTGTCTTTCTTTCTTCCTTTCTTTCTTCATTCTTTTCATCTTTTCTTTCTTTCTTCTCATTTTTCCTTCCTTCTTTCCCTCCCCTCCCCTTCCCTCCCCGTCCCTTCAATTCCTCTGCTTTTTCCAAGGGTTCCACATTTAGGGGGAATGTAACAACAATGCTACTGTAGAGGTGTAAGGCCAATAACAGCAGCACACAGGGGGCTGCTAGCACAGGTTCTTTCATCTGTTTTTTTAAGGAAAGCAACTTTAAGGGGTTTACAATCTTACTTTAATTAAACATAAATATATTATTCACTTAGGTTAGGGGGAAAGGTCAGCACTCTGAACTTTAGAGAAAACACAGAAATTGCGAGTAGAAATTATATAAACAGAGCAAATAATACAAATCAGCAGACAGGGCTTCTGTCTGTTCCTAGCAATACATACATAGTTACCACAGAGAGAGGCACCAACATCTGGGTTTTCAAAGCTAGGGGCATCCTTAACGAATACCCAGAGTCTCATCTGGCCAAATCGCGTGGACACTCTTTCAATGAGTGAGCCCCAAAGCAAAATGCTAGCCTCAGAGTATATATACTGTTTCCAATCAAGGACTCTTGATTAAATCGAAGACTCTTGATTCAAACAAAGGCAAGACTCAAAGGCATTTGAATGCTTTAGAACTGAGAAGCACCCCAAAGGGAAAAGAAAAACAGCAAAAAGTCTTACTTTGCTTGTCATTGCAGGGAGTTAACTGCTACCTTCTGGTACAGGAAGTTTTTCTTTAAACATAAGAATCCTTCTATTATGTAAAAGGTTTTTCTTTTGACCGCTGATATTCTTCAGTGTTTTCAATTTGGGATCTCTTTCAGGAGGTGTTCAGTGGATTCTTTTGATGACTATTTTACCCTCTGATTATAGAACCTTGAGGAAGTTTTCCTTGATGATTTCTTGGAAGATATTGTCCAGGCTATTTTTTTTTTTCAGAGGAAGGCATTTTATTACGCTCCCCGGGAGAGCGGGTGTAGTGTTCGTGGGAACACTCACACTGATACAGCTGCAGGAGCAGGGGTAACCATTCCCTCCACTCCAGCTAGAGTCATGGTTAGTTTACAATCTTTGTTTTTTACATAGTTTTCCTAGGTTATATAGTTTATATAAATAGGATAATAAGGATACAGAAGCAAAAGTGAAGTTAATTAGATTTTCCTTGTCTTAGTTTAGGATTAAACTATATTCTTTTACTTCCCCTACTTTCCCTCTTTAACATATGCAAATGATGCAAATCAGTAGGCCTGGATTCTTGACCAAGACCAGACCCTAGATAAGCTTGAACAGGTTCAAGTGGGTTTGGCCTCTCTAATTCCCCAGACTGCCTTCTCCAAAAGTATGCACAGGCGTACAAGCCTCTGACCTCTCACCTGACCGACCTTGAGGCCTGGTCTCTGCTAAAGCTGGGATGGGGGAGGGCGGGGAAGCACACCTTTAGTTCTGTGGAAACAAAACTCCTCCTCCCATTTCTTACAATTTCCCCCTCTTCTTTTATTCAAATTTTTGTCTCCACATTTTTAATATTCCCTTACTCTCTTTCTCATCTGAATTTTTCTCCTTAATCATCACCCCCTTAAATATGGGAAGGATTGATTGACGCATTCAAAAATCAAAGGGGGCAGTCCCCTTTGTAAATACAGATACAGAGACCCAAAAGAAAATGATAATGCAACTGTCCCTTTAAGATTCAAAAGTCTCTTCCCATAAGCTGTCTGGCAGGGAACAACATCAGTGAAGTCCTCTGGTCCTTGGTATTTGTTCCAGCCATCTCCAGCATCTTCTTCTTGCCTTCTTGTAGGAACCAGCCTTCTTTCCATTCTCCTACAAAAGTTACCCTGGCACAATTTTCTAATCCTTATACCCTGATCATTTTTACAAATTCAAAATTGGAACTTTGGCCAATTGCCATGTTTAAGAAATTTTACATCAGAACCCAGTTCCTCATACTTTACATTAACTCCCTACATACTTTACTTAACATACTTTACGTTAACATTTCCTCACCAGGAGGATAATATTTCACTAAGGAATTAACAGCAGACTCCAGCACCTACCTAAATACATTAGATAACCAATTCTTAACACAGTACATATATAAAACTTTTAGTTATGCCATGTTTCTTTGATGGCATGTACGAAATAAACCACAAGCCGTTCTTCTTTTAACATTACTAACTGTAACAAAGCTTTAGACAAGCATGATATTAACCAAATAACAAAATATCCTCACAAGCCCTTGACCTAATTGTCTCCATACCATTTCCAAGAAAAAAAACCTAACACCACTAGTCCCAGTCCTAGAGTAATCTAAGATGTTCCATAATCAACTATTTTAATAGATTTACAAAACCTTCTGATTATAGAAATTTGCCACCAAGACAGTAGGGACTTAGAGTAAGGGGACCATATTTTCCCCAGCTTCCTGTCAACTCCAGGCAGAGACTGTGTCAAACTGCAAGGTGCATTGAGCCAGGCTTAGTCTGCCAGGTTTCAGTTGAGGCATCAGGTCAAGATGGTCCCACCTCAGCACATGCTGAACAGTTGCCCCCTCAACTTTGCCAAGAAATCATACCTGTAGCTCATGCCTGCCCTCCCACAGGGCTGCTGGCATCTTGGGTAAGCCTTCCTTGATACTCACACCTGGAGTTAGACTCAGAAAAACAGTCAGTTAACAGTCCCATTAAAGGCAAGTTCCAACGATCAGTGACTATAAAGTCACATTGCTTCAGGAACATCCTTAAAGCTAGTTCTAAATAGCTTGCATGCATTTCCTCCCTTGTTCATAAAATCTTCCCATTAAGATCATAGGTTACTGCTCTGACACATTTGCATCAGTTTCTCCTCTATTTCTCTATTCTTCTCTAATTTTACCTGATCTGAAAGAATTGAACCATATAATTTTTCTCTTTATCTTTTAGATGATAGAATGAATTCAAATCCACATTTAACTTTTTCCATCAATACGTAACTATTCTACAACTTCTCTCCTAAAGAGACTTACTTTGAAATTCCTTTCCCTAAACTGAAGATGTCTCTGATTTAGTTCCAGTGATTAATTACACTATTTGTATTAATACCTAATTGCTCTTATATCACTTTAAAACATCTAAGGACCCTATCCCACAAAGATACAATATAACTTTATATCTCAGCCTTAGTCTATGGGATAATGATTCAATAATATTATCTCATAAAACTTCTCCCCCCCCTTTTCGGATTTTTGCTCCCACACTTCTTACTTACTCCTATTCTCAATTTGTTTTAACATTAATTCACATTCTTCATCATCTTTCCCATCATCTGTTTTTACAATCAACATTTTTACCCTCCCTCCTTCATTAAAATATGCCACCCCCATACCCTGAATGGCAGTTTCGGTAACCAGTTGTATATTACAGGGTATACACAGAGGTAACAAGAATAGGCCACATAATGCTAGCAGGAAGACTCCAATAATTTGTTTCCACCAGGAACCTTGAACCAATCAAACCAAGAAGGATCTAATGGACTGGTCCATGTCTGAACTGGGACATGTGCTAGTTTCCTGATACTATTAGTAATTTCTTTTACAGCCTGTCCATTATCATCTATTTTTATGCAACAACTAGAGAGGTTGAGTTTCCCACAAACACCTCCCTCTTCTGCTAGCAAATAATTAAGAACCAATCTATGTTGCAGTACAGCCTCTCTGGTTTGGGTGGCCTGATCAGCCAGTAGGTCCAATGCCTCGGCAGTCTGGTTGTTGATAATCTCTACCACAGATGAGTTCGGTATCCCCAACTCCCATCCTGGGCCCATGTAGCAGGCCCATAGGTCTGAACAATTCTTTGCGGGGGCCACTCATCTCCCCACCCATTGGCATCCCTGGTGACTGTTAGGGAAGTATCTATCCCCCGCTTGAACCTCTCACTTGGGGGCATTAGATCATCATATAGCTGTATTCCCAATTTGTTCCCTTCTTGTCCTGCTAAAAAGGAAGCATTCCAAAGAAAGGGATAATATTGCTTATCTTGGAACCCCAAGGGCCCTCCTTGGTAAGACCGGGTTCCATTCCTTCAATATTGGCACCTCCACAGCTACTCTGTCCTTCTCCACTCACACTTTCCTACCCGGGGGCTACTTGTTTTGTTACTTTTACTCCAAAAAGTATCAAAATGTCCAAAACAAAAACCATTATCCCATCCCCACTGTCTATAAGTATCCAGGAGTATTCCACTAGTTTTTCTTTCTGCTTGACACCTTGCTATAGCTACCGAGTGCCAGAAATTCCGACCTATATTACCCTTACTCATAAGCCTTATACCACAAGAGGTCATTAGGTCTGGTATGGAAGAGACCAATTACTAAGGATGCAGGCCGGACTCAGAGGTACAGGTACCCAGGGCCAATTTTCAAATTGACTGATTTCCAATTGAGAAGGCTTAATGTCAGGATTTTCCAAATGGCATTTGCCTTTTAACATCAGACAGATCCTTATGGGATTTGAATGTCTAAAAATGAACATCAAGAAAGGTAGCCTTCTCTTAACATTGTCCCTATAGATCTGTAGTTTCCCTCCTAGTCATTTCTCCCTTCTACCAAAACTCCCCACTTTGAGATTTTGTAAAACACTCAAACTCTTCTTTTCTCATCACTTCTGCCTTATACCTTATGTCAATATATAGTGAATTCAAGAAAAGTAAATTTCAAAGAGGCAGAGAGAAGAAATGCTATATGTTGACATAGTTTACTAAACATAGGAAATGCAGTGTTAGGCCATGGCTTTTATCAGGGCAGAGTCTAAAAATAGATAGGGTTTTATAAGTCAGGTTCTTCCCTGATGCTTTGTTGCACTTGGGTTTTAGAGCCAGTTAATGTTGTCTCACAGGCAAAGAAAATCAATGCATGTATGCTAGCATTGCACATTGGTGGAAAATTATATTAGATTTCTAATGAGCCTTGACATACCCACAGTCTCAAATACTAAAGGTGGTCATGACATTTTTAGTTCTGTACCTTGCTGTAAAAATGTATTTTGAAACCTGTCAGGTATGATCTGGCATAATTCAGGGCCAGAGTGTCAACAGATGTGGCAGCTTCCAATATTTTTGTTAAATTTTATTTTAAGCAGTCCCGAATTTGTCATTATATAACTTGACACTTTCTTAGTTCTTTTGGGGAGGCAAGTGTAGTGATGGAAAGAGCAGTAGATTGGTAGACAGAAAATCTGAATTGAACATCCCAGCCTCACTAGGTACTAAATATATGCCAGCAAAATTGACATTTGATTCTTGGCAAAATTCTAGACCATTTTATTAAAGGGATGGTTTGTGAGCATTTCAGAAGGGAACTAGTGATCACAATTTGACTGCAGCCTATCCTGCCAGGCTGATTACACATTAATCTCCTTCTCACATTCTACATTCAGCCAAACCCATTTATTTAATATTCCTTGTATGTGATATTACTATTTTTGTCTCTCTACCCAAGCTATCTCCCCTGCCTGGCATGTACTCCCTCTTCACTATTACTCCCTAAAATCCCTAGATTTCCATAAAGTTTAGCTCACTGCCACTTTTACATGAGGACTTTCCTGATTCCCTAGTTGTTAATGGCATTCACCATCCCAATTGTTATATTTACTTTGTGTGTGTGTATATATATTTTTGTATTTTTCTTGACTTATATGTTTATATATT